>NW_028141946.1:18325000-18750000 GCF_025532165.1 Camponotus vicinus
TATTCTTTATATTTATTTTGCAAATTATATTTTCAAGAATGTTTTCTTCGCGATGTAAAAATAACTCTACTTTTTATTTGCGCGCAACCTTTTTCTCACGATAGGTCTTCAATTATAGATATTCTATTTTGCTTGCCATTCTACCAGCTCCTCTGTCCCTTGAGCTTCGCCCATCTTTTTCTTTTTTATATTTTTTTCGTTCGTTCGCACAGTCTCCGATGGCACGCTATCCGCGACAATCGAGAAACGACGGTATTCAAATCCAGTGACGTAGGTACCTAAGCCCGAGGCTTACCTCCGGTTGCCTCCGAGGGATTCGATCGATTTTACGTTGTGACGGGATGAGAAAGGGAAGAGAGAATACGAAACAGTAGCTTCTGATAGCGCCTGCTATGATCGCGGTACTAGGGAAAAAAGAAAACGAAATTAATTTATCCGCTGCCCGTTGTAAATCTAACTTTCAAAGATATGTTTTTCTTAGAGAGACATTTTTATCGTCAATTTTCTATTTTTCAAAACAAGAATTTTCACACTCCGAACTTTGATTCATTTTGTATTCGCACGTTTCTTTGTTTGATAATTCCTGAAATCTTGAGAGAGCCGAGGTTCTTTGAATTCGATTTTTCTTTACCGTCAATTTGATTCAAATGCAGAGCATCTTTAATCAAAAGCTTGTTTTTATATTAAATATGAAAGTTGCTTCGCTTCAGCAGAAATTTTAGCTCGAATATTTTCGAGGATATACTGATGTTGTTATCTGAAAATCATCATTCTCGAAAATAATAACTGAACGTCGTAGGGAAAAATTCATTTTCGATCGATCCGCAGCGATTTTCGAGCGGACAGGCATCGGAAAAAATGCGACGAAAGATGGAATCTCTCCTCGGTGGTACTTTGGAGCTGGTCGTTACTCCTGAATAATATGACGTCGGAAGAACGCTTTTTGTTTAGTACCTCGTCGCGAGCTCGGGAAGATTTATGATTGCGAAAAGAACTTATCTCGATAGAGTGCTCTGCCGCGGTTTTATAATAACGACAGGTGTTTGCGGCGTCGTTATTTCGAGTTATGAAATTCACAAAAAGAGAGAAAGGGGCGAGTTTTATCTATCACGCTGCGATGAAATCGACAAAGGAGCTAGATTATCATTTTATACAACTAGAATCAGTCAAAAAGTAGAGCGATTTTTTTTGTTTCTTCTAACAGGTGGCTGAGAACACTGACCTACTGAGAATCTCTATGATTTATCATAATTTCAAAGTGTATTTGTATAGTCAGAGTAATGATTTGTTGTAGCCCTTTTTTTAATGTACAGAAATTCGAGCCTTTTTAAAACAATCTATACTTGTAGATCTTGCTGCGATTTAGTTCAATCAATGCTCGCATTTTTTGTTTATGCAGGAGCATTTATTCTAAATTAATATAATATCACGATGAAAGAGAGCTGTATAACAAATCACTACTCTTATATAAAAAAAATTCTAAAATTATGAGATCAATGTTGCCTGTCATTTTTTTGGAAAAATAAATCCCCTTTACTTTTTGACTTGCTCTAATAATTTTAAATTAATTCTGATTTATATATCCTATAGTTTCAAATATATATAAAAGTTTGTCGAAAGAGGCGAGAGAAAGAAACTAATGCCTCAACCATTACGCGTATTCGTATAAACGGCCGTGTGAGACGAGAATGCGATAAAACTTATCAGAAGAAAAAGTGGGAACGGGCTAAGAAGAGGAGGAGGGGAGGCCGCTGTTTTACATAATCAAATCCCACGACAATGTACTAGAATGCGAAGTGCACCCTCTTGTAACGCCGGGAGGGGTGAAGTCCCGCCGCGAACACGCGAGGCCTCCGAAAAATGCAATTCGCCCTTCGAGCAATCGCTACACCGGGTGGACCCCGGTGGTCATAAGGAGGATTCTTGGTGGGGTGCCTCCGGCGCGACCACCCTTTGCAACGGAATTCCGGGAATAAACCGGAAACATTCACCCATTCCGCGCGCGCGAGAGCCCATGAATCCTCGGCAGCGATGAGCGAAGGGGTGACTCGAGCTTGCCCCTTTCGCGCAATCAAAATGGAGCTCGTGTACATTGACTGTGGAACATGTTGAGACTATTCGTAGAGAATTGCTTGTGAGGTATATTTGTGTTCCTTGGCATGAGATTAAAAAAATTATCGCTAAGTTGCGTGACGTTTTAGATTAATTGCGATTATTATTTCGTTAAAAGTAACTAGAGTAAAATGATATAAATTTTTTTAAACATCTATAAAAATCACATATTTTTAGTAAAATTATAAATTTGAAATCTGCGCAATATCACATGATATAAATGCATTGACTCCATAATTGAACATTATATTAAATTAATATATTTTATAATGGGTATTAAAAATTGATGTCGAAAATCGCTAATCCTGATTTAAAAATACAATTCTATCGAATGGTAGCATCCTCGAAGAAGGAAAAAAAACTTTACACACTCAGGATATAACACGTAACCCCGCGAAATATTCGGCGGGTGCTACGATAGTGAGAAAAAAAGACTCTATGGAATTCGGTAGAGAGAATTCCAAGAGCCGAAGGGTAACTGGCGAAGGGTGGTACACAGCCCGTCGTCAAAATGGACGGGCTAAGCCCGTATAAGTCTAACGGGATTTTCGATCGTAGGTGGGCGGGTGAATGCAGGCCGCAGTCCGGGAACGAGAGGGAGGAATTGAGGGGGTTGAGGACACGACGGAGAAAGTGAGAAAGAAACAGAGAGCGAGAGAGAGAGAGAGAGAGAGAAAGAGAGTAGGTAAGGGGAGTCCTTCAAGATGGCGGCTATAAGGGATGGTTTAGGGCGCGTGAGGGTTGCGGGTGAGGCAATATATTAGAGACCCTTCTCGAGGGTTGCTTCGCCCCCGACCGATGGTGGCCGTTACCACCCCCTTTTCTCGTACTCCCCTTTTTAGTTCTCCTTCCTCTACTCCGTTCTCCTTGCCACCTTCGCTTCCTCCTTCTTCTCCTTCTCGCATCCTTTTTCGCCCCCGTCCCTGGCACCCACTCGATCACGACCACCCCCTTAACTCGACCCCGTACAACCCCCCGAGTCCGTTCTAGAAAGTATAAACGTCACTGGAGACTGATGGAAATGGACGAGACGAGGGGGAAACGGACTATCGGGAAATGGTGGAAAATCGAATGGGGGAGGGCGAAGAGAGAAAACACGAGGAACCCCTGGGCTGACTCGTCGCTGCCGAGGAAGGAGGTTGAAAGCTCGCCTGATCCCAACAACCGCTTTATCTTTGAGACGGAGAGATATCGAGGCAAGGCACAGTGGAGGCATGTCTGCCGGAAGTTGGCGAGGATAAGGTTTTAGCTGTCGAATTGCGAATATTATAGATAGGAATATTTTTAGCGCGAACATTTGACGTTTCAGATATTGTCTCTTGTCTTTTATGTAACTAATTGATTTTGATAATCATTAAAAAGAAAATTATTCTCTCGTTATTTCAATAAAGCATTATTTTCATATTTTAGTTATGTAATTAATTAAGTAATGTTATTATATTAAAAAAGCTAATGAAAAATTTTTTGATCCACAATATCATTACAAAATGATGCAAAATGTAAGAATAAAAAATTATCAATGTAAAAATAACGAATTGTGTGTTACGATAGTTCTATCCAATTTCTCTTGCTTTTTTCAGTGGCATAGCTATTACACGGAAAATAATAAAAGGATCTCCTTTCTGAACTGTCTTTCTTAACTCTCTCTTTTACTCTCTAGTTTCACTAGGAAAATTCTTTTTCCGATACAAATCGCTATTCTTGCAGTCTTCCACGCGCAATTCGAAAAGAGCTCTCTTTCTTTTTCTCTCAACTTTTCCTTCTCTTTAACTCATGCGAAATACGCAAAAATTGAAGAAAAGAGAAGTGAAAATGAAATGTAAATCCGAAGAATATTTATCTATATATATAAAAATAAATATAAATATTAAGAAAAATTATATATATTTGATAGATGCTGAGAAATATAAAATTACTATAAGATTTATAAGTTGCTTTAATCAATATTTCTCAGAAATGTAAAATACGTACATTTAATTTTAAATGAATAATATAAGACTGTATTATTTTTATTTGCACTTCAAAAGCTTGGTTTGCAAAAAGTCGAAACATATTTAAAAGTTATTAATGCTTTGAGAGAAAATAAATCGAGCAACTTAACGTTATATCGTTAAAAGAAACATTCTATACGAGAAATAAAAAACTCGATGATATTTCTGAAATTATTTCCTTCTCAATGTCACGAATACACGAAAATGAATTTGTAAAAATGAAGAGAGGAAAAAATTCGTTATGTAAAGCGAACATGAAAAAATATTATAAACGTAAAAAAGCTCTGCGAGGTGTAAAAGAAATGGCGTTAGTGAACAGCTTCTTCCATTTACTGTCTTTTTCGCTCCTTAAATGCATCAAGAAGCACAGCTGCGACGAAGAAAAACGGGAAAAAGAAAACGACGATACGATGAAAGTGAAAAGCTCGCGGTAAACATTGAGCGTGTAATTCGCTCTTTAAAGAACACTTGGACGATAATTAAGCCAACCTGCAGTGCTCAGTTAGAAAGAGAGAAAAAACAGGATATTTGAATAGAACGGTGGAAAAGGAAAGAAAATGAGTGTGTAAAAATTAAGAAAAAAGAAAAAGATTGAAAAAGAACAAGAGCGATTAAAAAGATTTTTTATAAGCGTTGATTGTAAACACGTATGTGGACCGTTTTTAATTAGCGACCATATAACCATATTTAAAAGTTGTATTTATGAAGAAAAATTCGGTTTAAAGTTTACTTGTCTACCTGAATAGGTTTCTTTTCATCTTTCTTTCTAACTTTTTTCTATTTTTCAACGTTTCAACGTTTCTTAATCTTTTCCTTCTTAATTTGCTAACAAGAAATCACGTATAAAGAATTCATACATCAAATATAATTTGATAAATTTAATTATTAGTGTGTGTTTAAATTCTTATATCAGATATATAAATTTGAAGAAGAAATAATTAACAATAATTTAATTAATATCAAGGCAATTATATAAATTACACGATATAAATCGAAATAAGAAAGGCTTACAGAAAATACTATAACTTTTTTTATCGCAGATTTCGATATTATCTATACAGTATAAAATGTTAGTCGTCTTATTGCATTTGGCACTATTGCCAACATAACGTCCAAGTCAATGGAGAGGAAAAAGATTTGATTATGGACTTTCCGTTACTTACAAATCTCAGTTGTTCGCATTTCCTCCGAAAAATTCACTTCGCTGATTAATACTCGGAGAATATATTCAACCTTTGGCACGTCTCTTTCTTCCTGTTTTAATAAATTACGAACATATTCACAAAGTAATATCAATAAATTCAATTTTCATATTCACAGAGTTCTTCTTATTATCAAAATATTTAGCAATAAACAGAGTCTTGCAGTATAATTTCTTATTAATCTTTTTTTGTTTATCATAAATATTGATTTTAAACTTGTATGATTTTTATTATCAGAACTACGTATATGAAAATAAAACTTTCCAGCCGAAAATTTGAGAAATTTATGATAATTTTCTAAGAGTTCTGTATATCTACGCGTACATTGTTATTAAAAATATTTATCAACTATACGTATTTTCATTATATTTTATTTAATTCCGACATTGAAATATAGCAATAAATTTCTTCTTTCGAGCAACTCAAATTAATAAATGAAAATAAATTTATTTACAATTTGCTTACTTATACTTTCTGAGAAAATATTCCAATGTCAAATCGTGAAATAAGTAACCTGAATAAATGAAAAAACAAACTAATCTATCGTCTAAATAAATAAAAGCAGACCGAAAGGATGTCGACTTTGTGCTTCTCTTCCCTTTATTTTTTACGCAGAAAACCAGAGCAACAGCAACGGCAACAGCGACGGGGGTGGCGTTGGAGGGGGTGAATCGTGCTCTCTCTCTCAGCGACGTTTTATACGTCGTCGGGTTTTTCATGCGACGGGGTAATTTTTTTATTAGCTTGAAAACCACTCGACCTGTCGTCGTCGTCGCCGTCGTCACCGTCATCGTGGTAGGGTGAGATTTACCCTCGAGAAAAAGAAATCGACCACCTCTCTCACGCGCTTCTGCGTTCGTGTGTTCGCTCTTTTCTCCATTCACCCCGTTACCACCCTCGCTCGCGGATTAATCGCGATTCGCCCGTCAAAAGAGCCACGCATTCATTTGCCTTATTAAGTAGTTTTGCGTGATTTTAAGAGTACGGCTTTATCAACTCGCGCCCTCTCATTCCCCTCGTTGCTTTTTTTTTTGTTTCAGATGCTATCCGACGAGGGATGAAACCAATTACGCGACACGAGTATGAAGTACGAGTACAGAAATGCGTTGTTGAACTTGGAGTTATTTCTGACGGCAGACGACCGATTTTGAGGATAGTTAATGTTAGGGAGACTACCTGTCGAGTGTCTGTGGTATAATTATCTCGTGTGCCAATTAAGTATTCTCGTTCGCGAGATCGATCGCCCATTGATTATTAATTGCGCGCGGTTGACGCAATTATTTTATAGATCAACTCTCGTTAGCCACAATTTTGAGAACTGAGCATTATATGGTAAAAATAATGATTCTTTATCAGTGGATTTTCTTTTGTTTTATCATCATCATCATCATCCATTTTCAGCAAATTATTATCGAGTAATTAGGTCTCTTTAATTTAAAAAGAAAAAACGACATTTACCTCGCGCGAAAAATCGGTTTTCAATTACTTAATGTATAATCGGGCACAAATGAGATGGGGAAACTTGAGTTTCGACAAATTCCGGAAGAAAATTAAGGTAAGGTAAACTTTTTCTCGACAGGTTAAAGTGTCAAGAACTTAAGACCTCGAGAGCAACCCCTCCTCGGATGTCGGGACACTTAGAAACTCTTAGAGGGTAATAAACTTGTTTCACGTGCACGCGTCGCTCATTATAACGAGTTTGAGAAATGCCGACAGGTTCGTGTTCTTCTGTTCAAGACATTTGCCAGGTCACCAAACAGGATCACAAAGCGAGAATTTAAACGTTAACACAGCCTGTATATTAGATATATAATATTTTATCTATAAAAATATATAATTATTCCACGTAATGTATTTATAGTCTTTACAGATTTTGGATGGAAACGATAATTATTTCCCAACTCACATTTCAATTATAGAATGTTAAGCGATTTCGAGAGAAAGAGAGAGAGAGAGACTCGATGTGGCTGTCGTATCGGAATCATAGAAACGGAAGCCACCCTACGGTATTAATGCGAAGGAGGAAGCCCTTGGTTCCTCGGGTTCTCCCAATCACCGACATAAATAAATCGCGCTCCCCGTCTATTCCTTCGCCGTCGACCGGAATCCCTGCCACTCTGGCATCACGAATACGTACGTCAGCGTACGTGAGAGGAAAAAGGAAAGTGATCGGGTAGGACGATAGCGCGATCGGATCGAATCCGTTAAGCCGCGCTTACTCTCTGCCAATCCCGGGGAACGATGTGTAATCAGGCCGACATTCTCTCGATTTATTTGAGATAGCTTTATCACGCGACCGTACAATACGGCCGATATATCGGCGACGATAAAGGAGATATATTTTTGCATTTTCTCTCGGGTAACATCAAACTTATCGCCGTTTTCATAATGTACCCATTACCGAATGTATATACCTTTGGTAGACTTTTTCCCTGCTTATATTCTTTTCTAATTGTCCTCTTCCTTCTCCTAGGTTATCCTAATACACATTCCTTCTCTTCAGATTTTTTTAGTTTAAAATTAAAATTAAATTTAAATTAAATTAAAATAAATTTAAATTAAATTAAAATAAATTAAAATTAAATAAATTGTAATTTTTCTTTAGAAGAAAATACAAATTGAAATCTCAGTGGAATATTAAAAAAAAAAAAGAGTATTTATGTCAAGTTTTGGAGGCGCTTTATTGGCCAGTGTTATAATGAAAAGTAGTGAAAATTCCATCTAACGCAGCGTAACCGTAAATTGGAATATGTGTGGGAAGGCAACGGGAATCCCGAGGCGGACTTTTAGGGAGAAGGGTTCTTGGTACGACGCTTAAACATGGACTTTAACCATTAGTCTACGAGCCATTAACTAAATTATGCAAGCACCGCCGAACTCCTGCAAACGTAGCACGCGTAAACTTCAGCCATCGCGTTGGGATCCGGATCGATCGAATTATTCATACCACCCACATATGCTACTCTAACTTATGTTCATCATCAACCCTTTGCGACCCAGTACAAAGTTTCCCAGTCATTTTTGCCCGTAAGATTCAATAGAGCTACACGTATCGAATATACCATGTTATAATAAAATAGATAACGCGTGTCACTTGCTAATTTCCTTTCGCATGTTTCGTAAAAGTCGTCCTGAAAATAAAGATTAATGTAAACGAGAGGATGATGTTCCTTTTTTCTTCGTAAAAGGCAATCTATGAGGGATTATTCAAGTTATTCGGGCATGAATTAATTCTAGATTTATTTGCAGTACACGGCCCGTGTTTTCTAATTGTCCAAAGTTAAAGCAACGGCGAAGTTGGACTCGTTTCCAAGAATGTCCCGCTCGTACCCAGGTGCGGGCCACGAGAGGGTCGTTAATGCGCAGCCTCGACTTAACTCCCGGCGATTAATCTCCTCATGCTAATTATTTAGCCGGTTACCGCGACGGAGAGAATTCCGGATGGTCGAATAACGGCGCTCCGTTATCAGGCTCGGTAGGGTCGTTCGAGTGGCAGTAGCGACTGCGTGGTAGCAGGGTACCAGCAGCGATCGGGGGGGCTCGAGGGGGTAAGGTCTTGAGGTTTGGTCGCACTCACGAGGATACGCTCGCACGAAGGGTTGGGGTTCTCGCGCAAGAGTAAATTGATTAGAATTAAAGGGTTGGTTGGCAGGTGCTGCCTGCAGACCCACCGAGGAAGAAGAGAACCCTGAGGAGCGAGTAGCGGCGAGGAAGAGCCCGCGAGAGGAACGGAGGGAATCTGCGAGCAACGGAGGGAAGTAGCGAGATGTGGGAGGGGAAAGGACCGAAGGTACAACGGTGACCACAGCCTCGACGCTGATTGGTCGAGTCAAGTTTGTGGCAAGATGGCTGGCTGGCTGGCTGGCTGTTGCCACCGCCGCTGCTACTGCTTCTGCTTCTCTGTACTCGTGTCGTCTCCCTTTCTAGCCCTCGCAACCACCGTCCTCTATTCCCGACCCTCCTCTTCTCGCCTGCCACAACTCTTCCTCTAGCTCTACGCTCCGTTGCCGTAGTTCCCTTCTACGCGGTCTAAGATGCTTTACCTATGTGCCAAATAGATGTATGTACGTGTACACGCCTGTTCGAAACAATGCCGGGCGTGCAACCACCCTCGCCCACCCCTTTCTCCGGCCAACCACCCCCGCCCCGTCGCTGCCCGCCTCGTGCTCTTCCTTCCATCCTTACCGTGCCATGCCAACCCTTACCGCTACCTATACGTATTCTATCCGCCGACCACCCACATCGCCCGTCTCACCTTCGCCGTCACCCGTAGCTCTCCATCTCACCCCCGTGGCATCGTCGCTTCTACCATCCGCAACGCACACCACTACCGTTCATCTCCTTTCACGCACGCCGTCCTACTCTCGTCCTTCGAGCGAGCGTCTCTTTCTCCTTCTGTTTCCACTTCCGTCTTCCTCAAATGCCCGATCCAATCCGCCCGGCGGGTACGGTACCGTAAGTACGGGAACACCAACGCGATCTCTCAAAGAGAATGCGATAATACGAAGAACTTCGACTAATGAGTTAATAGTTGGTGCCTCGCGTTACCGGCAGTACTGGGAAGTACTTTATTCGACGTCGCCGGGAGCAACGAGATTATAACGCGGTGAAGTGAGTGTGGCTGTGAAGCAGACACACACACACCCTCCCTAACTCATACACCCTCGTACAACCGCCCGTTCGCGCATATCCGGAAGAAGTATATGCGTAACGACGCTGTCGACGGCGAGCAAAGCCGTTGAGAAAACTCGTCCGAGATAATCAGGCGACTATCTCGTTTCCGCCGCCTACGCTTCCAAGACGTTCGAGTCGCGCTCTCGCGCGTTTCGTGCCTCGACCTCTCCCTTCAGCCTTGAACGACTTTTCCTTTTCTTTCCGCGCAAGGTCGCCCGCGGCGGCAGCTGATTTACCGCCGGTATGACGCCGATCGAAGCAACGTTAATGTAGCGTAATCGCCCTCCCGTGCTAATTAACAGGCCTTCGGATCTATCGGAATGTGGTCGGCAAGAGGGTAGAAGGTAATAAACGAGTAATTCCAGCTAATGAAAGATGAAAGGAGTTGACATTTTTATCATTTTTCCTCATTTACTTGTGTGCGAAAAGATATCGATACAATAGATGCGCAAATATATATATAAAAAAGAGAGAGAGAGAGTATTCGAAATAAAATAATACATCTGAATCTCATGAACAGAAAGTGTTAGGAAATAATTGTTTAGATAAAAGTTGTACGATATAAAGAAGACAAATTGGGCATGATGTCGTCACCATATTTTAGTCCATCTGATTTATTTTTTTTTTTTTAAATAGGACCCTCTTAATTATTTTATATAAATTGATTCCTCATTATTTGGAGGAAAGATAGAATGTAAGAAATTATAAGGATGGCCAAAAAGTTTGAAATATTATATATATAGTTATGAAATATTATATATATATATATATATATATATATATATATATATATATATATATAAAAGTATTGAAGTATATAAGATAATTTAAAAATATGAATATTTTACGAAATATTTCATAATTTTACATAAACTATGAAATATCCATAATGTACTGATTTTTAAATTATCTAACTTTAATACTTTTATACACAAAATAATAAGAGAAATCAGTTGATATAAAAAAACATAATTATTTTAAAAATGTTGTTTAAAAAAAATATGATTCTTCTCATTATTTTGTGCATAAAAGAATTGAGATAAGATAATTGAAAAATGAATATTTTACAAAATACTTACAATAGTTTTCATATAAAATTATGTCAAATTAAAGTATATATAAATTATAATTTATATATAATTAAAGTATATATAAAATATTTTATAAACTTCAATTTTTGATTACTTTATCCTCTACAACATTTTACACTGAATATTTAGAGGAGTCGATTTATATAAAAGAATTAAGGTAGTTTTAAAAAATTCAGTCGAATAAATGTAATAATCGAAATATGAAGTGGTGAAGTAGTGATGAGACATCATACCTAGCTTTCCTTCTACACTGAATATTTAATAAAGATTGGAGCAATGAGTAGGTAAAGCGCATTAAATTGAATCGAAAAGTTGTTCACTATTTTGCAATTTTCGCAATAATTATTAAAATATTAATTAAAAAGAATTGACGAATGAGCGCGCGTTTTGCACAGCTAGATTATGTGCGTTTAGACTAAAAGACAAGAGAATATGCAAACTTTTCGTTGCCGTTGTCGTATCTAGAGCACATATCCCAAATCTAGATGTGCAAGACGCGGACTCATTCGCCAATTTTTTTTTTTTAATTAATATTTCAATAATTATTGCAAAAATTTCAAAGTGGTAAAGGACTTTTCGATTCAATTTACTACACTCTAGCCCCTCACGAGAGTTGATCCAAATATCCTACAACTGTATATCCCATAATTTTTATTTTAACTATCATTTCCTAGCATCTATTGTTTATTAAGTTATTCAAACGTATTATTATTTTTTAAAAACATTTCATATTGAAATAAAAATTATTTGTTGGAAATTATTAATTTTGAAATTTTATGAAAACATTAACAGATTAAAAAACAATATATGATTGTGTTAAGACATGGGGGTTAAAAAAATTCTGGGCAATAATTTAAAGTATAAATTTCGAGGCAGAAAAAGAGTATCGTTTATACATTATTTTCGGTAGCCCACGTCGAACGTCCAAGCATGTGAGATACCCATTTTAGCTTGGTAAATATATATTTCCCCGGTATTATTCGAAGTTTTCTTTTTGGCGTCTCAGGCGTGGGTGATGACAGAAAGGAACGGCGCGCGATTCTCTAGTCTCATTCTCGCGTGGAGAAAAGTGCAACCAATAATTTTATTTTTCCGCGATAAAGCACGGCGTCGCCGACGAGGGGGGGGTCGGTGCGAACAGTGATGTTGAGGGGCACGGGATTGGGGCGCGACGGAGGCAAGCCGCGTATCTTTAGTAAGTAAACAGAGCGTCTTATGAATTTTAAGCAGCGCGAATACCAGCTTTCTCTCTCTCTCTCTCTCTTTCTCTCTTTCTCCTTCTCTCTGTAGCCCGCTTATTTTCATCGTCTCTCCTTCTCTCTCTCCCACGCGCGCGCATACACCCCCTCCCCTCCCCTCTACACACATATACACTCATCCAGATACAGATTCACACACATTTACACACACACTTTCTCTTTCTCTCTTTCGCGACATTCTCCGCATCTCCTAGCACCCTTGGTCCCTCGTTTTCACTCGCTCTTTCTCCTTTGAGGCGACCTCTTATATGCACGAGATGGTGAAGAAGGGCAACATAATTTAGAAAAGTAGATGCGCCAAGATTGTGTAAGCGACGTTCTTTTCCTTCGGCTTCGCGGTCAAAACACGAAGATGACACAGGCAACGTAACGGGGTCGTTACCCGACAAAAACGATATATCGCGTGTTTAGAAATGTGAAAAAGGCCGTTTCTTTTTTCTAATAGAAAATAAATGTTGAAAAAAAACGAATTTGATTTCTTTCATTATCTTTTTTAATATAACATTCTTTTTTTTCATATATTTTTTTGTTAATATAATAAAAGAACTCTCTAAAGTTCTTATATTTTTAATTTATCTGTTTTCGAAAGCAATTTTAATTAATTCATGAGATTTTTGCAATAAATTACATCAAATACGATATGATTCAGATAATAAAAATTTTTATTATGCATCTAATTGAAAATCTGAATGTTATTTTTGGTATCATTCTAATCACACAAATCTTATTAAAAATATCCATTAAAAATATAAGAGCCTTATTTTCTTTTTTTATTATTAAAATTGTGAATGAAGTATATTTTAAAAAATCACAAACTGTGTTTTCATATCTATAATAAAGATAATTCATTCAAGTTCAATTTTTATTTGCTTCTAGAAAATTTACTTAATTAGAATTAGTAATTGTATAATTATATAAGGTATCTCTCTCTCATTTTAATCGATCACTCCTAAAATTTTTATTTTTTGATTTTAGATAAAAAGTGTTTTAAATAAAAATTGTTTTAAGAGAGACATAAAATGGATTAAATAAAAAATTTTTCTACTATATTTATATAATTTTATAGATTTGGAATAGTTTTCTAAAATAATACTACCTTCTAATTGTCCTATGTAAATAGATTCCTTGTAACATTCTACATAATAAGTTATAAGATTAAAATAGCCAAAAAATGTGTGATTTACGTAATGTATGGTACGTTAATGTATGGTTGGAGATATCTTATATTTTACATTAGAGAGTTCTGATCATATTTTGATATGTAAAATATGTGGTAAAATATGATCAGAACTCTCTAATGTAAAATAGTTGCCGGTAATCTTATTATACTTTTTTATGCACAGAATAGACAAATAAATTGATATAAAAAAACCGCACAGTTTCTTTAACAAAAAGTATGCAATCTGCAACATGCAACTACAATAAAAAAAAAACATTTTATTTCTTTTCAATTTATATCTCTAGGCATGTTTTATATATATAAAGAAGAATCTTTATATTAATAAATGTAAACAAAATGTAACAAAATAGAATATTACTATTAGCGATTGCGTTAATTAATTTTGCTTTCAACAGTTTAGACGTCTGGTTCTTTATTGGCATCATATTAAATTGTCAATGTCGGAAGCAAAAAATTATGAAATATTTCCTTGCGAAATGTATCAAAATAAAAAAATTTTTAATATTATATTCGATAATATAGAATGCTTAAATTAATCCTATTTTAATCCTATTTTTATTCTAAGTACGATATATTTTTGATCTAAAATCGCGCGAAACAATAACGAAAATTTAGCATTTTTTTAGGAAGATGAGATTAAATAAAATTTCGATATACTTTTAAGAAATCTCATTTTTATACATCAGCTATTAAATTTTATCAATGGAATAAAAATTAAACGTAACATATTTTTTTGCATTTAAATTTTTGCGTGGATTTAATATCTGCATTATTATAATATCTGCAAAGCGCAACTGTTAATAGAAAAATAAAAATGTTAATATCTGTCCTTATCACTTTAAAATCTGATTCTTTCTCAAACTTTCTGTTTGATGAAACTAGATTTTCAAGAAAAATTTAATACCGAGCAATATAATGTTATAAATAAATTTCTATTTGAGTAAATTATTTTGCACATTCTACCTAAGTGTAAATATTGAATAAAAGCCGAAAAAGAATTTTGAAAAAAGAACATTAAAAGAAACAAATTTGCTTGAGTTTATAATTAGAATTGCATTTCTAAAACATTATGTTTCTGATTTAAATCTTTATAGATTTCCCAAATGAAATCCATGATTTTGAAAAATCTGACTAGATTCTGACTAATTAGAGAAATTTTTCGGGACTATACAAATTTCAATATATATCACTGTAAACTTGATTTTAACGAATCATACCATCCCCTATTATCTCGTATGAAGCTGAATCGAAAAATTTTATCATCTTTATATTTCCTGTACTTTCTGTGTACTTTAGTACTATGCGGATTTTCATGCTTGGCATCTAACAATTTCATTCAACCTCCCGTCATCCAAGCCACCCTATGTGAAGAGAAAAAATCGAACTGGTACAGAATTTGTTTGCGAGATATCGACAAAGCCTCGGGGTTTGCATCGTCTTACGATTGTGGGCGGTCACGACGTTGTTTTGATATTGATCTCCAGGATAGGACAGCGTCATCTAAGCATTCTAATGGCAAGGGATCGGGATTCTGCGCGCTGCGAGGCGCACGTGCTTCTAATGATTTTAGTGTGTACCCCGTGGTATACCCTCTCCGGCAAATGTATAGTCATAGGCGGGCATGTATAGCCGCGTATCGTATCCGCATTACCGGGGCGCGATGTAATATGTCCCGGAAAAGCCCGAGGGAGTGAGGGTGGCCAAGAAATGGGGGGAGGACCCCTTCCCCCCTTCACTCACGACGGTCTTGCGGGATTCTTAATGGCGAGGAGCCTCCGAGAGGTAACACTACGGCTATTAAACGCAGACTCTACCACTCCGTCTTCTCTTCCAACATCCCTCCCCCTCCTCATGTATCCCTCTTCAACCTCCTACCACAACACCCCCGATAATTTCACTGTGCGAATCGAAATTTCGGTAAGAAGCGCGTGGAAGAATCTGTGTGCAGAGAGAATTTAGTTTCCACAACACATTTTCGCGAATCTATTTGCCCCTGATTAATCTGATTTCATGTGAATCCAAAATTATGCGAAATTAAGTTACCTCAATTAACATATAATACATGAAAATGTGCTTTTGAATATATAGTTGCTCTTTATTGTTACTGTACATGTGATATAATTATAAATAAAAGTATAATAAATTTAATAAATAATAAACTAAATAAATAATGGAATTATAAATGTATATTACAATTTTTTAAGAAACATGAAAAAAATTTGAAACAAAATATATGTGTATTATTTTATATTCCTCCATTAAATTAATTAATATGTATCATTTTTTCTAAACTTATATGTGAATGTAACTAGATAGCTATTAAAATAATAATAAAAAAATATCTTGTAAAGTTATCTGCAATATTTTCGTATTGTAAAAAAATTTTGATAAGATAGATGGACTTCACCATGAGCTGATCAATTTTGCAAATAAGACTCGCGTGAATCAAATTTACGAAAAAAATCAGAGAAAGGAGGAAATTATGAATAATGAGGTAAGTAGATGAATAAAATTGAAATCACATGTGGAGTATCGTTCGCAAGGAAACGGAAGATTCTCGAGTGCAGTGGCGGGTCGCTACGGGGGTGAGTAAGGAAAATGTAAGCCCGGATCAACCGCGCTCATCCTCTTTAGCGTCGGCGTTTGACGCGACCGCTGAAATTTTTACTTCGTTCGATTTGGCCTTTCGGTGAGATTCTCTCCCCGTCCTCTGATTGGTGGACCCTGACCACGCCCTGCACGTAAGGGTGACTCGTTCGCTCGAGCACTATCAACCCTTATGTGTGCCCGATGCGAGCGCACTTATATGCCGATACGCGTACATACACATGTACATGTGCGCGCGTTTGTTTGCGTATACGTACGAGTTCGTATGTGTGTATAGGACCGCAGACTTCGCGGGTACATACGCGAATATATACGGCCAATACATGGGCACATAGGGACATGTAGTATACCGGGTGGGGTTCCGTTCAGGAGATGCTCAGTGGGCTTTCGATACGACACGGTCGATCGAACGGCTCGCATTTTCGATATCGGGGGTGTTATCTCGCGGCAAGATAAGCGTGCACCGCAGGATGCCTGAAAAATATTTCGACACCGTTTTGCCAGTGGCTCTATGTACTTATATACACGTACGCGTGAAAACTATGTGTTTGCGTCGCAAGGATTTTCGATAGAACAAAATTTCATGCTTGCACTTTTATGTCTGTTATTAGGTAGAATTCAGATTTATTTTCATTTAAAAAATTTCTGTAATTAAAGCCGAAAGAGAGAAATTCTGTCTCTCTCGTATTTAACATTATTATATATTTATATTATAAAATATTGAGAAAATTTTTGGACAACAGCAATAACACAAAAACAAAAAAAAATACGAAGAATGATAAGCAATATAAAAAGAAAAAAAAGAAAAAAATATATAAAAGTGAAAACAAATGTAAAAACGTATAAAGCTGATCACTAATACACAATTTGATTAAACCTAATATAGTGAATTAACGCTTGAAAGAACTGCTGGTTGAATAAAAAAATCAATCTTATCTGATCACTCATTTAGCTAGCAAGCAAATCGATTAATAGATCTAAATTACAGAAATTTAATAAAATTTCTCATGAAAGCAAGCTTTTCCTGAAATGTCTTCCCAGTATATTCAAATTGAATAACATTAAGATGATTATAATAGAATGATTACGACAATTAAAAAAAAGTCACAATATGACAAATTAATTATTATATTAAAAATTTAATTTGTCCTATGTGTGATAAGTAAATTTATGTATATTAAAACTTGATTTTATGTATAATAAATAAATTTATATATACAATAATGTTTTATTATATCTATTATAATTATAATTTATTATATACATATGAATAAATAAATAAATTAAAAAAGATTCTGATTTAATGATGTAATACAATAATAAAAACTGTAATATGTGTAATATTTTTCTAAAACATTATTTCTATATCAAATTTAAGAAACAAATAGATAGTAAATTTCTTGTATTATTATTTGAAGTATCTTCTAAATGAAAGATTCATGAAATATAACAAAATAAATTTCCATTATTTTCATTTTCAGCTAGACTAAAGGAAATAATCATTATTCGCAGATACAACATAAAATCAAGCAATAATAATAATATTAAAGTATAACGATAATAGACATATTGATCGGATGCGTAATGACATCGCGTTATGTTGGCATACGTATTTTGAGACAGATATCAGACGCAAATAAATTCTACATGCAAGAATGAGAGTCGAATCGCATGACTAAATTTTCGAGTATTTCCTCTCTCGATGTTTGTTGCGCTAAATTTAGTCTCTCCCTGTGTTTAATAGCATCACGTATGTTGCCTCATTCATAGCCATCTCGCGTCATATGACAACCATCCGATATATTAATACTTACGTGTTTCCATAATTTCTATATTAATTCGTTGCAGAGATCCATCTATTGATGCTTGCCAAAACTAGATAGAATTTTAGTAAAACAATGATATTTAATTTTTATATTAAAATCGAAATAAATCTTTAAATAATATTGATAAAGAACTGTGAACATAATATTATCATAATTAACGATTTTATGAGATATTATAACAAAATATTGTTAAAAGATAACTATTTATTTTAAAATTATTTATGTTAGACAATCTTATATATTCTATCATTGCACATTGCTCATTTATAGTTAAGTCATGTATCTTATTAGGTGAGATTGATATTAATATATATATATATATATATCATACGAACTTGTACGATCTCAAAATCTTTATCTTTTATACTGTTATTCTAATACTTGTACGTTAACAGATTTAGGTTACACACATTGCATAAAGCTTCGATATTTTGCAATCTTACCTCATCTCAATTCGGAGAAGCACGTGCATTCCTTCCGATAAATGTCCACACAAAAAATAAATCGCGCTTCAAATAAATAAAAGTCACTCGATACTGTGCACGATTTTAATTGTACGAAATATATTCAACGATTTTTTTTGGATCACTGTATTATCGGAACGTACGATCAGGGCGATTCGAAAACGATGTATATCAGAGTTTGAAGAGATATCCAATGCACGACAAATTATACTTGCGTTGATTAGCATTCATCAACACCGAACTGTTAATCGCGAATACGTGTACAACACACACACACACACACACTTTCACATATTTTTTTCGCAAAGAACGATATACGAAATGCAATATTTCGCGCGTCGCGTTTCACACAATGCGGCAATCTTTTTTGCTGTTTAGTATCGCCATCTGCATTCGCATTAAACGCCAGAATTACGTAGTCAAGATACTTTTCGACTGCCGGTAAAGTCATCATTTTGTGCATGTCGGTAAATTGTTAGAATCACGTCGCGCGCGCATGATTTTTTTATTTGTAGCATAACAAAATATGTAATTAAAAATTCATGTAAAAACCGTATTTTTAATCAAATTACATATACTATCGAGAAAATGAAAAAATAATAAGCATTGTATCTATTTTGAAAATAATATATATAAATAATAAATAATTTTTAAAAATTACTCACCGCATATCTCTCTGGCTGCTCAGGCTCTCTCACTGCTCTCTGACTGTCCGATACTTTTCCAGATGTCCTCCTTTCTTCTTCATCCTTTGCTGTTTCCTCATAGCACTCATATTCACTCGCGAACAAGCAATTAATTGTATTTAGTCATATATAATAGAAACGATTGCGAGACACTTTGCACGGAACTCCCGATCGCAAAATAATCATACGAGATACGTATTTTATTATATATATAATATATGCACAATAACGCGAATCATTAAATTGAAATATTAAACTAATGTAAAGTAATGATACAGCAGCAATGGTTTAATTAATGTAATATATATGCTTGCAATTTAGAAAAGTTTAAAACATTGGGCGAAATCGAATTTGATTCTACGCAATGTTAGAAAAATAATTATTATCCGTAAAGTTCGATAATCGGAGAATATTGTAACAAAATTTGTAATTTTTGCCCCTTTTGTTTCAATTTTTATTTGCAATAATGAAGGATCGCGTGTCGATGAATTTATCGTCGTCATACAGTTTCATGTCATTTATTAATTGTTAATTAATTGTTAATTGTAATAGTCGTAGCGAATTATATTTCAATATATTAATAATCGCAATCGCATTTAAGAAAAGAATTTGATTCAATAATACGAAGCGCGTTCCGTATCACTACTTTACCGTTGGAATGTCGCCGCGCGAATGATACAAAGGTCGTCGTCCATATAAACATAGCGCGCATACGTCATCAAGGCCGAACGTCGTGTTATTGATAATTCGCTGCCGAAATATTTTACGCGTACTATGACGTATATATATGAGAATTAAATTTGTATACAAGTATATTTTTAAAATTACACACAGATAAATTATTTATTAAACGATTAATATACCTATTACAATTTTCATACAGTTCGAGCCGCATTCTTCATTTTATAAATTTCAATCATTAATAAAGTTTTAATTATTAGCAATGTTAATTAATAGGAAAACTGTAATATAATAGATCTCGGTTTCGAAAATCGCGCAACGTTTCGAAAAGATGCGTTAAAAATGTGACGATGCCTTCAACCTATTTTCAACCAAGTGATTATTAAATCATGAAAAAATTAATTAACAATGTACAAAAACTGTAATAGAATATACAAAACGTTCGAAAATCAATAAATTATCTAAATAATTATATTATTGTGAAACATTTTGTAAAATATTAAGATACATACATAAAAATATTAATTAATATAAAAATATTTTATTATAGATATTTTAAATATTTTAAAAGAAAACCCAGAATATTTATATATGTGCGTTGTTTATTATACGATAATTTAGAATAAATTATTCCCTATCGAGAAAATGAAAATGAATGAATAATATCTATCTTAAAAGTAATATAAATAATAATGTATAAATTACATTGCTTTGTGGCACTTACAAAAACATGATTAATTATGATTAATCATATAACGCAATATTCACGAGAAACTTTTGCACGGCACTCCCAATCGCGAAATAATTGTATCAAATACATATTTTATTACATCATAAAAGAAGTACAAATAATATAGTTCATTTGACATATACACGAAACCAAAATTATCCTCGCTACTGTAATAACATTTTTATTGTAAATATATGTATGATACATACATGTACAATAACATGAATCGTAAGATCGAAAGAAGAGAAAGTAACGTTATAATATAACAATTATTTAATTAATAATTAATTCACGCAAAAATTTTAAAACACCGAATAAAGTATATTTTCTATAAAAATCGATAATCGAAGGATTTTAATGGAATTTATAATTTCTCTCTCTCTCTCTCTATCCCTGTTGTCTTAATCTTTACTTATAATACTGATCGCATTTTGATAAAGACTTATCAAATACATAATATAGTTTTATGTCGCTTATATCAAAAGTTTAATAATTAAGTTTAATAATTAAGATTTATCGAATCGTTCGGAAAAGAAGATAAACATTAATTTAATTATATCTTTTTAATAATATTGACTGGACTCAGTAAAGCATCTTCCATGTTCGTTCTTAATGCTATAATATTTTTCAGACAAAATTTGAAATTTGGTCTAGCATCCGCTGCACTCCAGCAACGTAGCATCAACTGGTACAATGCTGACGGACAGTTAAGAGTCATCGGCAACCTGCCTCCAGAACGTACATAATTTATCACTTCTTCATTAGCCTTGGCAACATAAGGTTGCTCACCCAACGATGTAATTTCCCACATTAAAACTCCAAATGACCAAACATCGCTTTGAGAAGTAAATATTCTGATCATCAAAGATTCGGGTGCCATCCAACGAATAGGAAGGAAACCTTCTTCTTTCTAAAACATGATTTTAACAAAAATTTAATTTTCTGGTTCAAGTTGTTCATTTTTTAGAATATGTGCAAAATGAAAAATGTTCATTTATCTCTTGCTAGATATAAATAAATACTATTTATATTCTATATTATTTGAAGAAACAATGCACGATACTATTATGATAAAAAAATAGTATTTTAAAAAGAATTCACTTCTTAATCATTAACTTTTTTTAATAATTGTATTTACCACGCGATAATAATCATCCTTGTAAATATCTCTAGCTAGTCCAAAATCTCCAATTTTGATGACACGATTCTCGCGATTTCTCGAAGATACTAAACAATTGCGACACGCTAGATCTCTATGTACGAAACGCAACTCTTCCAAGTAGCAACAACCTCGCGCAACATCTTCGCACATGGCGAGCAAATCCTGCAAACGCAGAGCATGCGAATCTGACGCTTCCAAATTTCGACAATCTCTCAAATATTTTAACAGATCACCAGTTTCCATCAATTCCAACACTAGTAACGGAGAATCCCCATCTAAACAAACGGCCAACAATCTTAATATATGTTTGTGTCGAAAATGATTCATAAGCTTGGCTTCCTCTAACAATTTCTTTTTCTCATGGGAAGAAGCATCTTTCCGAAGCGTTTTTATTGCAATGGATATCTCTGTGCCCGATTTTTCTAAGTTCTTCACCTTTCCTTGAAACACCTGCGAAATATTTCACACAAATTTACATGCGTACTTTATTAGAAAATGTATAGAGTAATGTCAAGTAATATTATATTTTACTTTATATTAAATAATTCAACGAAAAATATATAACAAACTGCATGTTAGTTGTCTCATCTAAATTTTATATTACTTATAATCTATTATAAAAATTCATGTAATTTATATCTTTATTAGAAAATACATATCTGTTTTGTTGATCCAGAAATTAATTTGAAACATTGCTTGAAAAAATTAATTTTTACCATTCCGAATGCGCCGCTACCAAGAAGTTTTGTAAATGTAATTTGTTTACGTGCGATTTTAGTTATCGCACATTCCTCCGGATTATAATGTGACATAGAATTGTAAATCATATTGAATTCAGTGTTTCGGTAAGATACTTCATGTAAAATCTCCAATTCTATATCGGCCATTGTTGAAGACAAAAATTGTTCATTATTACTTCCGCGTTGATGATACACTGTTATAAAATTTCGACTTAATTATGTAATAATATGTATTATAAAATTTTTCGTTTTTTAGTAAATTTATTCGTTTAGTTTTATATAAGTAAATTACTATTTTCAGTAAATTTTTAGATATTATATCAGATATATGTATAATCTACAATTCAAGTTGATACCTACATCAAATATACTTACAACAATAAAAGTAGCAGAGGCAGATTATAATAACTATAACGATAAAACTTAATATAAATGGTAGATGATATTTTGCCTCTGTTATTACAGGAGTATCCGAAATATCTATATTAAGCAAAAATATAATTTTAATATCTTCGTGTGTGTATGTTTTTACAAATTTATTTTTACTTGTAACTTTATTACAAAAATTTAATTTTTTTAAATTTTAGGCCTATTCATATCTAAAAATATTAGTACATAATATTATAAACTATCTATGCAGCACAAAATGTTACAACTACTTTGCAACAATATTGCAATATTACAAATTGCAATGCAACATTACGCAAACATTGTAGAAATATAAATTAACAAAGTATGAATTAGATATTAGCAATATGACATTTATATTTTGAAAACATTGGAAAACTATAACACTCTTTAATTTATCCATAAAAATAATGTAATAATATATTTTTTTATATTTGTATATATACGATGAATTTTACTTTTTTGCAGAATTCAAACGAATTAATGACACAGAAATAATATCAGTCGAGTAAATATAATTCTAAGCTAAAGATAAGCATTGCTATCTTTTTATTAAAATATAGATAACATTTTATATCATTGTTACAATATATTTTATGATATATTTTCACTTCATGTACGAATACCATATTAATCTTCAAAGATAATATATCTTTTTATTATATTAAGAATAGATACTATTATATCTATTATTATATTTTTCTATGCATTTTTATGTATTTTTTGCATGCAAATATATATAATTATAACGGATTTTTAAAATTTTTAAATAAAAATATAATTAGTGATGTTTAATTAATTCTATAACTAATATTTATATGTGTACAAAGTATCCATTATAAGAGTATATAGAACATTTAAAATAAAAAAAGTGATTTGTAAGTAAGAGTTTAAAGTAATTTTTGTATAAAAATATAATATTTTGTTATATGATTATGTTTAAATATAATTTTGCAATGTATTATATTAGATATGATTATCTTAGATATTGGAAACTTCTATTTCATCAAGCTTTTTAATTTAATTAAATGTTTCCAAGATATTCATCCATCAAAAGCAAAAATATTTTATACGTAATATTATTAAATGGTTGCAATAACATTGCATTCTTTCCAACATATTACACTGTAATATTGCTACAATATTTTATTGCAAAAAGCGGACATCTGAACTTCATCATAATCTTATAATAATGACTCAGCAGAATTTCGCAATCGATTGGCAATATTACAGTTTCAATTAAATTATTCTTCAATATATCTGCAACCTTATTGTATGGGTATCTTCGTTTGCTTACCAAGTGTTGAAAAAATAAATCTTTCATCAGCCGGCCATGTATAATTTTCCTCATATTCGAAATATCGCAATATCAAGCGAAACTTGTATGAAGTTCCCGATTGTAAATTTCCGATATGGTATATTATTTCTTTGTTATAATTCATTTTAATGTAATTCGTTATTTGCCACTCCTCTGTTGCAATATCTTTGTACTCTAGTGTAGAAAAGATTGTCAGATTAATGTTTGAGATCCATGAAATGTCCATGCTATTTATGTCGACTCTGCTCAAAGTAATATTGTTTGGTTCTGAGTATATGTGAACGATCTTGCTCAAACTCTCGTTGTAGAAATCGCTGAAATTAATTGGATACACACGCACGTATATCAAATAATCTTGTACTGGTAGCGACAAGTTAATCTTTGTGAAAAATCTGCCGTCTGCAACACGTTTCGGCACATTGATAAATTGTTTGCTCTTTTGTTGCGTGCCGTTCACTAATGTAACTGACTTCCAATGCACTTCGTAGGTCACGGCCACGCAGTTCACTTTCTTGGGTGGCATCCAATAAACTACTGCTATAGTAGGCGTCAAAGCTAGAACACTTATGTTTTCTGGTGCATTCAGCTTGCCCGAATTAGTTTTTATTGGTATCACATTCGAAACGAATGGATTTATTGATAATTGATCAAAGTAAAAATTTCTTAAAGTAAACTTCAACTTGTACTCTGTAAATGGTGTTAAATTCTGAAATTCGTAATATCGCTCGTACGTCTGCACATTGATTTTCTCAGACTTGTTGAAATTGTTATCTAAACAGCTTACGGAGATTGTATATATAGTAGTTGGTAAATTATATTTTTTGCATCCACTCTTTACAACCGGCTCCGGAAGATTTACAATGATGCTGTTTGCCGTTGCATTCACATTCTCAAAATTATAAACTTTTTTGTCAGGTGTCAGACATCTCATTGGAGGATATGGTTGTAAATATTTATCAAAAGCGTAAATATTATAAAACTTATTTTTATCTGAGTTTATTAATATCTTTTCAACATATTCGTCTGTATTTACGCTCTTGAGACTTGCGTATTTTTTCAAAATGTAGACATTATAGTAAAACAATCTATCAATTTGTAAAATGTAAATGTTTGTTTTATCAATCGTCATAGATTGGATAGTATTATCTATGTTTTTGGTGTGGAAAATCATTTTGCACATAGAAACGTTAATGTCTGTCACAATTATATAATGCGGACTGAACCAGTAAATTAACGGCTCCTCATTATTCATGTTATCAATTCTCATATCACGAAAAGGAGGTATATAACGAAGTAGGCAAAAGGATGAATTTATCTGATCAATTTGCTTGTTTTTTCCATCGAGATCATATTGCATCATATCATATTTAAATTCATTCTTCCAATTGTATGATATGATAACTGTATGATATAAAATTCTAAAAAATATATAATTATTTTAATCTTATAAAACATTATTTTAACAAAAACAGAAACTTGTATGTAATGAAAATTCGAAATTCTTATACTTATATAATAACATTATTTTTTTTTATTTATGATCTTAATTGTAAAACCTCGTAAAATTATTAGAAAAATTTGCTTAAATCTTTAATGGAAAATTATTTTTTCAAGTAAACGGTAGTAAACGTACCCCATAGACGGTGATACGTGTACATTTAAATGTTCAGCAATTATTGCTTTCAAAATCTTATCAAATTTAATTATGCCATTTTCCCACATTGTTAAGTAGAACTTTACAATGTAATAGTAGCCTGACTCAGAATAGGTCCAATATAGATTTCTTGCTACCCAGTCAATGCAGAGATCATGTAGATCATTATCAAATGTAGCTATTTTTGTGATATTATTTTCATTAATCTTTAGTGTCATTAGGTCTCTTCCGGCACTCCAATAAATTCTATGTTCTTGTATCGAATAAACGACATCTAGTACATCTAATCTGAAAAAAAAGGAGTCAACTTTAATTATAAAAAAATTATAGTTGAGATTTCTAATTTTATAGTTATTACTGCTATAATGTTGATAATAATAAACTTGTGCATAATAATAATAACTTTAACTTTATAGTTAGTGTTAAAAATAATTTATGATAATTATAACTATTTTTTTTATCATTATACGTACTCTGACATTACAAAATTAGTAATGTTTAAATCCACGTCCAATATTTGCATACCTAGACTCGTTGTGAGTAATAATTTAGGTATTGAATTTTCATGTGTAGTCGACACATTGATTAAATCCGTGTAAGGACCAGCAACAATTTTAGTATGCGCACGTACTCGAAAATAATATGTCGTGTTAAATGTTAGATTGTGCACCGTGTGCTCCAATTTTGTAGTTGTGATATTTTTATCGTCGCAGATTTGAATCTCTTTTAAGTCCTCGATGAAAAAACATTGCACTGTATACCCTTGTATTATTTCATCGGTAAAGTTAGGTTGGTTCCATCTATAAAAGAATAACATTTCAGTCTTTTCATATTTAGTAAAATTATAACAGAATTAACATTTTGATATATTTATGTCGTTGAATTTAAGAAAAAAGAGACAAAAATGAAAGAATACAAACTGAGAATTTAGATTCTTTACCTCAATGTCACAAAAATGTCGTTTACTTTTTCTGTGAATTGACTGTCGAATTGTACAAATGCTCTGAGAGATGTTGGCTTGTTCAAACTGCTTTCTAGAGATTTTAAGATCGTACATATTAACATAATATATAAGATTAAGTGGATTATCTCAGTAAATCAGAAAGAACAATTTAATGTGAAAATAAAGGAAAGTGAAAAAATAAATGTAAACTACAAAATATGGAAATTAGCACAGTATTGACCTTTGAAAAAATAATATAAGAATTTTTTGCGTCATTTAAGATTTAGAAAAGTAATCGTTAATCCATGGCAAAGACGAATAAATAACTTTTAATAAGATGACAAGTATTTTTCGATAAATTCTTAGCTTAAGAAATCAGAAGTATAATATTTGCTATTGCTTTAAAACAAAGTAGCAAATTAATAAAATTGACTTTACCTTAAATCATGACAATTTTTATGTACAATATTATGTTTATATTATGCTTTTCTATTTCTTTATTGGATGGAATAGAATTTATATTCTTCTCACTACTGGAAGATACTTTTAAATTTGATTGCCACTCTCTCTCTTGAATTTAAATTATATTTACACTTTTTCGTCATAGATTTTGTTATTAATGTTTTATGCATTTTTTTTGCAACTTACCGATAGATTCTGGGATGATAGAAATATTTGCAAGTGTAACTTCATCGACTTCTCGCTTATTTTTCACAGTCATACTATCAGAATGACTCCGGGCAGATGTCCGGGCAGGGTGTTTGAAATTTAGTATATGATGATCACTTTTCTCGGACATTGAAATATCCTTCATAAAATATAACATATGAAAAGAATTAAGTGAATATCATTGAAGCGGTTGTTTTTGGTGCTTTTAATGATAAATTATATAAATTATAAAATTAAATGAAAAATTGCCATTCGTTTTTTGTTTTCTTAATAATACCGGTTATATACCATTCCTAAATGATATACATATATTAAATGCGTTGTAGTTTTATTCATAACGTAAAATCTATTTCTTATTAATTTTTTTTAAAGACATTTTGTATATCAAACTCATATCAAAAAGAAAATCAATCAATAAGTTAACAAGAGTCAATGAGGATTCATAACAGCTTTTAGCAAGTAGTACAAGCGAAAGTGTAGCTCCTTGCAATTATTAAAACAATTTTGTCTAACGATTTGATTCTTTCTCATGATAGGTTAGTTAATTCTTGTCCACTTTTACCGTAACTTAAATTTCTTTTCAAAAATGTGCCGATATTATTAAAGTTTTATTAATGTTTGTACTTCAAGAATAAAAACGTTAAAAATATTATTTCTTTACAGAGTTATTAAATATTAGTCATAGAATTATATAATTAGTCATAGAATATTAGTCATAGAATATTAGTCATAGAATTATATAAATTCTTTTATTTATAACCTTGTCAAGTTTTTTCTCGAATGTCGTTATATTTTTAACAGAAACAAATCCTGGAAATGATAGTATAAACCAATAGTATAAACCGATAATGCCTCGATAAGAATATGTGCATATAATTGTATATAAATGAATATATGTACAATGAAAATTAATATAAATTCTAGCGATTGTTATTGAATGTATTATCGACCGAAATATTAACGTTAATAGATACAATTTGAAGAATGTTTGATGAATGATTTTTTTATTAGACAGATTTTCAATCTCCATATTTAGTAGCTCTGTTCCGTTATATAATTACCCTTAACACAAAAGAAGTGATGCTAACTTTCTAAATTAATTTCTTAAAATAAAATCTACATTAGTATAAACCTTACTATATATCAATATATATTATAAATATCATAAATATCTAGAAAGATAAAGAAATTTTAAAAATTGAAGAAAAATAACATCAAAATCTAGTATCATCGTATGTATATATTAATGTAGCAGATAGTAGACAGACAACTACATTAATTTTAAAAATTGTTATTTTTAGAAATAATAATTATATATATATATATATATATATATATATATATATATATAAAGAGAGAGAGAGAGAAAATAATACAGTCAAATTTTAAAATACCGTTTTAATTAAATTTAATATATTATATAACATCCATTTTTGTAAACAAAATTTCGAAATTTTATCCATCTTTTTTTTACAACATCGTACATACTTTTTTTTATATTGAATTGTTTTATTTTATCTTATCTTATTATATAGATAGAATATATAATTTATTATCATTCACTTTTAGTTACACTACTAACTGCAATAACATTCAATTCTTTCTTAATCAAGCGAAAAATATCTCTTACCTGCGTGATATTTAAATTCGGATACATGGAAACACTTTTTTTCTGAAGGCTATTTGAAGTAGTATAATCTGTCGGCATAAACGTGATAGTTGCCTTTGTCAGTACTAAATCTTTCAATAATACACATAAAATTGTTCCAAACATAATTTGCATTTTTCGTAAATGTTTGCACTCAATCGGTTTCCGTTGAATCCTCAATTAATTGTTTTTCTCACTCTACTAATTCTGATGTGTTAATCGAATTGATATTAATTCACATATATACATATATTTTCGTTAAATTCCTTAAAACTCAATCTTAACGAATCACAAGTTATTATCTTCTAATATTATGTTTTTAGATTTCTCTTTATGGTCACGATCACAGTATATATCTTAAGATTAAATTAGAGAATTCTTAATAAGTAAATAATTTCTATTTCTTTTTTTAGGAGAACAAATGACAATGCAAAATTGTACATATTCATTGGATTGTATCGCGAATACAGGAATATAATTATTATTAGCTTTCCTTTTTCATTAATATTATAATAGAAAAGCAGTCGATAAAGAGATAATCACAATCAAATTACAAACGATCAAAGAAGTTATAGAATTATAGATCTTGTAACATTTTCAGCCATATTCAAGCATACGCAGCGTGTAATCGAATTCACTTCAATATTTGCTATATGTTTTATTAAATATGTAATTATGACAATTCGTTTGTACGATTGTGTTACTATATACAATTGTATTACTACGTATGCTTTTCAAAATCCATTATTGGTAAGTAAAAATTGGTATATAAATCCACTCTTTGTACATAATTTTTTGTGATATTCATATAATGCAGTTTGAATCAAACGATACGTAACGCGGTAGCGTGTTTTGGCTAGCGATCACAATAGTAACTGACTTCGAATGATCAATCTGATCATGTGTTGCCATGACTTAGAGACCGGATCTTGGTGCCATTTTCCTTACTCCAAGTGCGTGCTAGCGGCCGAGCGTCGCGAAAAGTAGTACCGTCTATGCCAGTCTAGTGATGGTAGGAAAGAGGGCACCGTCGCGTAGAAAAAGAAAATATAATAATTTATTATATTTTATATTTTATATTATATATATATATATATATATATATATATATATATATATATATATATATTATTTTATGTTATTTTATATATTATGTATAATATTAAATAAACATACTGTAAATTTGTACTTATTTATACTAGTGCAAAAACGGCGTTACATATCGTTTGATTCAAACTGCATTGTGAATGTACAGAAAATGCATAAACCACTTTTTTAAATCCATTTTTATTTTTCTTATAATCAGAATATCTTTTTATATAGTAAAGGTGCCCCTAGGCCAAAGAGAAGATACTCAGAAATAAATTAATATAAAAAGTTTAATACAAAATTCAAATTAAACAATTATATATGCATATAATTATTTTTATTTATAGAACTATTTTTGTTTTATACATATATAACCTTTTTGTCAAACAATTTTTAAAGATCTTAATTCTTTTTGGAATAACACCAAGTATTTCCGTAGAGAAAAATAAATTACAACGGAATGCAGCTAATAAAATGTCATGGCCAGAGTCTGGATCTTGATGTTGTTTTCCCCACTCCAAGTGCATGCTAGCGGCCGAACGCCGCGAAAAACAGTACCGACTATGCCGGTCTAGTGATGGTAGCAAAGAAGGCACCGTCGCGTAAGAAAAAAAAATATATATATATGTATATATATATATATTATATAAAATATAAAATATTATAATAAATTATATTTTCTTTTTCTATGCGACAGTGCCCTCTTTGCTACCATCACTAGACCAGCATAGACGGTACTGCTTTTCACGGCGTTCGGCCGCTAGCATGCACTTGGAGTGGGGAAAACGACACCAAGATCCGGACTCTGGCCATGACATTTTATTAGCTGCATTCCGTTGTAATTTATTTTTCTCTACGGAAATACTTGGTGTTATTCCAAAAAGAATTAAGATCTTTAAAAATTGTTTGACAAAAAGGTTATAAATGTATAAAATAAAAATAGTTCTATAAATAAAAATAATTATATGCATATATAATTGTTTAATTTGAATTTTGTATTAAACTTTTTATATTAATTTATTTCTGAGAATCTTCTCTTTGGCCTAGGGGCACCTTTACTATATAAAAGGTATTCTGATTATAAGAAAAGTAAGAATGGATTTAAAAAAAGTAGTTTATGCGTTTTCTGTACATTCACAATGCAGTTTGAATCAAACGATATGTAACGCCGTTTTTGCACTAGTATAAATAAATACAAGTTTACAGTAGCACATATGTACATAACTAAAATAAATAATATAATTATTTGTACGAGTTATTATTATCATTATTTGCATTGAATAACCTTATAATATAATAACTTATATAATATAACTTTAGTTAATATTAACTTAGTATAATATACTTAATATATATAATATAATATAATATAATATAATATAATATAATATAATAAATTACTTTATTATTTTAATTCTACTATTGTAATTTTATATACGACAGTCTTCATTATGCACCAGTGTGCATTAGTGCATTCAATCAAATTCCCTCTTTCTCCCGCTATAAATCAATTACTCTATTTCCAAAAAAATGTGATAAATACTTTAATTACGTGAAATATAATTGAAAATAATTCTGTGATGCTCCAGTCTCCTTTTGTGACTTATTTAGTCCATTCATATATTAAATGATATACAACATTTTTATTTTCAAAAATATTCTTATATCATTAAAGAAACATTCTGCTAAGAATAATTAAGAATAATTCTGTTAAGAATAACTAAGAATAATTAAAGTATTTATATAATGATCTCTTTTTAAATTCCTAATAATAGACATATTTTCAAATATTTTATAAATTTATAAAAATTTATTCCCTCCACAGCAATGATATATGTATGTACAAAGACTTATATGTACAGTTTGAAATGGGAAAAAGCTCCAAAACATAATATAAAAAAAGCTTGAAAAGAAAATTACAATTGTGTGTTAACATTTTTATGAATTTACAAAATAGTTAATATTACATTAAAAAGTGCAGATCTTATATAATATATAAAATACAAAAGTACACATGTTGAATATCTAATAAGTATCGTAAGAAAACAAATATTCAAGTATTAATACATGCAATCAGTTAGATAATACATATAACTATAATATTTATTGGATTCAATATATCATCTCTTCTATGTCACTTCTTAGAACTATAATATTTTCGAGATAAAATTTAAAGTTTGATTTCATTTCCGCTGCATTGCAACAAGACAGCATTAATGTCAAATGGACAGTTAACCATTAACTACGCAATAAAATTGTTAATAGATGACGAAATGTTTTATGACATGGCTGTCGTCAATAAATAACTTTAAGATATGCTATGATGTGCTTATTAACAATTCCATTAGTTCTTTACGTTGTGTTATCTCGAAGTCTACAGTTATTTATTTTATTAATCAATAAAATGCATAACAGAATGACAAGCATTTTATAAAATATTACTATCTATATAGAAAGATTAATTAATATTATACTTTATTTTCAATGATGAATCGTTGTGATAAGAATCATCACGTGATAATTGCGGTGGTGGTGAACGATGGTGATGAACGATATATAATTAATATGTACTGTCAGGTAATATATTAATCTTTAGACTGCCGGCATTTTTTCATTAAAATAGTGGTTTTTTCAAATATTTTTCTATATAAATAAACAATACATTACTCAGAATTTCGAGATTTATTTAGAGCCACAAAAGTGATTTTCCCGGCAGTCTAAAGGTTAATAATATATTAATAATAAAAAGAGAAAGAAAATAAAACCATACAAAACTTATTTATATTAGAAATTTATTTATACATAAGCGTTATCGATACTTTTGTGTTATCGACATTTCGTGCACGTAGCACGGAACACAACCCGAAATTGTGCCCATTATTTGTTACCCACTGAAAACATTCGTAAATTTGTATTCATAGTTCATTTCTTGTCGATAGAGGGTGCTAAAAGCGGATCATGACGTCTCATTCTCCCTGCTTTTGAAATGTCACCCTATCTCTAGAGCCATCTGATCTGATATCGTCAGATAGCGAATGTGATAGCGAAGTGTCAAGTCGTCAAAAAATATCAATCTTATCTTATATTACGTAGGAAACACAATGAGTCACGTGGCCGTAGTAAGTAATTAAACATGAATTGCGAAACAAAAATTCCTCGCTGTTTCATATCTGCTATTAATTATTTTTATTAATTAGAATTTTCATAAATTTAAAAATTTGCAAGTAATGCTGTCTTATTTTGAATAGGTAACAGGTGCAAACAAGGGTATCGGTTATGCTATTGTCAGATCCCTTTGTCAACAATACGATGGGAATGTTTACTTAACGGCTCGCGATGTTACTCGCGGCTTGAATGCTGTCAGTGAATTGGAGAAACAAGGATTGAAACCGAAATTCCATCAATTAGATGTCAGCGATGATGAGAGCGTCACGAAATTCCGGGATTACTTGAAGAACACATACGGCGGTTTGGATGTATTAATTAACAACGCTGCCATAGCATTTAACGTAATTAAAATATTAAAACTTGGTAGTTTTTAAAATCGATTTTAAAGAATAATTTGCCTATTTCCTTTTTTTTAAGTCAACAAAATATATATGAATCTTTTTATATTTTTTTATTTTATTACAAAATATTAGAAATGATATTTTATGAATATATATCCCTAACAACACACATGTCCAGAGGTCATCGAGAGGACATCCAGAGGACATAAAATATCCTTTGGCTGTTCTCTAGATATTCTATGGACGTCTTTTGGACATGTGTGTTGTTAGGGATATAATGAATAAATATTGCTTAGCTAAAATATGTCAACAAATTGATATTTTTATGATTGCACAAGTGGCATTTAAAATTTTTTACTAGAATAATTTCTTATATTTTAAAATTAGTTTTATTGCATCAAACTCATGCAACAAACATAACAGTTATCAAGAAATTTCATAATTTATTTTGACAGATTGAAATATGTAAAATATATCTTATAATGTATTTATTCTTCATATCAGTTTATATATTATTCTTTTTATGTATAAAAGTACAAAATTAATATTTTCTATTATATACTTTATGTCATAAAATGTCAAGACAAAATAAGACATGTCATAAAATATAGATTTTTTATTCCATTTTTATGTACAGATTGAGTAAAATAATTAATTTAAAATAAAATGTAAGAGAGAGAAAGAGAAACAGAAATTCTATTTAAAAAGGAATATGTAAACACAAAATTAAATAATAGATATATAACATTTGATTATATATTATTATAGGATGATGCTGTGCCTTTTGGGATTCAAGCTGAAGAAACAATAAGAGTAAATTATTTCAGCTTACGTAAAGTATGTACTGCACTTTATCCATTACTTAGACCACATGCTCGAGTGGTACATGTTTCTAGTAGTGCTGGACGTCTTTGCAACATTACTGGTGATGCATTGAAGAAGAGATTATCTGATCCGAATCTAACTGAAGCAGAATTAGATAAAATTATGCATGAATTTGTCAAGTAAATAATTATATAATTTCAATCATTTATGTGTATATAGGAATTTATATATTAGTTCAAAAAAACCTTTCAAAATTTATATATATATATTTTTTTTTTTTTTTTCATTTCTAGGGCTGCAAAATCTGGTACACATATACAAGCTGGCTGGTCAAAGAGAGCATATGAGGCAAGCAAAATTGGAGTATCTGCTTTAGCTAGTATTCATCAATCTATGTTTAATGTGGATTCCCGAAAAGATATCGCAGTGAATGCGGTACATCCTGGTTATGTAGATACAGATATGACTAATCATAAAGGACCTCTGACACCAGATGAAGGAGCTCTAGCACCTGTTTATTGTGCTTTATTACCAGAAAATACAGAGATAAAGGGAAAATATATCTGGTATGATATGACTTTATCAAACTGGAAATAATAAGATAAACATATTATTTATATGTAAGATAAACATATAAATAATATAACCTGATTGTATACTCATTATTTTTATGAAAATATAATAAACATATAACCTGATTGTATACTCATTATTTTTATGAAATATAATGCAAATGAACAAATAAATGTGATTAATTATACTATTTATCTTCATTATAATTAAACATTTATTTTTAAAAAACTTTAAAAGCTATTTGTTACAAAACTTTTAAACAGTTGAATAAAGATTTGTATGCACATATGTATTAAAGTTATATTGAAAAATGATACATTTTATTATTCACATTATTCGAAATTGTGTGAAAAAAACAAAATAATTATATCTCTTAATTTTATATGGAGTGTAAAACATATGCATTAATTAAAGAAGAAGAAAGATTCTTTGCATAAATAATATTTAAGATAACTATAAACTATCTTGCTTGAGCATTCATTGCTTCTCTGCGTGCCGCTTCAGTTAAGAGATGGATATCTACTTCGTCTACTGGAAGTTGGACATATCGTACCACAGATCCACGGATGAAGCAATTTTTTACCGATAACTGAAATTTAATACATAATTTAGTTACAATTTGGTCCTACATGTTATGCAGACAATTTTAACAATTGTATTCGAATAGCATATAAAAAAAATATCAATTTTATACATACCATATGAGGATATTTTTCAGAATCTGTTACGCTAATATCGGCTAATTTTATATTCAGGTACTGATCGACGGAATATAATGTTCCACAAATACTAAAATAAAATAATGTAAAGTTAGTGGTTTTTAGTTACTTGAGAAATTTTATTTCACTACTGCGTAATACTTCACCTAAGATCATTTTTTAACTCCACAACCACATCCTTTCCGATCAAGGACTTGAAGAAGGAGTAGAATAACTAAAATTAAAAATACATTCGATTGGATTTAAGATTATAAAAAGAATACACAAAGAAGAAGCAAGATGTAATATATACTTGCTATATGATATAACGCATTCTTATAATATATCCTATAAACTTACCATGATTAATTCTTGGAGATCGTTATATATTCGTATATTTATGTTTATTTACAATGAAATACACATTAGAATAAATCTCATATCACGGAATTACAAAGCATCAAAATTGATTAGAAATGGTTAGAAACGATCTAGAGATACTGGATGCTTTCTGAATTAAGCTGATATTACCAGAAAGAAGACTGAGAGATGACATGGCCCGCTTTTAGGTGATCCCTGGAAGCGATACTCCCTCTGTGGACATAAAAACGTGAACATGAACTACAAAGCCAATGTCCACGAATGTTCTCAGAGGGTAACATATATGTCTCTCTGATAATATAAATAATATAAATAAAAATATAAATAATTTAATTAATAATAATTTATTATATAAAAATATTAGTATGTTCTCCCTTTCCACGCTATTATTTATTTATTTATTTATGTGTATTCTTTTTCTTCTCAACATCATTTATTTATTTTTTATTTATTTATTTATTTATTTATTTAGCTCGCTCTAAGTCAGTCTTCTAAAATGCAAAACTAAATATTATAGAATATGACTTTGAAAATAAAATAATCGAATAAATTCAAATAATTAGCATAACGAAAGGTCCCGTGATAAGTTATTTAATAAATAATCAATTTTAATTAATTAATGAAAATACTTCTCTATAATTTAATATTCCGCGTTGGCGTATATTTTATAATATATAAAATATTTCGGCAACGAATTATCGATAACATGGTTTGGCAATACAAAAAATAAACAATAGCGCGCTATGTTAAAGCTTTAATATTAGAATTAACTATATTTCGACCAATGTTTTAATTTTCTCAATCCTTGTTATTAAACAATATACAATTTAATCGAAAATCGATTGAATGATAGAAATCCAAAATATTAAATAATTACTTCGATCGTTGCGATTTTTACGGACAATAATTATTATTATAATATTTAGAGTCACAAATATATTTCATCCGTGTTACTTTTTCGTTCTACTTGACAATCTAAAAGTAATTTGGATTGTGAGAGAACACGAAGTAAATCAATCGAATTATAGATGCAAATAATTAGCATAATGAAAGGATAAATTGTTTAATAAATAATCAATTTTAATCAATAAATTAAAATACTTTATTAATTTAATATTCCGCGTTAATGTACATTTTATAATATATAAAATATTTTGGCAACGAATTATTGATAACACGTTGTTCGACTTTGGCAATATAAAATATAAACAGTAGCGCGCTATGTTTCGGCTTTGTCTTCGACTCTCGAGTAATAAGGTAGTGGTGAGAAACGTTTCGTATTATATTGTAATTTTTTTACTAAACACGATTACGATTAGTATCGAAACATAATTTGCTTTAAATATTAATATAAATTAATTAATTAAAAATAAATTCACACGACATGAAACTGTATCGCAACTATAAATCTTTATCGAATCGCAATCATTCATTATCGTGATTAAAAATTGAAACAAAATATACATAAAAGGAGATAAGAGACTTAATTATGTTATGAACTTTCGATCATTGATGCTTATTATATTTCATTAACAATATTAGAATTAATTATATTTCGACCAATACCTTAAATTTTAACAATCCTTGTTAATTAAACAATGTACAATTTAATCGAGAATCGATTAAATGATAGGAATCCAAAATGTTAAATAATTGCTTCGATCGTTGCGATCTTTACGGACAATAATTATTATTTCAATACCTAGAGTCACAAATATATTTCATCCGTGTTACTTTATCGTTCTACTTGAAAATCTAAAAATAATTTAGATTATGAGAGAATACAAAGTAAAACAATCGAATTATAGATGCAAATAAATAGCATAACGAAAGGCTCCATGATAAATTGTTAAAAAATAATCAATTTAAATCAATAAATTAAAATACTTCTATAATTTAATATTCCGCGCGCGAATATTTTATATTACAGAAAATATTTCGGCAACGAGAGAATTATCAATAACATCGTGTTCGACCTTGATAAACAGTATCGCGCTATTGTTAATACGGCTATTGTTACACGGCTTTATTATCATTCGCACAGTAACTTTGAGCAATAAAGTAGTGACGTTTCATATATTATCAAATTCTTTCTTTACATAGTCGACTCTGACGATATAAACAGTACCGCGATAATGTTCTTGATTTACGATCATTCGCTCAGTGGCTCTTGAGCAATAAAGTAGTGACGTTTCATATATTATCAAATTCTTTCTATACATAGTCGACTCTGACGATATAAACAGTACCGCGATAATGTTCTTGATTTACGATCATTCGCTCAGTGGCTCTTGAGCAATAAAGTAGTGATGTTTCATATATTATCAAATTCTTTCTATACATAGTCGACTCTGACGATATAAACAGTACCGCGGTAATGTTCTTGACTTACGATCATTCGCTCAGTGGCTCTTGAGCAGTGAAGTAGTGATGTGAGACGTTTCATATATTATCAAATTCTTTCTCTAAACACAATTGCAAGTGCAACGAGGAACTTTTCGTGAATAAGTGTAAGTGCAACGAGGATTAAAGTGCCACGAGAAAAGAGCGAAGGAAGCAAAAGAAAAAAGGAGATTTTGGAAGTGGATGGATCAATAAGATATGATGTAAGTCATTAATATAAATTATTTATCACATTCATTATTTATTATATTGTTGCATCCCCGCGTCCCGTCCCGCTGAATGTATTCGTCACCCGTTGAATTCTTTCGAAGAAGATCGTTTTCGCGCGCGTTGTCAAGATATTGTTATAAACAACGACTGTCAGAGAGTCTAAGCCCAGCTGTCAAGTTGTGCGGACGCGCGTCTATTTGTGATCCGTTTTACGATTATTCTGAATTCTTGTATGTTACTCGCGATTTATTAAAATTCTTATGTACCTTAAATCGCGTTATTATTTACGAGTGCACGAGCGTCAGCGTATGCCGTTTGTGTCGCGCGCGTTCGATATATATCGCGTTCGATATATACCGCGTTCCGCGAACGCAACAATATATAAATTATTTATCAATAATATATATATTCAAAATATACATATTTCTCGTTTCGTTTTATTTCTTTGATTATGATTTAATAGTGATTTTAAATTGTAACATATATAATACATATACTTATAAAAAATATTCCATTTTATTTTAAAATAATTAAAACATTTATAAAATTTTTTATTAATTAATATTTTCAGATACTTTTATGTTTTATAAAACATTTCAAATTAATATATTTCTTTAAATATTTCATATATAAAAAAATAGAAATTTTTTTATTTATCATATTTTTAAAAGTTTATATCTAAGAAATATAAATTATTTTGTAATTACGCAGTTTATAATATTAAAATATATCTATTTAAAAATAAAAATGTAAAAATTAATTGCGCGCAATAATTAAATTTAAAATCAATTATTTTGAACATTGCTTTGTATAATAGATGTTCTCTTATCCTTTATATTTTTATTTATCGTTTATATTTGCGAATTTAAATTTATGTATTATATTACAAAATAAATTTCAAATTATGTATTATATTATATATAAAATTATATATAATATAACCCTCCCATGGGGTACACCTTGTCGTGGTGGGAGGGCTTAGTACTTGGATGGTGCCTTGAGGTTTATCTTAAATTTTTCTATTTATGATAAATCTTAAGGTGCCTGAATGGGAAGTTAAGTACCCTTTCGCGTCGTCGGTGCCGTCAACGTGCCGCGGACGGCAAGCGCTTCGTTACCGCGTTTTCGCGTTGTAGTATTCTCGCGGAACTTTTGGACTTTTCATATAAAATCCCAATTTCATTTATTGTCACGAGTCTCTACTTCCGATGCCAACTAACTGGGATGTTTCGAGTTTGCACACGTTGCTATGCAACGTACACTCTTGCTTCGTGCTTCGTCAAGTGATTCGGCCCGAATTAGTTAGAACTCGATCGATTGCTCGGAATGGTCGTCAATGGGTCCCTTCTCTTTGCTCGTCTACAGCCACACGCACTGCGTGTGTTAACCCTGTCGAGGAGTCGAGTGGATTCCCCTAGGCACGATTTTCGCTCGGTAAAAGGGGTTGCCTCCCCATTTTCTAAATTGCTGAATGTAAGCATTTAAAAAATGTGGGTATCCTCTTCTTTTGCCGTCTACTAGCCTGGTGTAGCATATAGCAACCGCGGGAGGCATAATATGTCCGGGCGGAGCACCTGAAATCGTGCTTAGCGGGTCCAGGTTCGATACGAGATAGGATAATTATGCGCGAAAAAGAGTTGGTGAACTTCATTTTCCTCTATTTCCGTCAATCGTTTCGTCTTCTTTCCGGTTTGGGCTTAGTCCTTGCTCGTTGTATCGTTGCAATCCCGACCGGTTGGCTCGAAGTTGATTTTCGTAAGTGAAATGGGATTTTCGCTCGTACCGAAACCGGGAGTGCCGTCTAATGTATAGGTATACATATTAAGTATATACATCGCGCGATCAAATATAAAATTTTTAATATAAATTCTTATACAAAATTATCGTTTTAACAAAAGATTTTATCGCTGTCCCTCTCGTCAGAATATTCCTAAATATTGCTAATTAAATATACAGAATTATCGAATAAAAGTGTAAAGATTCGATGTGATAAGTCAACGATTAAATATTAGCTTCACAAAATTTAACGATCACCTTCGATATTATATCATAGAATCGCGAGTTAATTATTATGAATTTAATAATTTGTTTTTCAGTTATATTTACGAATTTCGTATCGGAAAATATTCATAAATAAATTAATAAATTACGGTTGCGAAAAACACCGTGTTTTTCCCACGTTCTTTTCCGCGTTCTTCTTAGACGAGATTGTCGTTTTAATAAAAGAGTTATCGTTGTTCCTTCCGTTAAATAAACGTTATTAAAAGTTGCGTGGCTCGTACCGGCGAGGAGTCGAAACGATTTTCATCATGGAGAATTATTTCTCACTGGTTCTTGTGAGATCCATTCGCGACGTCTAGTTCGGTGCCCTGTTAAAAATTGGGAATTTTTATTGTAAGATTGGAACTAATCCCAGGTTTTCCTGGCAATTTCCGAAAACAATGATTTCGGTAGTAATTCAATGACGATACGCTTCTTTAATGTCGAATTAATTTAAATAATATATATTTAGATGAGAGAAATGTATCTTTTCTTTTCTTCGTTAAAAAATGTTCTTCATTATTAGGATTGGTATCATTATTGTCTATATAATGCCAGAAAGATTTAATAGTAGATTAAATATGGATATAGCGTTGTGTATAAATTTTAACTTTTTAAATAATTTCATAATTTAATTAATTTTTATTAATTTTTATGATAAAAATGATTACGAACGAATATATTTTATTAATTATTAATTAATTTGAAAAATTTATTTGAAATACATGCACAAATTAACGAATCCAAAATATTTTTATAATTTTTGCTAATATAATATATTATATATACGCGAAATTATACATGAATGTTACATAAAATGTGCGAATACTTAAAAATTTAGAGACGAATCGAATGGGTACCCTTATATCAGTAAGATATTGATAAAAAGAAAAAAAAATTATTAATTTAAACGTTACAAGAATAAGAATCTAGAGAATTAATCTAGAATTAATTATATATTTAAAATTATTTCATTTATTTTATTTTGAACACTATTCGAATTGAAATTTTTTAAATCTTGCTGTTATCGGGTTCGATTCGTCTCGCGCGCGCAGACGGTACCCCAAATTATGTGTTCGCACATTTAACACAAACTCCAATAATGCATGTATTTTATTATTTATAAATATAATCGTTCGTAATCACATTTCAATAACAAAGGTTATATCCATTTAATTTTCAATAAAGAAATATATTTCTTAGTAATGAAAGAACATGTTTTCTGACGTGAATATCAATTTCGTGAATAGAAAATAATGACGAGGGATAATTGTCTTTGATTTAATACTGAAATCATTGCTATCGGGAATAGTCCGGAAGATCCAGGATTCGTTCCCTCCTACAGTGGAATTCCCGACGTTCAATGGATCACTTAACTTTTCTTCGCAGATTGATCTTGCGAAATCTGATGTAGAAACAAGATGTTAATCGTTCTCCATTTTTAAGATCGCTCCTCTTTTTATCGGATTACCGGTATGTCACTCGCGTATCTGCAATTGAATATTTTGAATATTTTCGATTTATTTATCGTCGCGTTTTATTGCGAATTTTAAATCGCGATATATCTTATAAAAATTCGCAGTAATTCGGTCGCTGAATTGCATATTCACAAACATTACAGATCTCAAATGATTGTTGAAATATTTTCGATTTTCTATATTTACGTGATAATAATTATATCGCGCACGTGTCTATTGAGAGCTTCGATTATTATATTATAAAAATTATACGTATCGCGATCAAATATTCCGCATATTATCGACTTATTTATTTGTCGCCTTTTCTCGTGAATTTTAAATCGCGATTTATCTTATAATTTAATCGTTGACTTATACATTGAAGCTTTGTTTATCTTTCCACGTCTTTGAATATTGTTTTTAATAGTTCGTGCAAAATGCTGCTAGTGCAAATATTTTCTTCTGTAATTTAAAAGACGATCGATAACTATATTAATGAAAATTATTCGTTCCGTTATTTTCTATTAAACGTGGCCACAACGCGATTTTTAATTATATTTTAAAGCTTATAGAGCTCATTTCTTCTTATTCAGCTAATCATGCGCGAAATAGGATATGTATTTTATTCTCAATCGTGAAATTCATATAAAGTCGCGTATATATTAATCGCAAATAAATCGGACAGTGAATTTTATGTTCATAAACAATACAGATCACAAATGTTTGCTAAAATATCTTCGTCTGTCAACATTTGTGTGATAATAATTATATCGCACGTGTCTATTGATTCGATTATTATATTATAAAAGTTATACGTATCTCGCAATTGAATATTCGATTATTGTCGACTTATTTATTCGTCGCGTTTTCTCGCGAATTTTAAATCGCAATTTATTTTGTAATTTAATCTTTGATTTACATCAAAGCTTGTTCTATCTTTACACGTTTTAAATATTTCTTTTCATGATCTGCACGAAATGCGTCAATAATGCAAATACTTTGATCTACAATCGAAGAAATGATCAACAATTTTATTAATGACTCTTTTGATCATGATTATTTACGTTTATACGTTATTTATATAAAACTAATTAAATTCTATTATTCTATGTCGATTATTAATAATAAATATCGCGTAATTAATCATCACTAATCAGTCTTGTCTGGTCTATGTAAAAATTTTTAATAAATTTTATATTATACGTATACTTTGGACACTTTCGTGTAATAAATTTTATTTTGTATTAAGTTTAAAATTATAGTTTATATTAAATTTGTATTATATTTTGTAATACATATTTCTAATGCATTGTATTTTATATATTCTGCATTAAATTTTGTAATATATATATTTGTAATGTAATTATTTTTATATTACATAATTTAATAATTTGTAATGTGTTTTTTATGTAATTGCAAATTAATTATAATTTACGTTGTATATATTATAATTATGTAATATATATTTTTTATATGTATTATATATTCTCTGTTTAAAAACTCTATTAAAAAAAATTAAAAAAAATAAAAAAATTTTTCCTCCTCAATTTTTCCTCCCCTGTATCTCCGCTTTATCGAAGGCATTTGCCAGGTGAGGAGGTTTCAGTACTCTCATGAACCTGAAAGCTATGCCGACGGTAACATATGCCGATATTCATATAGTCTATTCTTATATTTAAAATCATTTGGACAACGTATGGGCACACATACATACACATATAGGTAAGTAATTTATAAAAATTATTTTTATAAAAATTATTATTTATCATATTTATATACTATTTTCAAAATAACGATTGTTATACTCTGGTGCTACCGGCATTTCGTGCACATAGCACGGAACAAAACCAGAAATTGTGCACATTATATATTACCCTCTGAGAACATTCATGGACATTGGCTTTGTAGTTCATGTCCACGTTTTCAATGTCCATAGAGGGAGTATCGCTTTCAGAGATCACCTAAAAACAGGCCATGACATCTCTCAGTCTTCTCTCTGATAGCCATATGATTTGATATCATCAGATAGCGAATGTGATAGCGAAGTGTCAAGTCGTCAAAAAATATCAGTCTTATCATATATTACATAGGAAACACAATGAGTCGCGTGGCCGTAGTAAGTAATTAAGCATGAATAAGCGAAACAAAAATTCCTCGCTGTTTCATATCTGCTATTAATTATTTTTATTAATTAGAATTTTCATAAATTTAAAAATTTGCAAGTAATGCTGTCTTATTTTGAATAGGTAACAGGTGCAAACAAGGGTATCGGTTATGCTATTGTCAGATCCCTTTGTCGACTATACGATGGGAATGTTTACTTAACGGCTCGCGATGTTACTCGTGGCTTGAATGCTGTCAGTGAATTGGAGAAACAAGGATTGAAACCGAAATTCCATCAATTAGATATCAGCGATGATGAGAGCATCACGAAATTCCAGGATTACTTGAAGAACACATACGGCGGTTTGGATGTATTAATTAACAACGCTGCCATAGCATTTAACGTAATTAAAATATTAAAACTTGGTAGTTTTTAAAATCGATTTTAAAGAATAATTTGCCAATTTCCTTTTTTTTTAAGTCAAAAAAATATATATGAATCTATATTTTTTTTCTTTTATTACAAAATATTAGAAATGATATTTTATGAATATATATATATAATGAATAAATATTGCTTAGCTAAAATATGTCAACAAATTGATATTTTTATGGTTGTACAAGTGGCATTTAAAATTTTTTACTAGAATAATTTCTTATATTTTAAAATTAGTTTTATTGCATCAAACTCGTGCAACAAACATAACAGTTATCAAGAAATTTCATAATTTATTTTGACAGTTTGACGTATGTAAAATATATCTTATAATGTATTTATTCTCTTCATATCATTATATATATTATTCTTTTTATGTATAAAAGTACAAAATTAATATTTTCTATTATATACTTTATGTCATAAAATGTCAAGATAAAATAAGACATGTTATAAAATATAGATTTTTTATTCCATTTTTATACAGATTGAGTAAGATAATTAATTTAAAATAAAATATAAGAGAGAGAAAGAGAAACAGAAATTCTATTTAAAAAGGAACATGTAAACACAAAATTAAATAATAGTTATGTAACATTTGATTATATATTATTATAGGATAGTGCTGTGTCTTTTGGGATTCAAGCTGAAAAAACAATAAAATTAAATTATTTCAGCTTACGTAAAGTATGTACTGCACTTTATCCATTACTTAGACCACATGCTCGAGTGGTGCATATTTCTAGTAGTGCTGGACGTCTTTGCAACATTACTGGTGATGCATTGAAGAAGAGATTATCTGATCCGAATCTAACCGAAGCAGAATTAGATAAAATTATGCATGAATTTGTCAAGTAAATAATTATATAATTTTAATCATCTATGTGTATATAGGAATTTATATATTAGTTCAAAAAAAACCTTTCAAAATTTATATATATATATATATTTTTTTTTTCATTTCTAGGGCTGCAAAATCTGGTAGACATATACAAGCTGGCTGGTCAAATAGTGCATATACGGCAAGCAAAATTGGAGTATCTGCTTTAGCTGGTATTCATCAATCTATGTTTAATGTGGATTCCCAAAAAGATATCGCAGTGAATGCAGTACATCCTGGTTATGTAGATACAGATATGACTAATCATAAAGGAGATCTGACACCAGATGAAGGAGCTGTAGCACCTGTTTATTGTGCTTTATTATCAGAAAATACAGAGATAAAAGGAAAATATATCTGGTGTGATATGACTTTATCAAACTGGAAATAATAAGATAAACATATAAATAATATAACCTGATTGTATACTCATTATTTTTATGAAATATAATGCAAATGAACAAATGTAATTAATTTTACTATTTATCTTCATTATAATTAAACGTTTATTTTTAAAAAACTTTAAAAGCTATTTGTTACAAAACTTTTAAACAGTTGAATAAAGATTTGTATGCACATATATATTAAAGTTATATTGAAAAATGATACATTTTATTATTCACATTTTTCAAAATTGTGTGAAAAAAACAAAATAATTATATCTCTTAATTTTATATAGTGTGTAAAACATATGCATTAATTAAAAAAGAAAGATTCTTTGCATAAATAATATTTAAGATAACTATAAACTATCTTGCTTGAGTATTCATTGCTTCTCTGTGTGCTGCTTCAATTAAGAGATGGATATCTACTTCGTCCACTGGAAGTTGCACATATTGTACCACAGATCCACGGATGAAGCAATTTTTTACCGATAACTGAAATTTAATACATGATTTAGTTACAATTTGGTCATACATATTATGCAGACAATTTAAGAACTTATTAAGACATTTTAACAATTGTATTCGAATAGCGTGTAAAAAAAATATCAATTTTGTACATACCATATGAGGATATTTTTCAGAATCTGTTACGCTAATATCGGCTAATTTTATATTCAGGTACTGATCGACGGAATATAATGTTCCACAAATACTAAAATAAAATAATGTAAAGTTAGTGGTTTTTAGTTACTTGAGAAATTTTATTTCACTACTGCGTAATACTTCATCTAAGATCATTTTTTAACTCCACAACCACATCCTTTCTGATCAAGGACTTGAAGAAGGTGTAGAATAACTAAAATTAAAAATACATTCGATTGGATTTAAGATTATAAAAAGAATACACAAAGAAGAAGCAAGATGTAATATATACTTGCTATATATGACGCATTCTTATAATATATCCTATAAACTTACCATGATTAATTCTTGGAGATCGTTATATATTCGTATATTTATGTTTATTTACAATGAAATACACATTAGAATAAATCTTTTAAATTGATTAGAAATGGTTAGAAAAGATCTAGAGACTCTAATCAGTGTTGCCAGCAATGAAATACTGGATGCTTTCTGAATTAAGCTGACATTACATTTGTCATACGTCAAATTTTTTAAACATATTGATTGGCTGCAGAATAGAAAGTTTCTAAAGAACCAAAAAGTTACTATCCCGCAGCCAATCAATATGCTTAAAAAATTTGTCGTACGACAAATGTGACATCAGCCTTAATTTTCGCCAACTATTTTTCTAGTTATAAAGTTGGTAACGCTTGAACTAACGGGCTGTGGGCTGTATTTCGATATGAACTGGTAACACGTGGTTATGATTATATATTTTGTGTGATTGTAATTTATAAATAATGGATACCAAGTCAATTACAACATCAATTCAATCACATAAAGATGTAGATCTTGATATTGATTTGGGAACTTTACTTGCATCCGATTATAATACCTTGGATACGAAGACTCTCAAGTAACCTTAATTTATCATATGATAATAATTTATTTATTTGATGTTATTTAGTATAAAACTGTGTGTATAATACATCCCACATTTGCTTAAATCATTATAAATATAATACTTAAATGATGAATAGATTCGGTAATTGATAATTGGAATTTACAAAGATTTACTAATACTATGATTAATAAATACATCAATTTTTAATTAATTAAAGTCCTAATTAGTTACTTCAATTAATTAAAGTCCTAATTATCAACTTTTCAAAAATATTGAAAGGAGCGTTTTACCCCAGATTTTGGCGAAAAATGCCTCAGATAACTATAATTAACAAAAATCATTTTTTTAAATTTCAAATTAATATTTTAACAAAATAAAATTTCATATTTTAACTAAATAAAAATATTGATTGAATATTTACAAGAATTGCATTTCTATTTCTTCAAAAAAAAAAATTGTGCTTTGACAAACTCATTATGTTTGAGCAATGAATGAGACATTTTTTCTGCTGGAGTGTATTATATCATTTTATCCTAATTGATAAATTATAATTTACAACAGTGTTGTTATAACTTATTAGTTATTATTAAATTTATGTTTGTATTTTGTAGATCGCAACCAGATTCATATTTAAAAAGTTTGACAAGAGATAATGTGCAATTATTAATTAATAAAATCTGGGATTTGCCGGTAGAACGGGTAGATGAAGTTATAACGGCTACATTGCCCAAGCCTGAATATGTATTACCACGTTCGCGCGTTATTCCAAAACCCAAACCTTTGACAAAGTGGCAATTGTTTGCCAAACAGAAAGGAATACAGACTAAAAAGAAGGGTAAATCAAAACTGAAATGGGACGAGGAATTAAAAGTAAGAGATTTATTCTTATAACTATACCATATTTAATAATCCAATTATATGTATGTATATATATATATATATATATATATATATATATATATATATATTTTATAATTTAAAATAATTAAATATGAAACTTACAATATAATATATAGTTTTCAATTTATCTAATCTTCTCTTTTTTGAGGAATGGGTACCAACATATGGTTATAAACGAGCAAAAGCTCAGGAACAGAAAGAATGGTTGATAGAAGCTAAAGATGATGCTGATTCAACCATTGATCCATTTACTAAAGCTAAACAAGCTAAAAAGGAAAAACAATCCAAAAACGAATTGCAAAGGCTTCGCAACATAGCCAAATCAAAAAACATAAAACTACCAAGAGTCGGTCTACCCACTAAAGACCATTTTCCAAATTCTCAACAGCTTTCTGAAGCTCTAACTATAGCACGTACATCAACCGCATCTGTTGGAAAATTCCAGCCTAAGTAGCTCTTCATAACTTTTATAACCTATTTCCTCTGATTTTTTTTTCTTGAAATCAAACAATATAATATTGCTACAGGCTATCAAAAGAGAAGGATGCAAAGGGAATTGCCAAGGAAGTACCTGGAATGAAAAGAAAGAGGAAAGCACCCCCATTAAATGTTGTTGAGGAAAGACATCAAAATAAAAACTTGGTGGATGGCATTTTAGAAAAGAAAACTAAAATTCTCCATGAAAATTATTCAACAGGGATTACCGAGTAAGTTTTTATTTGTACAAATTTAATTTTACACAATACACATAATGTTTAATTTATAGTTTAAATGCTAAATTTATAATATTCTAAATGAAACAAAATAATATATACATAAATGATTCTTTAAAAAAATTTATGGGATATCCTTAGTTATATCATTATAATTTTTATATAATTTAATATTTATTATTATTAATAAAATTGAGATTTAGTGGGTCTAAAGTAACACTCATATGTTTCTTTGATAAAGATATGTGAGTGCTATTTTAAAAGAAGTTTTTGTAGTTTATCTCGCCTGCATTACAACTTATAAAAATCTTTCTCTGATTCGCGCTTTAATATAAACTTTAATTATTGAGAATAAGAGGTCAAAAAATTACTCATAAAAAAAAAGAACTTTATTTTTTTATACTTTTAAACATACATTTGAAAGCGTAATAATTAATATTTGTTCAAATATTACAGGATAAAACAATCTGCACCAACTAATAATAAAAAGAAAAAAAATTCACTAAAACATAGCAAAGGCGCTAGAAAACCAAAAGCAGGAAAAGGCAAACGAGACTTACACAAAAAAGTTGGTGGTAGAAAGCGAAGATAAATTGAGATATTTAATATCTATTTGTATGTGATGATGTGGCAAATTAAATTTTATTAATAAAAAATAAAACTAATAAGATTATGTTAAAAAAGAATTGCATTTATCTCATAACAATATAATAATATAGAAGAATAAAAAGATAAGGAATATAAGGAGATTATAGAAGAAATTTTCTCATCAATTATATTTTTCTTTTTTTATAAATATATATACTTATAAAAAAAAAGAAAAATAATGATATATTAAATCTAAGTACATATGAAAGTAATACAAGTAGTTGAAATAGCTCTCGTGGAAAGATTTTCAAGTGGAAATAATTAAACATAATTATATATTTATCATCAGAGAAATATTTTACTAAAATATTTGAATAAAATTAAAACCACTCTTTTTTTGAATGTTAAGAAATTTGTTCATACTACTTAATTGCCAATACTGTAGAAAAGAGTATTAAAGAAAAGTAAAAAAAGACTATTAATTTTATTTATATATTATAAATATATATTATATATTATATTGATAATAATATAAAGATAAAAAATTTTTATTTTATATGAATAAAATTTGTAATTAATAAGTATACAGTTATATGTATATACATAGTTGATATGTATATTATTGTTTATTAAATTTTAAGAAATTTTCAAAAAAATTGATTTCGCTATTTTCGAAAAGAATCTCAATCAATAAAAAAACGTAATAACAAATAATGCGTTGAAACAAATGCTCAATCTGAATAAATCTTAAAGGCGCCTTTTCATGCTGATTCTCGACGCTCATTTTCAACGTCACGTGACTAAAAATAAAGGGTGCATTCGTTTATGCAGTCGCTGCCGCAAATGTCATTTATTTATCTATAGTTTACATCACGTACACTATAGATAAACGAATGACATCTGCGGCGGCGACTGCGTAAACGAACGCACCCAAGGACACCAATTCGTCATTTTTTGATCACGTGATATTTTTTGACAGTTAAAATGAGCATGCCATGAATTTGTGCCTTAAATGTTATATGGAAGGCGGATTGAATAATAAAAAAAGAAAACAAAGATCTAATATTTATATATTAATATGATAAATAAATGTCAAATATAATAGCTTTTTATAAACAATATATATTGCTTGAATTATATATCATACTTTATATAATACACATAATACATTCTATAATTTGCTCCAACCCCCACTTAATTGATATTCTTGCTACAGCTGTTAGGACTTTGGACCTTATCTTGGTACAGAGATCATAAAACATTATTTTTCTACTGATTAGTATAGGTTGAAGGCAATAAAAGAAATTAAATTTCTATAACAATGCTTTTCATCTGCACCAGAACATTGCGAGCTGCTAGCAAAGTGAGCATGTTTTTTTTTACTGTGCTCCTATTCATTTTTGTTTTATCCATTTCTAGTTATTCATTTTTTTCCTGATATTTTTTGTTATTCATTTTTTTCTGATTTCATTGTACTTCTTACATTTTAGCAAGAAGCACATTAAATATTTTACCATATTTGCTTATATTTGTTTAATATTGAACTTTATTGTTAACATATAGACAGATGTGAATTTTGCAATTGTCTGTCAATCTTTAAGATACTCATTAAGTATTAGTTTTTTATATAAAATTAAATGACAATCTCTTTTCAATTTTATTTACTTTGATATGTGAAATATGTGTGATAAAAATTTAAATATTTTAAATATATGTGTCATTTACTTTACAGTTTGGCTCAATAATACGTTACGAATCTACCTTGGTCATTGCAGAACATAATAATGAGAATTTATTACCAATCACTTGCAACACATTAACAGCTGCCAAAAAAATTGGTGGCGATGTAACTGTGCTAGTTGCTGGCACAAAATGCGACACAGTTGCACAAAAAGTATGTAAGGCCAAAGGTATATCCAAAATTCTCCTCGCAGATAGCGATGCATTTAAAGGATTTACTGCAGAGTCATTGACGCCACTTATACTTAAATTGCATAATGAACACAAATTTACACATATATTATCTGGTGCGAGCGCGTTTAGCAAAGCATTGCTTCCCAGGGTTAGTATGCAACACATATTTCCAAGAGTGTATTATGTATCAACTACATATATTTATGTTTTATTTGTGTTATATTTAATCTCTATTTATATTTTTTTAATTTAAGATTGCAGCTAAGTTAGATGTATCTCCAATAAGCGATATTATTGATATAAAAACACCAGATACCTTTGTACGCACTATATATGCTGGTAATGCTATTCAGACTCTTAAGTCTAAAGACAATGTGAAAGTGGTATCTGTGAGAAGCACCTCTTTTGAACCATTACCTTTGGAAGGTGGTGAAGCTAAACATGAAAGTCTTCCTACTGGTGATTATACCTCAAATCAAGTGCAATACATTAAACAGGAGCTCAGTAAATCTGATAGACCAGAGCTGACATCTGCTAAAGTTGTGATTTCTGGCGGACGTGGAATGAAATCTGGTGAAAATTTCAAATTATTATATACGCTGGCAGATAAACTCAATGCAGCGGTAGGAGCTTCTCGAGCTGCAGTTGATGCAGGATTCGTGCCAAATGATTTGCAAGTAGGACAGACAGGAAAAATTGTTGCTCCTGTAAGTAAAATTAATAATAAATATATACAAAAATAGTATATAAAAAATAGCTCATTAAAAAATTATTTAGTAAAATTTAGAAGAATAAAGGGCTATTACAAGCAATTATTAAAAATTTTTATCAAATGATATATATCAATTAATGTTTATGTGAAACATTTTTATGCTCAGTTGTATTTCAGTCACATTATATCATTAAATAAATATAAGAAGCAATTGTAAATGTATCTCATTTTATTTTTAATAAGTTATATCAATCAGTTCTTATGTTTATTTAATGATATAATATAATGTGGCTGAAAAGACACAAGTATCAAAATGTCTCATGTTTTTATAACATTATTAAACATTAATTAGACAATACATCATTTGGTAATAATTTTTAACAATCGTTTACACAGTGCTAATATAATAAGTGTTTTATTAATCCTATTAAATATTTTTTTAAATTAGTAATTATGCAGAATCTCATTTTAAAATAAATTTATCTCGTACATTTTTTTGTACATAAAAAGTCATGATTATGGTTTCAGAATTTATATATAGCGGTCGGAATTTCGGGTGCAATTCAGCATCTTGCTGGCATGAAGGATTCTAAAACAATTGTAGCAATCAATAAAGATCCAGAGGCTCCCATTTTTCAAGTAGCAGATTTCGGATTAGTCGCAGATTTATTCAAGGCTGTACCCGAACTTACGGAGAAATTGTAAATATTATAAATTGTTTATACATATATAAACATTTGTATTTTATATAATTTTATGATGATGTTTATCGTTATTATATAAGTACCCTAGATACCAAACAATGCAAGTCCGAAAAGTAAAGACTTTTGCATTTGTTTTTACAAGTAAATGATTTAATTATGCAGGTCTGATTAATCTTGAACACAAACCATTTCGATATAATTATAATGATTGATAAAGATTACATTGTCTACATCTCACATCTACTCGAAATTGAGTTTAATAGACTTGCATCACTTGACATCTCATATAAAAAATGTAATTAAAATTTTTAGTTGCATCGAACATTTTGTTTTATTTTCCTATTATTTTAGGTATCACAGTTTGTTTCATGTAATTAATGTAAATATTACATGAAACAAATACTTTAGAAAGAATGAGTTCTTTACATTATTATTATAAATTAGTTTCATATATAAACATTTGTATTTTATATAATTTTATGACATTATTTTAGTATTATATGAAAAGATATATAATTAAAATTTTTATATTTTATCAAAAATTTTATTTTATCTTCCTATCATTTTAAATATCATAATTTGTTTCATGCAACATATAAATGTTAAGGAAAAGCTCTTTTTTAACATTTATTCTATTGAAATAGAAATTTAACTGAATGCAATTGTGTTGGGAGGGGGGGGGAATGAGACGCACACACACATACACAGAATGCATCACGAATAGAAGTCAAATGTCCGGTGTTAAACTGTGTTTTCTTAATATTTGTTTTACATGTATGTGTTTAGACAAAAATTAATTTATCTTGAGTGAAATAGAGACAATTTGATATTAGACTAAAAATTTCCTTTGTAAGCATATTTTTATCTATATGTGTGTGTATAGCAAAAATAACATAAATGATTATAAGGTTATGTTTTATACGAACGTTTTTTTCAAGAACATTTTTTATATGTATGAAAAATTATCTTTTTCTCTCTCTCTCTCTCTCTCTCTCTTTCTCTAATTTTTTGTATCAATCTTTCATTTATTGAAGTTTGTTATAGTTTAATTACTAAATAAATTATATAATTTTCTTACTAATGGTTATACTTTAAATCTGCAGCAATAAATATATACATAAATTTATAAATAAATTAAATACGAGTTAATCGCAAAAATAAAAATAATGACATTTCGTAAAAAATTAAAGTATAATTTATAAGTTCAAATTTTACTTTTTTAAGAAGTATTAAGTATAGCTTTATTTTTTGTGCTTGGCTCGTATTCTATTAATTCTTTATTTAATTTATTTATAATAAAGCTTTATTTATTTCTATTGTTATGTATAAATTTATGTTTATAGAAAATGCAGAGTATTCGTCAGTGTGTGAAACATTTAGCATTTTATGGTAGAAGTGCCATAAATGGAGCAAATATACCATCAAACACAGTAAAAATATTAAATCTACCGACATGCAGTTTTCATCTTTCTTCAATATGCAGGGGTAAATTGCCTAATTATCAACGTCCGAAGGGATTTCTGCGTTATAACAATAAGGTTTTTCCACCTCAAAAACCAGATGAAGAAAGAAGACCTGCTGTAAATTTGCTCTTGTTATATTAATGTTAAATAATTGTTTATTTATGAGTCTCATTGTGCATTTATTTTTTCAGTATGTATGTCATATGAAAGAAAATATAAAATATAGCCCAAAAAAAATGTGGTACATTGCTGCTTTTGTGAGAGGAATGTCTGTGGATGAGGCTGTAAAACAGTTGAGTTTTCTGCACATGAAAGGTGCTGAAATTGCTAAACAAGTTATACTGGAAGCTCAACGTTTAGCTGTAGAAGAACACAATGTTGAGTTTAAAAGTAACTTATGGGTTGGTGAGTATATGTACAAATATTACTAATATTACTATTCAATGATTAATTAAATTCATTAATTAAATTTTGTTATATATCCATATGCATGTCACAAGTCTTTTAATAATTTAATAAACCAATATTTTTACACAGCGGAATCATTCAGCACCAAAGGTATAGTAATAAAAGGCTTACGACGTCATGCTAGACATCGTAAGGGGGTTATTCATTATAGATATTGTCATTATTTTGTACGCTTGGAAGAAGGACAACCACCTAAGCATTATTATTTGCCACATCCTAAGAGTGGTGAAGAATTATTGGAAGATTGGTTAAGAAATATGCATATGCGTAAAGTGCCGAATTCTTTGTAAAAAATTTGACAAAATTTAATGTACAAATATATATATATATATATTAAAGATATGTACACCTGTTTTATATTTTAACAGTTTAATTTTATTCGCACTGTCGCAGATACTGAAAATTATGACAAATATTTAATTTTTTTGAGGTTTTAATATATCCATGGTTCTTAAATCGTACATCATATTGTTATAATAATATAATGTAAGTTTCCATCGTCACATGGTTTTTACAACTTCAATTTAGTTCTTCTCCAGTGACGCCTTTTAGCATTGTACCTGAAAATAAATTATATATGATAAGAATAGTCTATAAATTTTTAATATTTGTTAAACTTAAGAATTGATAATTTAACAATGTCTATAATATGAGGGAGAGAGAGAAAATAATTTTAAATACATTGTTGCATTCATATTATAAGTGTAATATTAATAGTTTATATTAGAGATAAATGAGAAATCAATATGAGCTATACAAAGATAACATCAAACAAAGGAACCAAAATTTTTAACATCATTCTCTCCTTAATTTGTAAGTATATTTCCATGATTAGATATAATTATGATATAATTTCATCCATATTTTGACACTCAGCAGCATTTATATAATTAAAAAATCATATAGTATAAACCATAAATCAATATAAATCAGTGAATAAATTAAAATATAATTTATATTAATATTTATTTATATATATTTATATATATAAATAAATACATATTTATTTATATTATTTATATATATGCATATTTATTTATATGCATTAATTATATGTTTATATATGACGAATTTTTACAATAATTAAGATTATTATTTAAAATTATTAAGAGTCTAAACTTACCGGATAGTATTACCAGTCCGCATTCTCACCCATTGTGGAATAGGCCTGTTTTGCTTCAGTTTTTTAGCAAGCTTTCGCTTGATGATAAATGTCTTATGCGCCGACTTAAACATACACGAAACGAAATTAGATAATGAAGATTTAATTCTTAAATATTATCACGTACAGAATAACACGATGCCTAACGAAATAAATGGATACATTGTAATAAAACGCAGAACTCACCATCGTCCTTCTTTGGCAGACACAACACGTGAAGTGAAAGATCGGCTAGTAAAATATCTCTTTCAGTCTAGTGCTTTTTGTTTAGTGCAGTTTCGGTGCTTTTATTGCATTCAAATCACGTATTGCATGCGACGACACATGATAGCCAATCGCGTCAGACTATTGACGTTTTCAAATGATACGATAGTTTACTAGACGTCATTGACCAATCACAGCCATTCCTCTAAAGAATATAACCATTACAGTGAATTTTCTGTTTTAACCAATCAGAAAGTCGCAACAAGGAATAGATGTGACTTTATGAATTCTTGTAACGATTGACGCTGATTTGCTGGATCTGAAAGTAAAAACCAATCACGTTCGACTGCCACTTTCAGATCCAGCAAATCAGCGTCGAATGTTACAAGAATATGACATAAGTTTTCTCTGCTGAATGTTTTCTATTTGACAGCTACATGATCTAGGTATAAACATCAGTTTTATTTCCAATACGAGAGTTTTATTCTCAATAAATTATTAATATATATAAATCACGAAATTGATACATGCAATAGAGACAAAGATTGATAATTGCTTCAATTAAATTACATTGATATTGTGTAATTCTATCATCGTATTTTACAATTGACAGAACAATAAACATTTTTATATCACCACTGTTATTACGATTTATATAACATTTATATAACACTCGAGAAGTCATCTGTAAAACAACAAAGTATCTCAATTATTCTGACATTTCATATGAATTTTGCATATAAATCTTTTTTTTTTTTTCTTCATAGAAATATCTATCTCTCTCTTGGTGCGTGCATTTTATGTCACACGTTTCGTTGCATGGAAATATATGGATTCAAAAATTCGAAAGTCATTCTAAAAAGCATACGTCACAGATATCACGACGAGCAACGCTCTCTGTGATAATTTTGATTGGCCAACGGAACACGGTTCAACATGGAGTACGTTGGTACGTTGCTAAATCCTGTTTATTTTTCATGTGCTTTCTCGTAAAAATTTTTCGCCCTTCAGCTTCCTTTTCATCGCCTTTCCCTTTAGTCGCGTAAGAAACAAAGCTAGCCGATTAAATATTTCGCGATGTTCCGTCAAAATGCATTGTCATGTGTTTGTGTACGTCAGATAATTTTATGACCTTTTTACTCTCTCTATCTCTCTCTCTCTCTCTCTCTCTACGCTTGTTTTTATCGAAAGTTTCTTGGTGTGTAGCATTTGTAGATTATCATCGATTTCCCGATGCAGCAATGTACGTTTTTCTTTTTTTTTTTCGTTGAAATATACATATTTTTTTCAAGGGTAGATACAACTCGAAACGTTAACCTTTTATAGTTTTCGGAAAAAAATATGTTTTCTAACGAATATCGCATTATTTCGAATCTCACTCGTACAAATTAGTTGACGTGGACAATAATTATTTGCAATTTTTAAGGATTTCTCTGTTATTTTTCTAGATACAGTAAAGAACGACGACAATGACAGTTGTTGCAACTCGTCCACGTGTTCGGAAGTCGCGTCGAATCCAAAATCCATGGAAAATTTGGGAACAGACACAAAGGAACTTACAATGGAGCAGGAAAACAACATTGACAAATCACAGGATACAACGGCTTTGCAAGAACCACCTACGGAGAATATAAGTTTCACAGTGATTTACAACAAACGCAAGATTAGCGTGAATTTTGCTTTGGATGGTACAGTCGCTGAATTAAAGACACATTTGCAGAAAATTATCTCAGTACCACAGGCAATGCAGAAAGTTATGTTTAAAGGATTAGCCAAAGATGATCAGACTCTTAGGAATTTGGGAATAACAAAAGGTAATCTTAGAGTTATAGCTTAAAGTTGTCGACAAAATATTTATTCATTTTTAGTTGCATAAAATTCCATTCTCTAATTTTACCTTATAATACTTAAGGTGCCAAAGTCATGATAGTTGGATCAAAGTTAGATGATGTATTAGCTGTGTCAATCCCAACAAAACAAGATCTCATTGATGAAGCTGTTTCTTCAGTGAGCAAAGAACCTCTTTCACAACAGAAAGTGCATAGGAAAGTTTTAGATAAAGGTATTCCAGAGGACGTGATGCCAGGAATACTAGATAGTAAGGTATAATTTTTATAAAATATATTATACATGGTGACCCTTAAATATGTTACAAAAATTAAAGAATTTTTTAGATGATTATGAAGAAAAGTTTATGTATACTTTTGTCATGAACACCTTAATTCTGGAAATACGAGATGTCTAAAAATTATATTTTTTGAAGGTGATTTCAATTATATTCTCTTGAAATTTACTGTATGCTAATTGGAATTAGTGTTAATTGGATTTTAATGATTGGAAAATTCTAATATCATCCATGGCACACAAAGGCAGTTATTGAGGACAGATTATTAATAGAAACACCCATTAGCCACTACTAGCACATAATAAATATAAAAAAAATATCATTTTTTTGTTGAACATCCTGTATCTCTTGAACTAAGTCATTTAAGATAAATATGTATTTAAACTTTTTTCATAAAATTATCTAAAAACCTACTTCTTTAATTTTTGAAATATATTTAAAGACTACTATATATACATATATACCTATGATGAAACTACAACTGATGCCAATTAATGATATATATAAATATATACATGTATATAGGAACCTTTGCCTGAATTTCCATTAGCTGGAATGTTAAACAAGTCTGGAGGGAAAGTTAGATTAACATTTAAATTGGAGCAAGATCAACTTTGGATCGGTACAAAAGAAAGAACAGACAAAATACCTATGAATTCAATAAAAGGTGTTCATAGTGAACCTATTCACGATCATCCCGAGTATCATATTATGGTACATATATTGTATTTATATTAGATTTACTATTATGCTAATTTGATGGTTATTGTCTCATGGCTAATCTAATAATAATCCTTGAAATTTGTAGGCAATACAATTGGGCACTACGGAAGCATCAAGATATTGGATATATTGGGTCCCTGCACAGTACATATCTGCTATCAAAGACGCTATTCTTGGCAAGTGGTGCTACTTCTGATTGATTTGCTGGAAATTTCAGTTTCTGTGAAAGCAAAATTAAATCAAGTGTAAACATTGATGCAAATACTGCTGTTCCATTGACACAAAAACTGTCAGCTAGTCACACACATTTTTAACAGTAAGTAATAATTTATTTTGAGTTGCATTATATTCATCGAGAATACAATAAATATAGTCTATCTTGCTAAGAAAATAATTTAGATAACAATAAGTCTTGATTTAGAGAGAAAAAAATGTAATCACACTATATATGCCAATGTTTTATATTTTCATAGCCAAGATTTAAGTGTACTCTGAATTTTCTACACAGCTGAATGTAAGTTAGACAGTCTTTTACACAAGAACTGTGATTAGTGGAACTTCCATAATAATGTGTTGTGATAATATTATATGCGTCTTTGAATATATGATTAAATTCTTTGTTTTTATTTTATCAAAGTGTCGTATTTATAGATTTTTTGAAATTTGCAAATTTTATTCAAAATTTGTAAAAATATGTATGTATGTTGCGTGTGTGAGTGTGTGAGATTCTATTGATAAAACCTTCTCGAAATAAAAATGTTATTTTGATGTGTGGATATTCTGATACAAGAATTATAATTGGATTAAAATATTAATTGAAGTAAAATATTTTAATTATATTGATGTATTATTTATTCAATATTTTTATAAAATTCCATTTCATAAATCAGTTAACTCTTTTGCTACAAAGATGCGTATGTGCGTGCATGCATGCGAACGTGCGTGCGTGCGTGTGTGTGTGTGTGTGCGATAATTTTCTTGAAGAACATACACTTTCTGCAAAATTTATAATTAAAAGTATAATAAGAAAACAATATTTCTCTATCATCTTTTTCTCTCATTGTCTATCATCTATCTTTCATTCTTTTGCATAGCGTTTCCTGTCATAAAGATGTTGTAGCAAAAGAGATAAAATCATAATACTACATTTACAAGCAAATCTTTTGAAGCAATCATTATTTATGCAACCTATGATTCTCTTGTTATTGTTCATTTATTTTTACAATTTGCTCAGTTTGTGTATGTGTACGTGTGCATGTCAAATAATTTAATACGATGATACTTGTGTATGTGTGTATATACATACCTCTACACAATTTAAAGACTGTATGAGGTCTACTTTTGATACATGTTCAATTTTAATAATTTTTTTTTCCTAATTTCTGCAACGAAAAAATATCTTTTTTTACTGAGTTTTTTTTAAAGATTTTATATACAGGGTAATATACAAAATTATGATATAAGCGAAATTATTTTTCATGCAAATGTAAGTTGTAAATTTATAAATAGAATAAAATTTCTTTATAAAGCTTTGTTTTCGAAAAAATCTATTTTAAAAATCTATATATCGAATACGTGTATACTTATCAATGAGTCAACTCAATTGACAATTATACTATACAATTATCTCTATTCGTATTTGTAAACATATGCAACTTGATACGCATCAAAGTAGTTTAACAATAAATATATTTATTTCATTAAATTACTGAAAATGTCGCATACAAAATTAGCGAATTAAAATAGTGTAAGCTGACAATATTCAAAAATTTCTTTAAATTTCTGTATAATATAATAATTGAATATTATAATTATCTTGCAATATCTTTATATCTTTATCTTGTAATATCTAAGTATTGATACATAATTCAAATATAGTTTAATAAGAACGATAGCGGGTAAGTCAATGTGATACACAAGTTATATTATTTGCAAATATGAATAGAAATAATTGTAACGTGATACGTTAAAGCAATTCTCGTCAAGTCTTACTCAAGTGCATATCTATTCGACGTATCTTTTCAAAATTGAAAACGAAGACTCGCGCAGATTTTCTCGAAAACGAAGCCTTATTGAAAAAAAAATTTCATTCTACATTTATGATTTTGCATGACGAATTATTTGCGTTTCGCTTGTATTAGGATTTCCATACTCTCCTCATATATATAGAGTGTAATGGAAAAAACTTTGAGACTGAGTTTTGCATACCAAAACGATAAAAAATAAATATATGAACAATTAAAAAAATTTCTTTATAGAGAATAGTCATTTAAAAATCCGAAATTGTATATCTCTCTTATCATTAACATAAACACACAGTGACAATTTTGTTACTCTGCCTACAAATGCGAATGTTGAACAATCCAATCAGCTTTAAACATTTCTCATTTAATATATTTTCGGTATTAGGATATTTCACCTCTGATCTCTATGAATCTATCAGATGGTGTGGATTTAAGACCCTGTATATACTTCTTTTTTTCATAACACAAGCTATAGCGTATATTATTTCGTCATTAATCAAAGCAGTTCTCCTGAATAAAAAAAATGGATTAACAAAATTTATCATATTAACTTGACAACAGTAACAACGAATATTTCACGCTTATGATAAAATTTTAAAGAATCTATTCATGACTTATGTTATGATTGGCCTAGTAATAAAACGTAACAAGTATCAAAGACAAAGGTCAGACCAAGTCCATTATTATGACATGATCTATAAGAATTATATATGAAAAATCTATGTACGCTCTTTAATTTTGTAAGTTAGGTTTTATAACCATTTGTGTATAAGAGAATAATTGCGCGAATAAGATGAAAATCAAAATTTGCAGTGGGTAATTCATATATGCAATTAATAACTAAGGAAGATTTGCGTCAAAGAAAGAGATTTACTTCGGAAATCGAAGGTTTGAATGGGACTTGTACATTACGTAGTGTGTGATTTGATAAAATAAATACTTCTGAGACTTTGTTTTTTAATGCTTTTCTATGTTTTTAATTACAATTTTAAACCCAACTAGGTATAAGAAGAGTAATAATGGAAGAGGAGTAATTTTAAATCGCATATCTTATCGATGCTACATGAAAGATTCAGAAGAAGAATCAGGATCTTTTCAAGATAACACTGCAATATAACTCTGATGAAATAGTTTTAGAGTATATTGTATTAAAAGAACTTGCTTAAGTCGAAGGAAAAAGCGATGCGTGCAGAGAAAGAATACGTTTAATCACATTAATACAGGAACTTTTGATTTTTATATAAAAATATACATTAATCTAATAAAATCATATATCAGGTTGAATTATCAAGATTATTTTAATGCTTCAAAATAATATTACTATCAGAATTTATTTTAAAAAAACTTTAAAAAACTACTGTAAAAGTGGCACAAAGTGACTTGGTGCGTTCTTTCTCTGAATCCTTCACATGAAAAATATTTTTAAAAGTGCACCCTGCGTGTGTATTTGTGTGTGTTGTGTGTTTGTGTGTCTATCCACGTGCAAGCTATTTTTCTACTAGAGACGGAAAACATCTGTTGAACACGCTACGCAGGAAATGTCTTGTTAAAGTACTTAGCTGCAGCTTCCATTCGTAAGACAGATGTGAATGGCATTGGGAGGAGAAATCCCCACCAACAGAGTGATGAAAGTCTTCTGCTGTGTAATCAATAGAGCAGTTTTGCAGCTCTCGCAGTCGCGTGTATGTAGCTCAAGGTCGAGCAAAATGTGGACTTGACTATAAGTTGTATAATTATATCGTAAATATTATTTGATGGTGTTTTATGAATTATACGTATGATCTGTTTTCGCGTATACAGGGTGCTCCTAAAGTGACTATTCTATTTTGGTGAAATTAAAGGCATTTTAACAAAATTATTATACACATTGATGTCTATTATTATACATTAAATTCATGTATTTATAAAAGTTTAGTTGCTTGTGTTTTGCAAAACATCGCGTTGATTGAAGAGACTGTGTGTGTGTATGCGATGAGATCGCCAAATAAAAACTAATAATTAAATTAGGCTTATAAAAGTATGTATTTTGTTTACATTTTTTTTTCTTTTTTTCTATCATATCAAAGGTGTTTTTATCTCCTATTTCGCAAAATAGATGGATACTTTAGGAACACCCTATGTATATATATATATAGATAAATAATCACTTAACAAATATAATGATAATTATTATTATATATTATTTGATAGTGTTTTATGAATCATGATCTGTATAAAAATTGCTGTGTCATGACAAATAACGCGGCAAGACATCGTTCAGAGAGAATTTTGAGCTTATAATTTAATTCGGGATTCCACAATCTTTTGATGAATGTAAATAAACAGTTCATATCAAATTCTAAATAAAGTAATGATTCATGTACAATACAAATATACATATTTGTATCAAGGAAGAAATGATAAACGTAAGTACAAATACGCGCAATATTCACGAAGAACGGCCATATTAATATTACTATTGATATCGAAATCCAATCCAAATTATATAAAATCGTCTAATGTAAAGAATATGTGGAATATACTGAAAGTTTGATTTACTTCACAGTAAAGAAGAAGAAATTAGCTTGTTAAAGAAGCTATATAAATGAAGAAATTAGCTTGTTAAAAGAAGCTACATAAATGAAGCTATTCGTAGCTTCTTGCGGAAACAGAACGAAAGAGCGATCGAGTATAATTATATTTAAATCATGACAGGATGGCAGTGACAAACAACAACAACACGGAATTCGTACGAAAAACATTTCTGAAATTAACCGAAAATTATATCCAACATGGAGCCACATTGAAGGATTTAAAATCCATCACTATGACAATCGACAATATGAAAAATGGGACAAATCGTAGCTTCAAGAAGAAAGTACTGCTGACGTTACTTGTGTTCCTTTTATGCGGCATATTCAACAGATACTTTAATACTATAATTAAGATGTTTCAAGAGACCCGATGCCTGCTGCCGAATAATTATCTAGTGTGGGAGTTCACGAGATCGATATCGAATTGCGATTATTGCCGGGACGTTAAGGCGCCGTTGATTCTGCCGAACTTGACTAGGGAGGAATTTCGTCCTTACGCCTATTCGTCCCAGCCTATGATAGTAAAGGATGCGATCCGCGACTGGCCAGCGCGTGATGCGTATACCTTGGAATTCTTCCGAGATTTGTACGAGCAAGTCGAAGGCGCGTACGAATCGGTGGAGGAGGAGTGCCAGTTTCTGCGCTTCAAGAGCGATTTTGCGAATCTGCGCGAGGTGTTCGCGATGAGCGAAGCGCGAGCGCTTCATCGGGAGGGCGAGGATCCCTGGTACGTCGGCTGGAAGAATTGCCATCCGCGGATCCTGGACGGCATGAAGCGCTTTTACAGCGTGCCTCATTTCCTGCCGGATGACGCGGAAATTCCGTGCAGCAACTATATCTTCATGGGCTACGAGGAGGGTGCCGTTATGCATGTGAGTTTTTTATTTGAAGAGAGAGAAGAAACAAAATTTGTTTTTCATAAAATGCGATTTTTTTGGAAAAATAAGCATCTTTTTATTTTTAATTTAATTTTTTTTTTAGATATTTAATATCTTTATATTTTAATTATTGCGAATGACTGATTTTTCGCTATTTTTTATTTCAAATGATAGATTTGAATTATTGCTGTTTTAATTGTTTATTTTAATCGTATTCCAATTGGCTATATAGTTGTGTAATTACTACTAATGTAATTAATGTAATTAATACTACTTTTTAATTGAGTAAATTCTTTTAAAATAAACTAAACTTGAATTGTCTTTATTATAGATATAAAAACATAGTTTATAACTTTTAAAGATGGATTTTAGTCTATTTTAATATAATAAAAAAATTAAAATTCATATATTTTAATTTTTTAAGAAAGTAGTTTTAATAGATTAATGGGATTTTTAAAATATCAAATACGAATAAAGACAATCCGATATAATTTGCATAATTTTCAGTTAGTTGCATAATAAACATTTCTCAATAAAGAAATTTCTCTATATATGAGAACATAAATTTGCGGCAAATATAAGCCAGACACGGATGAGACATTAATTTCATCGAAAATTAATTTTTTTAATAAAACTGATTAATGTGCACAGGATGGCAAAATTTTTCTTGGTCTGTGTAATTAAAAAAATCTCAATTCGAGATTTTTAATAAAATTTTCTTTACTCCCCTTAGGGAACGAAAATATACAAATTTTTGTTATGCATCTAACTGAAAATCATCCGAATAGTATGTCTGATATAATTTATCGTAAAAATTTCATTAATTCATTAAAATTACATTCGAAAAAAAAATAAATAAATTGTAAATATAAGAATTTAAAGAGTTCCTTTTATTATATATATTAACAGAAAATATGAAGAAAAATAATATTAGTAAGAATAATGAAAATTAAATTAAATTAATTTTTTTCAGTGAAGAGAAGGCTCTTTTTAACATTTGTTTTCTATTAGAAAAAAATTTTTCATCTTTAGACATAAACTCTATTGAAATTGTATTTCACACTTATAAATATTTCCAATTCTTTTTTTTATAGCTGGATTATATATCGAGACTCATGTGGCAAGCTCAGATAATAGGTACTAAAACGTGGAACGTGGCTCCGACGCCAGAATGCGATAGCGAATGTACATCTTTTAAATTCACTGTTGATGCAGCGGATATTGTATTGTTAGATACAAGGATTTGGTATCACAGTACTCATATTGAAAATGGAAATCTGAGTTTGACAATCACTTCTGAATATGGGTAGGCTTAGAGGAAGCCGTTTTATACGCCCATTATTCTCAAATATTATATATCTATATATAACGTACAAGCTGCTTAGATAGGACTCTAAGCATACTTTTTTATCATTTCGCAGATATCATCAGAGACTGATTACGATCTAGTAATATTTGTATCAAATATTTCATTATTTAATTATGCTACAATTTTTCTACCATTTAAATAAGTAAAATAATATTATAAAAAGAAAGATATTTAAATACATTTTAAATGATTAGCTTTATTCCAAAATATTATAATATAGCTTTATAATAAGCTATTTTTTGTAAATAAATCAGTTTCTTTTTCTCTCTAATTATAGGAGAAATAATTTTGTATGAAATATATTTCGAAGATCGTTATTAATCTTTGTTTTTATATTCGACTATATTGTTTGTAGCATCATGTTGTTAATATTATGCATTTTTGTAATTTTTAATAAAGGTTTGGAAAAGATCAATACATGTGTTCACAGCGAATTCGCAATTGTACAAATAGTTTACATATTTACATGCGTGTAAACATTTATTCTGTAATTATATAGATTCGCGTGAAACAATAACAATACAATTTCAAGAAATAACATGTACATAAGAAGTAATTTTAAATACTCGCGTTAATACATGGTTGCAAATACCTTACAGTATATAATGCCTGTGCTTTAACGTTGCATAGCGCTGTAACAATAGTAGCATTCATCTTCAGCCTTCATCTTGAATCTACGCATTTTGAAAATTCAAGAATTGCTATATAATGAACGTAGTGTACATATGTCTGAAACATTAAATACGCGACAACATACAATTTTGCAGTATTCGTCTAAAGTGGAATGCATATCGATTGCACTATATAATTCACTTGCAACAAATATTCACTGATACTTCTTAGCATAAGCCGGCGGACTTTCCTGAAATGATGAAAAAATTTATTACATATATCGAAGATCGAGAGATTTCAAATATACAGGATGTTCATAAATAATGTAAAATCATATTAAAGTATAAAATGTTTTATAAACTATTCAATTTTTGATTATCTTATTCTTACAACTTTTGACGCCGAATATTGCAAAGAATCGATTTGTATAAAAAAATTATACTATTTACACTAAAAAAAAAATTAGATTTACCTTCACATGACCTTGAATAATGATCTTAGTTAAAATTCAAGATTATCAAATTTTTTTTCTCTCTCGAAATCCTATACATTTTTTGTATAATATTAAGTTTTGGAGAAATCTTGTAACACTTTAAGTGAAACAACCTGTTTATACTGTTTTGTAATACAGTATGTGTGTGTGTGTGTATGTGTGAAATTTCCCTAATCTAAAAACTAACAGTATTTTGATTGTATGAATGTAGATATAATTAGATAAGAACGACGATCAAAACTTCGATATTTTTTGATTTTATAAATTAGATAAAATAATCTCTTTCATAATGAAAAAAACCGGCAAAAATTATAATATAGTAGAATAAGATGAGAAATATTTTGCTTTGTGTATTAAAGGAACAAATGATTTATATGCGTTTTAAAAAATAATTTTTTTCGTGAATTGTGTTTAAAAAAATTAAAATGGTAAATTTTGGTTGCCATTACAAATTAATATTTTATATGTGTATCTAAAAAAATGTAATGCTTACGTAATATTCTGGTGGTGGAACGTAAGCGCATTGAGGTCTATTAGGATCATAATATGCGCTCTGCGCAGCTTCAGCGGCTTTTGCATCTGATAAATAAAAAAAAGATAATATCGAATATATATCGAATAATACTTTCATACAAATTGATACAAATTAATAATATATTACATTTTGCTGTCGCATTAAATTTCAATGACAATTTTTTGCAAAATTAAAAGATGATTTCTTTCCTTAATAGAAACGCCCATAATATCAGCTTTTTGCTAATATTAAATTTTATGATGCAAATAAATAATAAAGTATATTTATTTTAACGATTTTATAAATTGTGTATAGAAATTTAACATAAGAATTTAAAAATTGCAACTGATTACTATTTAAAAAATTCTCATTTCTCATTCAAGAAAAAAAATGAGGATTTCCGACAAATCATTAAAATTCGATGCGATAGCAAATTATTTTGTATGATTCATATATTTTTTTAGCATTATTAATATTAAAATATTAATGAAATACATACAAACATTATTTCTATTTGATGCACTGAATTTATCTTTTTCTGGCATAATTTTAAATATTGTCGAAAGTTAATTGCTATTTTTTTCTATGGGTGTTTATCAAAAATTAATATAGTTAATGTGTACAAAAACGTGTTTAATAATTATTAAAAATCATAATATATATAAAAATATAATTTCTATAACGGCAAATTCTAAATAAAGGACCTTAAATTCGTTGTATTCACCTCTATTTCTTATTTAATACATTTATTTTGTAGATTAGATGTAAACCATTTACTTCATCAATAACAAAAAAATCTTTGTTTATGCACCCATATATAAAAAAAAAAGTATCGAAAGTTCACAATATATTATAATAAGAAGCAACTTAAGACACAGAAACTCTACTATATCTATCTGTTCAAGTCGTTTCGTACTATCAACTGACAACTATGTGATATTAACTGTGAGCAAAGTGAAAGCCGATCCTATTTCAGATCAACAAGGACGAATTATGCAATCGCGTTGCTTAATATTTACAACTTTTAAATTTGCAGGATCGCCACATTAATTTTTTTTTAAGTTATTTGATACATTCGATTATTTTCATATTTTTATTTTGAAGAGAAATCTCTCACATTGATAGGTTTGAATAAAACAGCAAATTATCTTTAATCAATATTTAATACTATATATATACATATATATATATATATATATATATATATATATATATATATATATATTAATAATACGTCTAATATAACTATAATCTTATGAAATACATATAAATTGTTTGTTATATTCAAATAAATTGTGAAAGAGATAGCATAATTTAAAAAAAAACTGTATTTTGCAAATACAAATATTGTTCTCGAAGAATATTTAAAATATTCTTTTATAATTTTTCCAAATATTATACTGCATTTTTATATACAAAATATTCGAAAGTAACTTGTTTAAATTCGGTGTAACGTTTTTTAGAATCTCTAAGAAAAGCGTTCATAATATATGTATATATATATATTAATTTAATAGTTTCTTCATAAAACTCTCAATTTTAACGAGAAGCATATGATATATAGATATATAGATATACATGTACATTTTGTTACAATTCGTTAGTATTGAGGTGGATATGGATAAGATCCCGGCTGTTGATACGATCCAGGTTGTGCATAGCTGCTTTGCGCCGAGTACGGTGGTGGATTAGGTGAATAACCGCTATAAGGCGGTTGTCCGTAACCACCGGGATACGCACCTGCTTGAGACATCGGCTGGCCGTTGTAATTCGGATTAGCCCATCCGGGAGTTCCTGACTGTCCCATACCTACACCTCCGGCGCCTTGATGCGGCGGCCCGCTTGCATATCCATATCCCGGCTGTATACCGGGATACGGTGGCGGACTATCCGTCATAAAGACCGTATTTCCTAGAAAATAAAAGAAGCAATTTAACATATATATATATTGAAAATAAGATAATATAAAAATTTGCATATATATATATGTATATAGTAAGATAATTAATACAAATGTCATTTTGAAATAATGATAGAAATAGTTTCTCTCATTAATAATGCAAATTTTTATATTATCTTATTTTTAACATTATATAATAAGTTAAAAATAAAGTTTGAAGAATATGAGATAAAGTTTGAATAACAAACAAATTATTTTTACTGAGAGTAAGCATTTAGATATTGTACACTGAATATATTATATAGGAATATATTATATATGAAGGTAAATACTTGAATATTTTTTATGTGAGATAAATATAAGTTTCTTTAGAAACGTGTTCAAAGAAAATGTAAAGGAAAAAATTGAAATGCTTGAAAAAGTAAGACTGGTTCATCTATTTCTTTATATTAGTTATATGATTGAGACGACTCTGTATCTCTTTCTCTCTCCTTCTCTTTCTCTCTCTCTGTTAAATCTCATTATAAAAATCTATTACTATTTTACTATTCTATATTACTATTTTGAAATATCAAGCAGAATTTGGTTATTTAAAATAATGGTAGTATGATTACCAAAGAGATACATTCAGGTCATATAGAATATTTCTTTTTATAAAAGTGAATGAATATTGGGAACTGAAGAATTGATATTCAACCTGGTGGAACATCGGGAAATACGTTGGTTGGAGGTATCCATCCATAATATCCAGTTGGTGGAGACTGATAAGCTGAAGGTTGTGCAGGATACCAATCGGATAATGGAGGTGTATATGGTGGTGGCGCATCATTGGAAGGCCCATTGCGTTGAGCTAAAAGTCATATAAAAAACAATTAATACATTTAATATTTTACAAGAAAACTGAAATGATAAATTCTTCTTATCAATACAGTGATAATGCTATTGATCCTATTGTTATCTGATACATGAAGAAAATATATATATATATATATATATATATATATAAAATCAGAAATAGCTTAATTTCATTATATATTATTAATTGCAAACATATTTTATTTATTTATCTTAACAAACGAAATTAAAAGAATGTATCTTATTTAATTTATTTTATTTATCTTACCCATTGACGCTACTCTCAGCAGAGCTTGCGCAAAATCCACTGCTCCTCCGCTCTTGAATCGTAACTTAAATTTGCATTCTCCAATCCAGTTACCATTCGGCTGGGCACGGCACTTGCCACCTATATAATTTGCACCAAATACTGGTTGCTCCAATCCAACTTCACTCAATGTCACAAATGGAAAGCTGAAGGACAGCATCTTGTCCTTTTGGTCCTTAGAGTTAAAAATCATTCTATGCGTCGTCAAGTACAATCTGCCTTGCTTCTTCCCAATGAATTCCGCCTGCTCCTGTCCGTGAAATTCCATCGTGACATTGTCAGAGAAGAGTATAATACTGAAAAAAAAATTACGTCCATGTGAAAAATTAGTCAAATAAAAATTTGTATGGAATTTTATTCGTAAAGTTTATAAATATCTCGCTTAAATGATTTTGAATTGCATGAGTGTGTAATTATAATAGGCTGATTCAACAAGGACGTTGGCGATAAATTAATCATCGTTAAAGGCTATGACGATATTGCGTGTTATTGCACGTTAAACGTCACGTCAAGAATATTCGAAATACACGTAACTTTGCGGATAAAATAAATTCCATATAATTTGTCAAATGATCTCACCATTCACCAGCGTGGAGAAGAACTCCACCGTTAGTATGTGCCGTGTTCAACGACATATTTCTTTAAGTCAAAAATATATGACGGATAACAAACACTTCGATGACTGTCGTAAGATCTTTTTTTAAGAACTTCAAAGTCACGACACGTGAAAAAGTTTCAGTCCTAACTGTAAGCAAATCGATCAATCACAGTTAAATATTCCTACTACGTTTCAGAGTGCTTGACTGTGATTGGTCGACTTGCCTACAGTTACCACTAAAACTTTTCACGTGACGTGCTTTGAAGAGAAAAAAGAGGCCCAATTTACATGAATCGTTTGATATGCATATTAAAAATTAATAAATAATTAGTAAATGGCTAATAAACTCACTACTTGATACGAGTATCAAACGATCGGTGTAAATTAGATCAGAGAGAGAGAGAGAGAGAGAGAGAGAGAGAGAGAGAGAGAGAGAGGAGTTGGCGTTTTCTCTATTTTATCATTTCAAATCTAAGATTCTAGATTTGGATATATTTGTCTCATTTTAATATATACTACCGTTTAATTAAAAAAATATTTGCCTCAATTAATTTCAATCAGAAAGAAGAATAAGAAACGTCATGGATCACTTGGTGATTCCTAAAAGCGATACGCCCTCTGAAATGAAAACGTGGACATGAACTACGAAGCTAATCTACGAATGTTTTCAGTGGGTAACACAATTTTGGGTTGTGTTCCGTGCTACGTGTATAAAATGTCGATAACACAAGTATCGACAATGCAAAACGCTAAATTTCTAATACAAATATAAAGTTTTTTTGGTCTTTCTCTCTCTGTATTAATAATATAATTAATTATTAATATATTACTTGATATAATACATTAATCACACATCATCCATCATCACCATCTCTCGCCATCGCCATCATTACGTGATCTTTATCACGATTCATTATTGAAAATAAAGTATAACACACAAAATATTCTTTAATTCTAAATATTAAATATTATAAATATTAAAATTAAAATAAAACATTGGCTCAAATAATAATAAAATTAAAAATTAATTGACAAATAAGAGCCAATAAAGCCAGTAATTGGAGCGCAAGAAGAAACCTTCCTCTTTCTTTTAATTATTAATATATTTCAAATTACAATATATGCAATAAACACGAATGTTTCGGATCATCTTTTGATTCCTCTTAATATTACATTATATTATTAATATTATGACATAATATTATATACATTAATATTACGCGTTATAAAATATAAAAAAAGATGATATGAATCGTCTATGATTATTGCATATATTGACGAATAATATGAAATATGAATTTCTGAATAATAAAAATTCTATAAGTAAAAATAAGAAAAAGCCTATTTAAAATATAACTCGAAAAAAATCGTAATCGATCCTATTCAAAGTCGATATATTCAAAGTTATCTTTAAGTAATTAAAATCAGGCAATCAGCGTCATAATTGTATCAATTCTCTTTATTAGATTTTATCGATAAGCGAATGAAAACAATTTTTACATTAAAAATACATGAAAAATATGTTCCTACAAACTCGCAAAATTCATGTTTTCGCGCGCCGTGCGATTTCTCCTTGCCAAGAAGAAAAGCGCAGAGACCGGATATCGGATATCTGAATACCCGGGCATCGGTCAGCATGAAAATTCGGCGCGCGCAGAAATCAATGCCGTAATTGTCAAAGCATGCGCTCGAGGATAGAACGGGAGAACCCGGCATACGCAGTACGAGGGAATAAATAACACAGTGACCATAGTGCGCGATTAAAGGACCTCGGGCGAACAGGAAGCGAGCACTCGCCGCAAGCGAGGAAGCGCGCGAATCCGCGTTCGCGAACCATGGACTCGTAAAGAAGATTATCGAGTTCGTCGCCGCCAAATCGTCGATCTCCTCGAATCCTCCTCCTGCTCCTCTGATTTTTCTTTTCGAATTGCAATATGGACGAAAACTTGAGCCGGGGATATGTCCAACTGGGCAAGGCCAGGGGCATGAACGAGTTCAAATTTTCGAATGGATTCACGCATCTCTCGCCGCCTGTCGACAAATGCAATTTCATTTACATGGCTCTGATTCTTGGCGGCATAGGATTTCTTCTACCTTACAACAGGTCTCCTTTTGCACAGATGTGTATTATTAAGTCTCACACATGCATATCCTTCGTGTTGATTATTGAGAATTGAAAATCTCTCCGCAGACTAGTCTTTTTATTTTTCAATAACTGGATTGCTTCAAGAGAATTACTAATAATAATTGAATTAATCGTATCGTCGTGATATTTAATGCAATTGATGTTCCATTGTAAACGATTTTTAGTGGCTTTTATGAAAAAGTTTATTTAATAAATATTCTAAATAATTTATTTAGTAATTATTTAATTATTATTTAATAATTATTCTAAGTAATTTATTTAATAATTATTTAATAATTATTTAATAATTATTCTGTAAAGAATTTTTTTATTCACGGCATGTTTTTGTCACATCAAATTTTATGAATCGCGCTCTTAAATTTTTATTATATAGTCCTTGCAATTTTTATATCGACAATTATGTCATTGTTTTTTACAGTTTCATTATAGCGGTAGATTATTTTCAAGCGAGATATCCAGGAACTACCGTGATATTCGACATGTCTGTCGTTTACATTATTATGGCTTTCTTCGCAGTCTTTGCGAACAATATATTGGTCGAAACCTTATCGCTGAATACACGAATCACGTTTGGTAAGATATGCTAAGAATACATAAAGTTAATCAAACTATATTAGAGTGAACATTGCGACAATAATATAATTAATAATATAATTAATAATTGTGGAAATATTAAATGAGTTTTAGAATTTTTTATAAAATTATTTGTAATAATATTATATGTGTAAAATTTTTTATATGCTTTGAAAATATTATTTTACATATACTTTATGTATAATTTTTGATAATTAGATTTTTTATATGGTTTTATTATTTATTCGAGACGATTTAATAACGATTATTTTAATCTCTCTGAATTAATATTGTAATTTCGTTTCTTAATAAAAATGGATTGTATCGAACTATAATCATCGCTTCAATTTATTTACCTATGGCAAGAAAATGAGATAACAAAATATACATAATTTAATCTTTATTTTGTAGGGTACCTAGTTTCCTTTGTTACTCTGAACTTTGTGGTGATCTGCGAGATTTGGTGGGAACTCTTCGGTGTTGCAACTTCCTATACTATTAATTTAGTTGCCGTCGCAATAGTATCACTTGGTTGTACAGGTACAGAATTAAAGAAATTATTGATTAATATCTCAGATCGAAGGAATATCCGGAAATCTAATTTTCCGATTAATTAATAATAATATTATAATTTATTTGTGATGAATATAATTTAAGAAATATTGTATGTAAATATTGTATGTGTGTGTATATGTATATAATTATGTGATAACTTTTTACGCTCTTTGCCTTAATTTTTTAGTTACGTTATATATTAAATCTGATTAAATTAGAATTCGCAACACTTTTTTGAACAAATTCCATTAATCGTTAATACTGCAAAAATCTTGTATTTTCTTATTCTTTTTTTTATTATAGTTCAACAATCGAGTTTTTATGGATACACATCAATGCTTCCCAGTCGATATACTCAAGCTGTGATGACTGGAGAAAGTGAGTCTTTGCGTACATTTTATGAGTAATTATAGTTTAGCAAAACTTAGTATTAAATTTGAGAAATCGAAAAAGATTTTTCTCGACAATTTTATAAAGAAGAAATTTTTTTAAAATATATATTATAGATAATATTACGAATAATATGCTGCCCTTTCGGCAACTCTGGAACATATTATATAATATATAAAAAAATATTTTATTGCACTTTTTTAGGTGTTGCTGGCTTTTGGGTATCAATTAATCGAATAATAACAAAATCGTTACTCAATGATGAGCGTGGTAATACATCCATGTTTTTTGTTCTGTCGAATATGACGATCTTGTTGTGTTTTGTTTTACATCAAGTAGTACGGAAGACCGACTTTGTGCAATTTTACATAACATTATGCCAGGAAAGAAACCGGATCACTTTGGAACCAACAGAAGATGTCGGACTGGTATGTAATCATAATATCACGTAATCACTTCATTTATAGTAGAGCAGATTAAAAAATAAAATTCCCTATTTTATTACGACTTTTTTTACAATTTTTATTTTTAGCATTTATGCACAAATTAGACTTTGTGTTAAAATATAAGCTAATGATTATTTTTCAATATATTCTTCGAAAAGATTAATGCACTTGTTTTGCACGAGTTTGAAAGTTCCTCCTTGGTAAAAATTTGGATTTTGATATTTAAATTATTCTTGAAATAGAATGTTTCAATCAAATGATTACAAAAGTTCCTGAGTTTGATGCAGAGTGAGGTTTGACATTATCACGAGAAAATTTGATAAGAAAAAGGCCTAAGATTTTCTGCAGAAAAGGAGAGGCTTCTTTCTTTGAATTATCTCCTTGATGCAAAAAATGCTGTTCAAAAATAATTTAAATATTAAATATAATTTAAATATTAAATATAATTTAAATATTAAGTGCTGGATTTTTTATCAAGAGAGAATCTTCAAATTCATGTTAAAATAGGACAAGAGTATCAATCTTTTCAAAGATTATATTGAAAATTTAATCATTAGTGTACTTATTAAAAACTACTTATTAAAAATAATTATTAATGTGTACTATTATTTTCAGATGGATCCGTTAGACCAAATCGGTGATCCTTCGAAAGGTCAATACGGAGTGTTGAAGATTCAAACGAGTCCTTTGGGGACAGAATCCGCGAGTGGGACCGATTTGAATGGTAAGCAAGAAATTGACTTTGCATGATTTAAGTACAGAATGATACTAGATTTGTTTAGAAGAATATTTCTTTGAATTGCATTCGAGAAAAATGTGCTATTATGTGTATCGAGATTTATGACAATAATATGATTGAATAATAATATTATTGTAATTAAATTTCTTATAGTTATTTAAATAATATTATTGTTTCAGCGTCTCGACAATATTCTGCATTTTCATTCAGCAATCCAGTTTATGAACCTAGTGCACCTTCGGGGAATCCGCCTGGTAGCGCTGGACCGACTTACAAAGTCGAAGATGTCGTGGTTATGAGAGGTGCTTATGGAACACAAAGCACAAGTACACCATGGTCCGGTATAAAAAGTAAGAGAATACAATTTTTTCTACTTCATTAAAAATTAATAATAATCGATTCATTTTTTTTTTAAATACACGAACTTGTAATATTATATAATTTGATGTTATCTTTTACACTGGATTTTGTGAAAATCGCATACAAATCGAGATACCTCAATTTTATGATTCATAGTGAAAATTTAAAATAATTTTTTAGGGGGTTTACTCGCAAGACTCGAAGTTGCCAAATTGATCTTCCCATACATGGCTAGCATTGGAGTCGCTTATTTCGTAACGCTTTGCTTGTATCCAGGAATCGTGTCGGAAATAATATCTTGCAAATTTGAATCATGGATGCCGGTTATTTTAATGACCGCCTTCAACGCCTCCGATTTACTCGGCAAGGTATATAATATCGCCCATTATTCAAATTATTTATAACATTAATCCTTTTTCATTGTTTTGTATTTATTTTTCATTCTATTGATTAATATTGTAATTTTATATTGTTATGTTACATTTACACTTTAATATCTTTAGAGCATTTAATATAAAACTAGATTTCGCTCGAAGATTGCAAGTTAATAATATATTAGGTACATTAGTGTATTAGATATATTAATAGAACATTAATGAAAAGGATAGAAAATTGATAAAAAAACTGTAAAATTAAAAAACATTAGAATTATATTTTTAATAAAAATAGATAGTTTTTATATAGAATTATTATTTTTTTAAAGTAAAGATGAGCCAAATGTATGGAACGACACGATTAAAAAATGTTTCGTCAGGATTATAACATGGATTATCTGGTTTCTTTTATAGGTATTTGCTTTAATACCTTACGAATGGAAACGTACGCAACTACTCTATTTCTCTAGCGCGCGGGTCATACTTATTCCTCTATTTCTGCTTTGCGCAATTCCACGTGGTGCTCCTATTCTCTCCGGCGAGGGATACCCGCTTTTGTTCTCTTGGTTGCTCGGTCTTACGAATGGTATAGTCGGTTCCATACCTATGATCCAAGCACCAAGCAAAGTACCGGAGGAACATCGAGAACTCGCAGGTATAAATCTTGTTATAAATCCAAAATTTCCTTCAGAATTAATCTGTTATAGTTCATAAGTTGAAAAATTAATATACGACATATAATTTCGCTAGGTAACATTATGACGTTATCGTATATAACCGGATTGACCATCGGTTCTCTACTGGCATATATGATGGATGCTTGTCTTGGACCACCTGTGCAAACCAAGGACGTGTGTTCCAAGTTGACGAAGATTCAGACGGCGTCAACCGCGTTAAACAACGTGACGACGAGCATCTTGACGACCGCTGTATCCTCCACTTTGCCTGTCGTCACGACGGTGATGCCGAAACCGAAGACCACCGTTAATGTGCTAGCTACAATTTGGATGTCCACATTATTGTCGAACAGCACCGTAAGCCTATTGAATGATGAGGGATCGCTGAATGCGTCGACGACGGTTTTACCGAAGATCTTAGCTAATGTTACCACTTCGGCAAGTAACATGATTCTGCAACATTAGGACGCATATGTTTATGTGCTGTGTTAAATCTGGTGCTTACACATAAATACAGGGTGTTTCACATCAAATGTTTCTTTAGAACTCGACGTCGTACGAAAAATGTTTCGGATAAAATTGATAGATTTTTGAAAGAAAAAAAATTGATAAGAAAAGATTTGAATTTTAATTAAGATTGTTTTTAAGATCAACCTAGTTTTTTCAAATGGAATCATCCTAATTTTTTTGTACAAATCGATTCTCTACAATATTCGGCGTCAAAAATTAGAGATGATCAAAAATTGAATAGTTTATGAGATATTTTACATATATACTTGAGTTTTTGACATAATATTATGTAAATTATGAGAGAGAGAAAAAGAGAAATATCTTAAAATTGTTCAATTTTTGGCAATTCTATTCTTATAATTTTTAATGCCGAATATTGGGAAACATTGATTTGTATAAGAAAATTAAGATGATTCCATTAAAAAAACTAAGTTTATCTTCATATCATCTTGAAGTGTTAGTTGAAATTCAAATATTTATTAACTTTTTGTTTCTTAAAAATATAAATTTTGGCTGAAACATATTTTGTATGACATTTCGGAGACACTTTATAATATTTTATGTGAAACATTTTATATAAAATGGAGAGAGAGAGAGAGAGAGAGAGAGAGAAAGAGAGAGAGAGAGAGAAAGAGAAAAATAAAAAAAAATATGTGTGTATGTATGTGTGCGCGTGCGTACACAAAAAGGTGATATACGAATTAAGACGTTACTACAAGGCTGAAGTAAGTAGATTGGTTGAATTTTTCAGTTAATGTAATGATAATTTTTGAAAAGTTGTTGAAATATTGTTTTTGTTATATTGCCAATTATAAGACGCAATATTTGTTCATATTATGTATCATCGCGGAACATATCTTTTGCTGTTTAATTTATATAAAAAAAATTTGCTTTTAAAGAAATAAGAAAAATAAAAAAGAAACGGTATAAGTAATTCTACTGCAAATGACTACAGTAATATACAATATGGTTCAAACATATGTAATGTTATTAAAATATGAGACGTTCAGCATCTATTTCTAAATGTTGGTCATTCGAAAAGTTGTATAGATGAGATAGAATCTTGGAAATAAAGACCAGAAAATAGCAAAAAAGTTAAATCTTTCAAAGCATTATTATATACAGAGTATCTCCTTACAATACTTTAATAGTATATTCTAGAAATGAAATAGAGTAAAAAAATTCCAATACAAAAATATTGATGATACAATAATTTTTGAGTTATAAATGGTCAAAGTTTGTAATGATGTCGCATAGAATTCGCGCACTTGTAATTATACTTACATGCGTACCGATCGTCTGTTATTGATTTTTTACTGTGTAATTGATTGCATTGGATTAATATGATTGCATTAATATGTAATTGACTGCATTGGATTATAATGTATGGGATAAATGTAAACTAGTGAAGAAAGAGAAAGCAAGAAAAAAACAAATTATTTTGAGAATTGAGTTTCAAACAAGTGTCATGAGAATAGAAAAAAATCCAAAATTAAAAAAAAATTGTAAACAATTATTTTTATATTATATATAAATAAGTTCATATATTAAAAAATTATTTATTATTAAATTAAGTATTAAAATATTTTTAGAATTTACATTCTCCAAATATATATAATTTTCATTTATCTGTTGTTTTCAATAAATAATTATTTCTCTGATTGTTTTTAATAACTTAATAGCTCTTTGACTTTCGTTTTCTAAAGAAAGAACTTTCTATGTTAAATATTTTTCTGTTTTCATATTCTGTTGTTAGCACTTTGTCTTTCTTTCTAAAAAGTAACCGTAATTTCTTTATAATTTGTTTACTTAAATAAATAAATAAATAATTTCAAAAAAATCTTTAATTGTTTTAAAAATGAATTACATCTGTTCGTAAAAATTGATTAAATTCTCCTTTTTTAAAAAAGCCAATAGATTCAAAACTTCAAAATTGTATATTATATGATTGGATTATTTAAAATGAGGAGTGTTCAATTCTTAATAATATTACATAATAATAAAAAAATATATATACACTGTATATAAATTTGGTATTGTGAGAAACTATTAATTAAATTAATTAAACAAATTAAATATAGTTAAAATATCAAATGTATAAACAATGCCACTTATTTCATATTTTCAAGTGATATAGTTCATCTCAATCATTGTTTTATCAAACATCAAATTATTATATAACACGAATAAAAAAGGTATAAATATTTTAATTTATATCCAGCAGAAAATAAATGACTAAAATAAAATTAATTATTATAAACAGATACATTTGTGTTTAAAGTTGATGAGAAAAGATTACTCGTTAGATATTCAGTGTGTAAATTCCTGCTATTCTTGTATAAATTGCACGATGTATATTAGTAAACGCTAGCTTAAATAAAGAATAAATTTTGCATTTTATTTCATAGGGATTGTGTGGGTTGATGTGGATTTTACGTTCGTTAATATTTATTTATGCGCAAGCTGTATTGATGCACTTGATTTTGTATGTACTGTGATGAAGTTATCTTTTGAAATATCACCAGATTAAACACACGCACAAAGGAATGAATTGTGTATAACATTGTCGGTATGAAGCTGAAGAAGATGGTTTATGAGACATACATGGGGCTTCACAAATGTTCCGTTTCTGTTGAGGATATCGTGTGCCTTTTATTTCGTATCAGCAAATCGCTGTTTCGAATATTTTCAAAAATGCTAAACGAGCGAAATTGTTGAATTCTTTTTCTAGAAAATAATACGTTATGTATATATTTATCTTGTACTTTGAAACTTACGTCTTTGTTATCGTTTTAATGCGTAAAAGATTGTTAAACTATATTCAATGGTTGATGATTGAGAAATTTTTGTCGATAAGGTTACTGCATGAGTATATTCTGTCATCTACATGTATATATAGTTGATTGATATGTAAATGTAAAATATGTGTATTTATGTGGCATGTTAGGCGTCTCAATTACTTTACAATTCACTAGATCCACTTTTTAGATGAACTTTCGAAAATAATGCATTATGTGAATGAAACGCATTATGCCACATTATATATTATGATTCGTAGTAAAGAGACAACAATAAACGATAATTGACATAATTAATATCTGATATACATATGTGTTATGGTATACATATGTATTTGATATACATGTGTGTTATATCTCAAGCATAAAAAGACAAAAAGTACGAATTCATTTTATGAAGATTTTAATCATACATAAAATTCTAGTTGAAGCATAATTGTTTTTATGTTTATTGGTTTTAATTTAATTGTTGTTAAATAAAATATGATTTTTCTTATGCTAAAGAATAAGTATTTTTGAAAATTTTCCCAAATTTTGTAAAATTTATATAAAGAAAAATATATTATTAAATTTCGTTTATAATTTAATTGTTGCTCTAGAATGATAGGAAAATGGTTATCACTTTATCCATAAAATAAAAATGAAAATATAACTCTTTTTTATTTCTAACACGAATGCGTTGACACTTAATGCTTAATAAATATGAATTAAAATATGTATAATATGTTTAGTACATGATGCACTTCCTAAAAAAAAAAAAAAGACTCTCACAAACATTTCTGCCCCCTCCAGCTTCGTTAATTGCATTATCTGCTCAAAACATATCCGATGTTACGTAGGAGATTGTATAATCAAAGTTTATAAAATTAAGACATAGTTAGTTCTATGTATTATGAAGAAATGTAATACATATGTAATACATTCTATCATGCGACCGATTAAATATCTCTCTCTGTTTCTCTTTTTTTTTAATATATAACATGTGCCCAGTAGCGGATTTTCCATTAGGCACATTTTAGATACACATCCTGGGGCTTTAATATTGTAGGGAGCTTCCTCCAAATCAAGTTGTAAAGTCTTGACACTTTGATATTGCAAGATATATCCATATCAAGTTATACCTGGGAGTCTTAAAGTGCCAAAATCCGCCACTGCATATATACAAAGAAATATTCATCCAAAGTAAATAAATTTGAAAAAAAAAGATCACTTCCAAAGCTAATCAATTATTTCGATTACTAGATCACACTGTAGCAATGGTCTAATATATATGCGCATTATTCATAGTCAACATATTGACTACTTCTGAAAATTTATATGTATAGCTATACAGAATGTATTCGAAATAATCACATGCTTGATGTATCTTTCTCCTTCCCTGTTTGTACAACTCCAGAGAAAAACGCCCCCTAATCTACGATATCTTAAGAATAATGTGTATAAACATTTTATTCTTACGTCGTATAAAGTAAAGGAAACTTTTAGTAAAGCATCTTTTTTTTCTCTTATATATTGAACCTTCCTTTATGTGGATTTTAAACAAGAAAAATGCAAATATTTTAGATTAGATGAAGAGTTTGACAAAATTTTGAATAGAGATTTTTCGAAAGAGAAAATTTTATGTTAATGAAGTATAATTGAATATGTTTTGACATACAAAAGTTTTTCTTAAAACAAAATACAATAAATTTAATACTAATTTGGAAATTTTATTAATATCAAGAATAATATTTAATTTATAAGAATCTTTTTCATATTACTATTGAACTTGCAAAATTGGTCGGATTGTATACATCAGGTACCATAAAAAGATAAAAAATCATTAATTTAAATTACATTCACACTTACCTTTTTTAAAGTTTCTTATTATTTAAAACAAAAATTTCGTTTTGCCTTCTGTTAACGTGATTAACGTGTTTATTTTATTTAAACCTAAAATAAAATTAATACGCGCGCGTGCTGATGTCTTTGAAGATAAATCATAGTCTAGCTAACAGCGAAAACATAAAGATGTTGAAATGCATATATGTAATAAAAAATATACATGTATTATACTCGTTATGTTATATTTTCCATTTTAATAATGTAATATTAGGGTACATTGTATCAAATATGATGTGACACTTTGATGTTGATTCTCTAAGTCAAGTATTTCCGTTTCATGTAATTCCATAAGCACTATAATCAACTGTCACATATATCACATCACATTGAAATGTTAATATATACAAACTATACATATATATAATAAATAAGTAATGAAAGGGGTACATTCTATACACATGCGTGTTATATATAAACACACACACATGTACACAACATAATATATCTTATAGAATTATATATATAGAGTTCCGAATTATTGGTTTCTCAAAAACTAAATTAAACTTTTTCGTACATGATCAATTAACATAGACGACTTATATAATAGCAATCTATATAATTGGCTCCTAAACTTTAATCACATATATGAAAATGCTGAAATCCCCGATAAAATGATATCTGTTCTATTCAATTCTGTTGTTTCTTCTCCATTTAATCCGTATGATTTGATTTTAATAAAATCGCAATACAGGAAAAAGGACGCAGTTGCTTGCCTGTGTCCCTGCCACAATGGAACGACAACGGTCGTCCTATCACAGTTAAAGTTTGCCTAGAAGAAAGGCCACAATGACAAATTATCAATATGAAAAAGGAAAACCGAATATTTCTATAATGATCATTTGAGGTATTTCGCTGCCCAGTCTGTTCGGCCATAGGGTCCGCCACTGGCTTTCGCGTTGAAAACGTTTCCAAATAAATTAGGTTGAAACGTAGGCTTATTGGTAGTCTCTATCGAAAAGAGAATTGGTGTTAGCTAATTGTGTTCTTGTGTTTTTTAAAAATATCATTACTCGGATAAAAATTGCCTGAGAATCGAAGCAAGCCTTCGGTTGGGAAATTAATAAAAAAAAATGCGCAATCTTGAAGTAAAAATTCATTCAATACTTACTGATATTTTGAGTACCATATACGCTGGGATAAGGTAATCTCAAGCTTTGTTCAGCAATATAACGATTTCGCGCGAGATAATGCTGTCTTGTTTGATTCTCAATACTATTTCTAGATCCCCAATAGGACTCTGCAAAGTCCTCATATTTGTTGGATGTCGTTTGACCGATGAATCCATTTAATAACAATTTTGATCGGTTGATATCAGAATCCCCATTTCTTGAAAATGAATAGAGAAAAGTATTAAACTGTAGACAATAAGAAAGCTGCAATATGTGTGATGAAGACGATATGGATGATTTATTTTGAATTTACACAATGCAAATTACACAAATATATCCAATATAGCTGTGAAGTAAACATTTGTTATTTTTCATGTGTTTTAGTTATAAAAAATCGTTCCATTTAGTACATATTTACTGCAATCTAATGAATGCGACAAGCATATTGCTGAAAATTCGATAATCAGAATGACAATTGTGAAGATATATCGCAACGCATTGTTCATATATAACACAAGCAAACGTGTTTTGCCTAATAAGTTCGTTATTATCATGAAATGTTTTACGAGGTATTCGTCACAGTGAATCAATAAGATTTGACACAAGTATAGCAAATGTCTCGATATAACATTGAGAATAATCCAAGAGATTCGACAAATAATCGATCCAATAAGCATAGAGATGCTTAAGAAGATAATTAATGGGAATGAGATTCTTGTCAGCATATCGGTTAAATATTGTATAGTATTAGCCAAAATATCAATCGATTTACGAACGATTGTATCATAAGATTGTATTGTTAAGAAGTGGTATTTTTCAAATGGCGCAATTTTAAACAGATTCATCAGATATTCCGAAAATATGTTCCGTCTGATGTGCGAGCGCACTAGGAGGCCGATTATTATCAACACCGTGCACGCGATAAGGATTCTCTCGATTGGATTTCGGAACATTATATACCTGGATGGCAAATTTGTGCTCTGGCCTGCGACATACCGAGCCACGCTGAGGTAGTGTTGCTTCGCTGAAACTTTGCGCGAATTCTTCATTTGACTGGACTGGTTTGACTGATTCCACATCCTCGACGATGGTTCGTTCCACGCTGGTAGAGACCAATTGGCATTACCATGCTTCAAATTTTCAGGTTGTTGATAGTTCACATTCCAATTCATACGATTTTCCTTATATATGCGATCGGGGATGAGCATTGCGCTTGTGTTTTCCGGGCTGACTTTGCTCCTGATAAGATAATCAAAAGATCAAATCAAGTAATCGAAAGATAATACATCGAAAGGAAAATTCATCGAGAAAAATCGTTCAACCTACCCTAAAAGACCGGCAAACTCGTCCTCATCATCTTTGGAAGCGTTATTATCATGTTTATTGTGATTATTATGATTTAGCAATGGCAAGGCAACCGTCTGCTGATGCGATTCAACCATTTTTTCGGGTGCTCTATAAATATTAAATTTCAATTTTAATAGTTTTAATAATATATAGAAATGTTATCAAAATTTTTTTTTTCAGATCAGAAAATATAAAATATTTTTTTAAAAATTGTGATGTCCAATTTAGACTTACCATCGATAATTAAATATATATGAATTTTTGATATCTTACCTTGATTGTACTAGGTTATTAACAAGGTCTTCTTGAGAATAATTGTATTGTTTAGGCGCAGGTGATGGAAGATTTATTTTGTTCATGGTGAAGTCTCGTTGAGATACAACACCAATTTTCTTACTATTAATGATACGCGGGTCGCCAACTTGAAAATATGGATACCTAAAGATGTGACAATAATCATTATTAACAGTTTCAAATCATTCAGAATCCTTTTAAAAATCTTTACAAAAACTTTTCAAGAAAATATAATAAATGATGTAAAAATATGCTAATATCTATTGTTTTTTTGCACAAATTTTATATATTTATTATATAATTTTTATAATTTTAATATATAATAAATATTAATAAATTTAATATATAGTTTAATAAATAATTTAATATATAACTTTTATTCTTTAAAATTGGCATTATTGTTATCGCATTATTATTTTAGTTAAGTCGAAGTTAGCATTTGCAAGCGTTTTATAAAAATAAACATCTTGATTATTTAATGTCTCTTGTTTTCAAGAATTATTTCCTCTTTTTCAATTTGTTAAATACTTTATGTAGACTTAAATACCTAAGAGATTGCTGTGCTGTTGGCCTCTTTATAGGATTCCATTGTAACATATCTTCCATAAGCATGACTGCTTCTTGACTAGCATTCGGTATTAATACGGTTAATGAGGTACGCGTAAAATTGGGAAATTTGAAATTCATAGCCGCAGCCAATTGATATCCTTCCGGCCAATCTTCTTTATCAGGTGTTCCGATTACAGAACATATTTTAAATATTTCGTCAATTTCGCTTTTTCCGGGAAACAAGGGCCTAAACGTGTATAATTCGGCCATTATACAGCCAACCGCCCAAATGTCGATCGGGCTGTTGTAAGTCGTAGAGTGTAGCAATACTTCCGGTGCTCGATACCTGCGTATATATAAGTCTTTAATTTTAATTAATAGATGTCGTATTTTTTGTGTTTTTCATTTGTCTTCTAAAATTTGAAATGTTCTGATAATAAAATTAATTTGTGTGTGACTCCAGAGTTTAATTGAGAGAAATCATTAATCAATATGTGAAATTAATTGGAAGAATGAGTGCAGGAGAACATCAGAAAAGATTTATTAATAGGCATTTCCCTTCTCTTATTCAATCTGAGTCTGATAAAAAAAAGAAAAGAAAGAATGTGTATCGTTTATAATCAGTTAATGAGAAAAGAAGAAAAAGAGATCAGGGTCAAGGTATGAATGAGTAAAGTGTGATATTGATCTCTGTAGAACTTTAAGGAATATTATATTTTACTTCAGTTATAATCAAAACTATTTCTGTTTTCATTAAACAAATACTTTTTCTTTAAATTTACAGAGTTTAATTAAAAAAAAATAATCATCCTCAAAACATTAATTTATATTTACGAATAATACTATCACGAAATTATTACCATCTCGTCGATACGTAGTCAGTATACGGAGGTCTCGATCGAATCTCTCTCGCTAGCCCAAAATCAGCAATCTTTACTAACTCGGGTCCCATGCACAATAAATTTTCTGGCTTCATGTCGCGATGAAAGAAACCATGTTTATGCATGAAAGCGAGACCTTGCAATACTTGGTATATCATATTCCTTATTACTGGTTCGGGAAAGAGTTTGTCCCTACAAATATTCCGAATATATAAATACGAGATTAAAAATAACATTTGTATAATGCATATATATACCTGTCCTTCATTAATTGGTAGAGATTTTCCTTCATGTATTCAAATACGAAATACAACACATCGTTCTCTCGTATAACTTCTTTAAGTTTCACCACGTTTGCGTGACTGAGTTTTTTCAATGACTATAATATAGGAAGGGAAAGAAGAAGATGAAAATTATCTGTTGATAATTGTCGATTTGATTGAAAAATAAGAGACCGCGAACAGAAGAATGAAAAAAATTATTTCATAATTGTAATCATAATAATATGTAATTTAATTATATCATAATTGAATTTAATTATATTTCAGCACAATATTATCATTTATCGTTATATAATATCGAATATTATGTATTGTTCTGCAAATCTTTTTGTAATTTAATATTTAATATTTTAAAAATATTAATATATTAATTAATTAATATATTTAATATTTTAATAGTTTAAAATATTTTTTATCCGAAATAATAATAAGATTTTTTTTTAATTATCTAATTTAATCGTACCTTTACTTCCCGCAAATTCATAGCCTCTTCCCAGGAATAATATTTCCTTTTCATTCTCTTTATAGCTACTTTTTCGCCTGTATCGATGCGTTCTCCGAGGACAACGGAACCAAAGGTTCCGTCACCCAATTGATTCAAAGTTATATATCGATTCATCTTCACTTACGTTATGCTTGGAAATTTTTCACTCGTTCACTCGTTCTTACATAGTGAATCTTAGCATTACAATTGCAACATATTTATACATCTTCGTGTATGGCATCGCATATGTTCTTCATATCTATTGTAATCATAAAAGCTGAAGATATTTTATGAATTTACTGATTTAGAAATTTTTTTTTCTAAAACATAAATTTAGTATATAAAAATTTATAAATGTATGTATGTGTGCATAATGTAAAATCCTTAAAATATTTAAAACAATTAATTCTATTAGAATAATTTCAATAAAGGAAGAAATCAGTGCTAAATAAATGAAATCTTATATTATCAATTTTTATTAAAAAGTGAAATATAATAAATATTATTATTTAATAATTATATCGAGTTATGTAACTTTATTTGTAACGTAAATGTGAAAATAAAATTTATCATTGTTTCATTTGGACAGGAAATAGAGACTAGATATGTGAGTGCAAATTTTGCGAAAATAAAATAAATAACATAAAATATACTTGTAGATTATTTTTTTTTTATTCAATTTATTAATACGTTAATTTATTCACAAAATAATAAATATTTTGTATTACTTGTATATGGAATATCTGAGAATTATCTAAAATACGATGTGATGAACAGAGAGAATTTTTACTCTTGTAATAATTTAAATTCTTTGGAGTTTCTTATTACAATTTATCTTGAATTATATAATCAAGAAAAGCATTAAATAAATTTAAATTATACATTGTATGTATAAATTTGAATAAGTAAGAAAAATTTCAGTGTTTACGTAAACCTTTATCGAGCGGATACTTAGAGTTTAATTCGAAAGTGCGAGTATCCTACGCATATAAGTAAGGCTTATAATGCAAACTAAAAGTTAGCAAACTTAGTCTCGTCGGTGTATAAATAAATACTTGGTGCGAGTTATCCAGAGTATTGACTCTATAGCGGTAGAATGAATATTTGATAAGCGACATTTTGCCATAAAACTCGAAACCGTTGACAAGATGGTAGAGAAGCTCTTACGCTATTCACGTCAGAAAGTCTTAATTTGATGTCATGTCAAATATCCTAGCTACGATTTTTGCGCAATATATCGTAGAATTTGTATGTATTTTAGGACTAAATAAATAAAGAAATATCATCAGAGAGCAAATTATTTTCGACAAAGTTTTCTCGTACATGTTGAACTTGCCTGGAAAATCACGCGACAATACGTTCGACATTTTTTTTGCACATGTTATATACGATAATCCGATTCTACGATACAGAAGGGACCTATGACATATGGAGCAAAAGACTTGTAAATCTAGGACACCACTTTGTATATATGTCTCTCTGAGATTAGCATTTTCTTACGGCCGCATGCGAACAATCTTGTGAGCCAGACATGCAAGAATATAGATTTTCTCGAATGACGTTATTCGACCTGATAGCTAACAACCTGCGTTTTGTGATTTTCCATTCTAAGAGAAAGAAATAAGCTAATTCCGATGAATTTAAATTTCGATACTAAAAAAAGTATTTTACACAACTCGCAATTATAATTTTAATATAACAGACTCTCTGATAAATTCAAAACATTATTTTTGATCTACAAAATATCGTAGCAATAGTTATAAATATTTAAAAATGGTCTTCATGTTTAGATATGATGATAATAAAATCTCGATAAAAGTCTACTTGCTGATAATATAGCATATACTACATAATTATGATATTGTAATATTTAATTCCGAAAATTTTAGAAATAAAACAAGAAAATATAAACATTCAAATTTTGATTTATTAATCTAATTTTTGTGAATTTAATTAATTTTACAATATATTTTTATCAAATGCAATTTAATTATAATTTTATCAATCCTGAAATATTGTCTAATAATTTTTCCAAAAATTCCAAGCATTATTGTTTAAAAACAAAAAATATATCTAATATGAAAAATACATAAAAAATAATTATGGCAAAGCTTATATTTTTTAAAACATAATTTTTAATTCCATATCTTCACTTTTATTTTTAAAATTCGTTTTTTTTTCGAATGGCGCATCTAAAAATTTGCACTGCGCGACTTAAAAACATTAAAAATAGCTATCAATTCCCAAGGGACTGAGATATAGATCGCAATAAAATCAAACATCGTCTCAAGATAACGTTAGAAAATTAATAATTTTTTCTTTTTTAAAAATGTTCTGTTATTATTAATCGGAAAAAATCGGAATTGTACTCACAGAACAAAATGCGAAGATTCTTGAATTTTCATGTACTTGATTATCTTCTTGCGTAGCTGTCATTCGCAACAAACTATTAATCGAGCGGCCATACTTCGCGGTCGCTATGACTACGAATATTAAGTCAAACTGTCAAACTCATAGACTTGTATACATTATACTAGACTGCCAACTTCAATATTAAAAGTGAAGCTAAGGCAGCCATTTTCAATTGGGCAGAATACAACTTGGGTTAATATGCACTGTGTCGTATATTTTAATTTGCTATATTTATCGTCTTATTTTTCTTGTTTATATGAATAGAGATATTATATAAGACAAAAGAGAATTATAGAGAAATATATAAAAACAATATAGAATTATATAAGACAAAAAAATATACATATACATATGAACATATTGGCGAGATTTCGATAACTTTGGCGCCATAATATAAAAATAAATTCCGAAAGTTTTTTTATCAAAAAGTATAGGAAAAATTGATCAAACCCAACTACTCGAAAATGCCATAGATTTCTTAACACGAAAGATCAAAGAAATCTTGCCATATCTTCCGTCCAATCAATGTTCACAGACTCTCCTGTTAACCCTTAGACTGGGTTTACAATAGATAATTTAAGCCCTAAGCCTTAATAAATTGACCAATCACAGTCAAGTATAAAGAGAATACTCGACTGTGATTGGTCAATTTCTTAAGACTTAGGACTTAAATTTTTTCATGTAAAATGTACCATCATGTATTTATAATAATTAATCGCGTATAAGTATTATAAGAAAATAGCGAAAGATGTACAAGAGAGAAAAAAGGAAGTCTGGAAAAGCATTGGACAGCGTATGGGCACACATATACATATAGGTAAGTAATTTATAAAAATTATTTATTATATTTATATATTATTTTCAAAATGATGAACTAATTGTTTTATACATAATCAATTAATTATTTTATTATATTATTTTATTATATTAATTATTTTATTATATTATTTTATTAATTAATTGTTTTATACATAATCAATTAAATAATCTATAAATTAAAATTTCTCTAATTTAATATTTCGCGTGTATATTATATATGTATATATGTAATGCATAGAAAATTTCGGATGATTTCAACGAATTACCAATAAAAATAAAAGAGAGAAAGAGAGAGAGAGACCCACAAAATTTTATTAAAAAAATTAAAATTAAAAATTTATTTATATTTATATACATGAGCTCTTGCTATTCAGCTGGTGCTACCGGAATTTCGTGCACATAGCACGGAACAAAACCAGAAATTGTGCACATGTTACCCTCTGAGAACATTGGTGGCTTCGTAGTTGACGTTTTTTAATGTTCATAGAGGGCGTATCGCTCTCAGGAATGATCTAAAAGCGAGCCATGATACCTCTCTGTCGGTACTCATCCTAGATGGCGCTGATAAATTGGCCGCGGAGTCTCACGTCAGTTTCCGCTCTGTCTAATTATTTTCAAAGACTGAACAAGTATATCGTCGTCGCGACACGTACATCAGCGTGGCTCCAACGTTCTGCGATTTTATTGCATCGGTCGCCCCTGGAGAAGTGCCTGTTAAACTCGTGAATGTATGTGAGAATAGTGTATCTGGAACGACGTAACCAGGTGGTCCGATATCTTGGTTCTGATCTCTGTGCCGCTCGCTGCTGTGTCTCTCTCGAGGATCGACCGCTGCTCGTGACAAGGAAAGGTTCGAGGTAAACTTCCTCCTGGGAATGTTGAAGGACTCGCTTATCGTTCGAGCATCCTGCCAAGAGGTGGGTAAGTTTAGTTAATTTATCTTCTCTGTTACACGTATGAGTAGATAATGCGTGCGTGTGTGTGTGTGTGTGGGATGTGTATATGTGTGGATGTAAGTATGCCCATCAATGAATTTAGGGATGGTTTCGTTGCGTCGCACCCTTTACTCTTGTCTCAAAATCCGAGATGTTGAATATCGAGATCCAAGATTATTATATTTTATTTATAGACTTTAGATTGAATGACAATTAATAATTATTTCGCGTGAAAATTGAATTTTTTTTGTCTTTTTTTTTTTGAAAAAAGGGAGGAAAGAAAGTAGTGTCCTTAGTGCGTTTTAAGTGCAAAAAGTGCAAGAAAGTACAGATTAGTGGATCTTAAATTATGTTGATTTTATAATAGATCGTTCGAGAAAACTACTTTTGGCTATGAAAACTTTCGAATTAGTTTCTTCATTGATCTATGTCTTTGTCCAGTTTTGCTTTTATAAATATTTAGATTTTATAAATATATAAATATGTAAATTTTATAGATATATAGATATACACTTATATTTTCAATAAAGAGAAGAAAAAGAATAAAGAATTATCTTTGATCTTTCAATTCCAAAAAAATTCTCAAATAAGTTATTTTTATTTTATGCATTTTAAAGTGAATAAGAAAATTTAAAGAAAAAATTAAATGCTTATTAATTAAATGCTATTAAGCTATAGATATATTTTCAATAAAGAGAAGAAAAAGAATAAGGAATTATCTTTGATCTTTCAATTCCAAAAAAAATTCTCAAATAAATTATTTTTATTTTATGCATTTTAAAGTGAATAAGAAAATTTAAAGAAAAAATTAAATATTAATTAAATTCTATTAATTATCTCATCTCGATTAAACCACGAGATTGCCACAAGGTGTGTAAAAAAATAAGTATTGAGGACGAGATTAATTTCTTTCTGTCAATGTTGTTTTCGGGATGTTTGCTCAAATTGCACAATTTGCACACACATATAAAGCTACATTTTTTTCTTTTGTACATGCTTTCTTTCTTTCTCTTTATCTCTCTTTTGTACTAATGTATCATGCAAGAAAGGACGTCAATCGATCGAGGCTTTTATTTTTCATTCGACTTGCACGTTGCGTTTTACAACAGCTCGCTTTGCGTGACACATGATGCCTCTCGGCGAGTGAAAGAATGAATGACAAAGAACTGAGAACGACGGTCGAGTGACATCTCTATTGTGTCGGGCTGGCGATGCGAATATCGATCCTAGAATCTGCCCGAGTGCGAGGCCAGTTTAATTTCGAGGTTACTGGGACTAATCCTCACTCTCGATTTCGTTAATTCTTCTCACGGATGGATCGTAGTTTTTAGCGATCCATTCATTGTTAGCGATAGAATTTTGTTATCCATACATTTAGATTCTAATTCTCTCTTTGTTTTTTTATTTTATTTTTATATCTTATTAGCTGATGTAATACAAGCATATGCTTCGATTTTGCGGCGGTGTAATTAAATTAAAAAATAAGGGAAGATTCACAGATATCAAGGAAAAAAAAGGGAGTATATTATATGTAAATTTAATTTTTGTGAAGTGTGTTAGTCCAGAGAGAGCCTTAATGAAGTCTAATATATTTCAAAATTAAGTGTTTGTTTATTAATTTCTGTTTCATCTTAAAGGATACTTTTCCTTTGAAAAAGCAAATCTTTTTTTAAAATTCATATTAAACCATAGACCTCTTAAAATTTGACAAAAATAATAAAGACAGGTAGGACAAAACGAAAATAAAATAAAACTTATGATTATAGTATAATATTATAATTATACGCAATAATGGAATAATGAGGGGCCTAATATAATAATAAAATAAATTAAAAGAGAGAAAATGAGCTATAATAACAGTTAAGTTCAGCAATAGAAGCATGATCAGTTTTAAAATATTTTATTCTTTAATTCCATAGATACGTTTTAGTTAATTTTTTGACCATTCAGCATATTACATAGATAGGAAACAATATAAGAACATTACACAAATTCCTTTATTCGATAAATGAATAAAGAAAAAAAGAGCAAAAAACAATATGTTCTTTTGTCAATACGAATATATTAAGAATGGATAATTTTAATATAATAATGATATAATTATAATATAATAATTAATATTCTCTTTTTAGTTTGACAGAATTATTTATTTGAAATATCAAGAATTATTTAAAAATATATATAGAATTATTGAATAATATATAAAGCTATTAAAAGTATATAAATCCAGATTAATCTTAAGTGTCTATAAATTTTATCGAGATATGTCTATATATTTTATCGAGCTAGTTACACACAAATTTTATAAACTTACAGAGGATTCAAGCCATAATTGATATATTCACAGAATATACATATATTACAATTTTTTATTAAAATTTGCCGAGTTTTATATAAAAGACTATACTTTTGTAATGTATAGTTTTATATCTTACATTCTTGCTAATTAATGACATTTATTTTCCACTATTTGCGTTATATTGAGTTTACGTAAACAAAATCCCACGTAGAGCTCTTATCAACTGGCTTCTTGATTTTGACGCAAACCATTTATTTTTATTCCGATCTACGCAAGTCCAAGATACAAAAATAATCGTTTGTGAAAAACAATGTATATCGATATAAATGATTGAAATTATATCGATACCATAGTTATATAATCTATTGCGAAGTTTGAAGTTTCAGTGGACTACATAAACCCGAAATACTCGTGCTCGTAATATTTAAGACGTTCTAATTTTGAGCTGTGTCTATTAATTCCTGAATTATGTTGCGTAAATTGTGTGCAGACAAGAAAGTCCATTCATTAATTAATTACATAAAATTTGAAAATATAGATAATCGTGTGCGATGTCAATATACGTTTCAATACTTTTAATTATGTTTTCTCTTATAAACTAATTATATAGACGACATATGTATACTTATTTTTTATTTTTTTTAACTATATAATAAATTGAAGAACGACGATAATTTAATAATACAGTGATTAAATTAATTTTCTTTATATTTATTTATTTATTTTTTTAAATTTATTTTTATTAATTCTTTTTTTATTTTTATTAATTAATTTATTTTTATTAATTTTATAAAATGTCTTGAGAGAAAAACATTGTTTCATTTTTGTTATTCAACGGGTTTTTTTTTTACTAAGAGATTTGTTTGTTTATTAAGAACAATACAAGAACAATTAAAAGACGTTACATGAAAAAATTATATCTGAGCGCAAGTCCTTGTACGATACTGCACATTATCGCGTTGAATGTAGGTTGAATGATATTTATCTTTTCGTTTCTCCGTTCTGCACTGATTTTGACATGTCTTTTCTTAGCTGATGGAAATAGTACGCTAGAAACAGGCTAAGGTCGGTTTGGATCGCTCAATTCCATAAATAAACAATCGATAGAATCCATAGAAATTAGTTCTACATTCATAATTATTCAAAACTGATTAGAATTTTAATTAGTTATCATTTTAAGTAATTTTTAAATAATCGAGTTTCTAAAGCTATATCATTTAGTTGCTCCATTAGCAATCAATTTACTAATTTCGTTATGTTCAGATAACTGTGACAACATATTATACTTTATGATGCAATGTTAAAGTTTTAAACTTATTTATTTTTCCATACGTGAGATAAAGTATCCATGATATTCCTTAAAAATATTTTATAAAGATTTTAAAAAATTAATTTCCCCCTTATTTGAATGTTATTTGAGAATCTAAAGAAATATTATCCAGTAATAAAAATCCATAAAATTTTTATTTTTTTCGTCGATTAAATTAATTATAATTATATATTAATTTATATATTAATATATTAATATGTTAATTATATATTAATTTATCGAATAAATTAAATAAAATATTACGTGCAGCTAATATTGAAGAAATCGATTTTGATATGTATGTGGATGTGTTTTTATACATATATATAATCGAACTGAGATGCTGTAATCATTTATGTGCATATCACTAATTTTATTAGTCCTCTGCTAAAATATACGTCACTGATTTAACGAATGTATATCTATAAATGGGTTGACGTGGTTTGCATAATCAAATACTATTTCTATAGCATTCGCTAAAAAACATTTTTATTCTTAACATTTTTATTCTTAACACAGTTTTAGTATAATAAGTTCACCTTCGATCGTTTGATTTTTATTCTTGCTTAATCGAAGATTGATACAACAGAGATAGTTTATCAAGAATGGATGAGATATATTATCTTGACAAAAAATGTAATTTGATATTAACTTTTATTCATAAATTTTTCAAGGACCGATTATATTTAGAAGTATTATTATTATTAGTTATTATTTAGTTAATCGTAATTATTTAATTGTTGTAAGCGTTAATCTCTTTTTTTCGAGACTCTTGAAGTATTTTATGTATATATAATCCTTTCATAGATTTTTTTTATTATTTTGTTGGTTTTTTTATTATTTTGTTGGTTTTTCTAATTTTATAATATGATGAGACATGAGATACATTGTTTTAATATTTTTTAAATATATCACATGCATCTCTTCAATTTTGAATCGGTATCAATTTGTCTTTCTATTTAATTTAATTAGCAATTATGAATTGATAGCAATTATGAATTAATTATGAATATGAATAATAGAGAATATTGTTTTCATTTACGATTGCAAATAAATATTTATTTTATTCAGATAATTAAAATGCATTATATGGAAAAGAAAAAACCTTTATCTAAAAAAAAAAAATGTTTTTTTATAAAAATAAAATTGTTAGTAAGAATCTTCTAACATCTATTTAAAATCTTTTTTTTTACATTAAATATTTAATTAAAAAAATTTAATTCTCAAATTAAACATGTACATTCAAATAATTGTACTGTATTATTATTGCTATTATTGTTCCAGAGAAGAAAAGAGAAAAATTAATTTTTTTAATATCTTTTAAGCAATATTTGAAATATCATTTTTGAAAATACCTTTAGGAAAATAATTTTTATGTTGCTTCATAGCAATATAATTAATAAGCAAATAAGAAATCAAGATTGTATATTTCTCTTTTCATCTTATTGTATTAATAATAATTGTTTAATAGAAATCAATGAAATGTATATGTTTTGCACAGTATTAAAAAATATTGTAATTCTATGAAACAGTTATGAGTCATAATTCATATTTATTATGATTTTATGAATGCAGTCATAAAAATCAATGATGCTTCATTGGCGGATTCTATTAATAACTATATTAATTATTTAATATAGTTAATAACTCGATTTGTATTTCTACAGTCACTGATCAGGGTACCATATTACTAGGCTGGGCTGTTATATCTGGTCTTCCTATAACAGTTTGCGGTAATTTAAGCAGGTCGGGGGCTCTAGACCACCTCTTCTCATTTTCGTCCCCATTTCTACAGCAGTTGTATTACGAACTTCTAGTAGTGAACCGTTTTCGAATTAACACGTTAGTGAGAAGTGAACAGCAGTCGAAATAACTTGATTGATCGAGTATATCACTTTCTCGATAGTATCGTGATAATGCTACCGGTGATAGGTTGATAAGTGCAGCGATCTGAGAATTTAGTGCGATGCTTTTTAAGTTTTGAAAGTTGGGTTTGTTCAATAATTATTTTTGTCATAATTGTGCCACGACTCTTTATAGATAGCAAAGTATTGAAATATTAACAATATTTATTAGTGCATTTCGATACCATACAAATACCATTTATTTGATTATATATATTTTTCATGGATAGGTTTTCGAGAATTTAAAAATCTTCTAAATTTTAATTTTTAAATAACACATTAATTGTGCTTTGAAGGAAAAATTGTAAACGTTAGCCTATAAATTTCTTGAGATTATCATTTATATATCAGTTACATTTATATATTATTTAATTTTTGATTGGCTTCTTTCTTCTTATCATGATTAAAATTTTTATTATTTACACAAAAGAAAAATATATTAAGATATATATTAATTAAAAGTTTCTGATTTTTTAAATAAAAACGTCAAAAAGGATTGATTACAAATATTTTTACATTATTGTTACGTTATTACATTTTTTTTCCTTTGTAGAAATATTTAATATCATATCATTTCCACCATAGTACGATAGTGTGATAAATATTAACAATAAGATATTATAAATTATTTTTTCTTATGAATTGCATAATCTATTGTCGTTTTTAATAATATTATTTTTACGTTATATTTTTAGATTTTACATTTGTTTTATTATTGTTTTTATCTTTATTACTTGTCCACAGTTCAGTTAGAAAAATTAGATTGTTCCATATATTGTCATATCCTGTAACTTATGCATCAGACTTTACTTTTAAGTATTCAATTCAAAGAATACTAAAAAAAATTAACTGATTTTATCTGAATTTATTTTTTACAAATAAGTGTATCTCACATATAAAAATTTCTCATGTAAAAAATTTCAATTTTAAAAGATAAAAGAGCACATTTTCTCAAAAGCTTTTATTTTTATAAATAAATAAAAAATATGAATTGGTAACGAACAGCTACGTATTTTTTCTTTAGAACAATTATGTGTTTTCTTTACACTGATTCCTCTTACAATTGATTCTTCTCATTATTTTATGCATAAAAGTATTGAAGTAAGATAATCGAAAAATAAATATTTTATGAAATATATTTTATAGTTTATGTAAATTATGTCAACTTAAAGTATAAAATATCTCGTAAATTATTCAATTTTTGAGATTTAGATTAGAATTTTTAGATTATTCTATCTTTATAACTTTTTACGTGGAATATTGTGAGGAATCGATTTAGATGGACAAATTAGGGTACTTCCAATTAAAAAAATTAGGTTGATCTTCACATGACCTTAGCATCTTCACCTAAGGTCAAATTAATATCTCTACCTTTTTTTTTCTTCAAATCCTGTAATTTTTATTTGACATTTTTTTCCAAAACGCCATGTTTTCGAAGTTATATGAAAATTAAAGTGAGATACACTTTTTGTAGATATAAATTCTTTCAAGTTTTCACACACAGCTAAAGATAAGAACACAAAAAATAATATCTTAAATTTTCATGTCTTTTCTCTACTATATTTCTTTTTTCATATTTATAGCCATGGTGTAATAATCCAAGGTGTATGACTGCACAGTGTATAATAATAATTGACCAAATTTTGCCAACATACGTATGTTACAATGCTGTTTTTAATATTTGTAGACGATTTTTGATTGTGACTGGTTACTATGCATCTATATAACAAAAATATTTTATTTTTTTACACCATGTTTATAATTGCAGTAACTATGGTATATGTATGACAAACTTAAATGGCAAAAAAATGAGAATATACTAATTTTTGATGACGAGTATAAATATGTATGTGCGTGAAAATACGTTCTTATTACAATGAAATAAATATTATCTAGTATAATCCAAAAATGTTTTTGGAAAGACGGCTATTTAATTGTATCCACATATGAAGGAAAAAAAAGATGACGCATGAGAAGAGAAACATGGTATTCGATGAGGTTAGCAATTTTATTAATCCTAAAGTGTAAGGAAAATAATTAGAGTGTTAAATTAGTGTTAAATTAATAGGGTTAACATAATTGAGATATTCGATTGTAAAATCTATCAAGTAATAAAAGTAATAAAATGGAGTAATAAAAGAGCCTTTTTCCAAACTAAGTTTAAAGAATAAACTTCTAAGTTTTTTTATTATTATGTAATTATTATGTAATGTGTTTATGTAATGTGTAAACGATGACATAATATTAAATCTTCTTTGATAAAAGTTTAAAATTTTTAAAATTATTATCTATTATTGATTAGATTTCATTAGATTTTATATCGCTGTAATGATACAATTAATTAGTAAATACTGTTAATCGTAAATTTATACGAAACTATTTAATGAGTTACAAATTTATCGTTTATATAATATTTTCATCTATATAATACACACACATACACATACACGTAACAGTTTTTGAATATAAATATTAATAAAGTCAATATTCAACACTGTCTATTTGATATCGTGATAAAATTTTTGTTGTGTTCACTTAGTGTTATTAATTATTAAATTAGAAAATTTTAACTAATAGATTTTCTAGAAAAGAAAATCATGTATATCTATCACTTTATTCCTGTCTTAACCACAAAAATTTAATTAAAGTAATTACATTCTAAAAACAAATATAGTACTCTCTCAGAGTTTAAAACAATAAAATTTTAATTTTAATAAAATATATTAAAAATTGATCAAAACACCAAGAAAACTGTTTTCTCCTTTCAGCTTAATTAATCTCTATGATTTCTTTTTATTTTGCATTACATGAAATAAAATCACATTGTTAATTTTCGCGAAATAATCAAAATATAAATGAATTGAAAAAAAAAAAGAATTTTGGCATCTTTTTCTTTTAGAAGCTTGGCATTAGTAGTAATTAAAATTTTCACATTAATCTATAATCTCTAATAATTAGTACACTAATTTTTTACTAGTAATACAAAAATTGTATTATAATTAGCGATGATCGCATAAACGATGTTGAATAATTTCCCTGAGATTTAACTTTATATCAAATATTTAAATTTTGTTAATGCCATTTGAAAAAAATAGTTTGTACTTGCTTGTGCATATTTCTTTTTATCTAATTTTTATCTAATTTTTATTTACATCTTAATAGATTTTTAAATTATTTCCTTAACGCTCTTCATAAGGTTGATTTAAAATTATATATCTTTCCTTGATAAACCTTTAAAAATATTGTGTGCAAAACCCATTATAATTTTATATCTTTTAAGAGAGGTATAAGCGAAATAGATAACAATGATTCTTTAAAGTACAAATAAAAAAGTGATATAAACGAATACAAGCGATTTTCTATAGAATAATATTAAGGAAATTAAAATCTTAAAACATCTTTAAAAAATTAAATAATAATATATAAAAATTTATTCCTTATAAATAATATATTTAAAATAAAAGGTCAAAACAAATTTAATAAATACAATTTTATAAATAAATAAAATATTTTTAGCTAGTCTAAAATTTCAGGCAATATAATTGCACGTAATATACATGCTCTGTAGTATTCAACTTAAATCTTCGTATCCTCAACCAATGATCAATGACCTCGATGAGATTTGTTGTCAGAGTCATGACCTCGACCTTTAAAAGATTGTAAACAATTTTATCCGAATTCCCATATAGGAGCTAATTTTGGATATTTTTAAAGAGAATACTGTTATAAACATATTCATTGATTTAATTTGATGATAATTTTTATCGGCACTTTAAAAAAGTATAAACATTTTTGCACTGAACATGTTTATTTTATAGATAGATAATAGGATATTGCTTGCGTAATATGTTCCGAATGCAAAAATTGATAACATTTTTTGCATTAATCTGAAAGAAAAAATATAATTTTTATTAGAAAAATTAATTTTTTAATGTTAATCTTCATAAGACAAGAAAATGATTTTCTTATTTTGTATAAATATGATTATATTTTGAATTGTAGAAAAAGAAAAATATTAAAAATTAAAAAAAGGCATTTTAAAAAGGAACCATCAATTTTGTTCAGTTTTTTCTCGTCTTTTTGTAATATTTAAAAATAGTTAATACAAAGATATACAGGGTAGGCCATTTTAATCTACGCACTGAAATAGTAGATTAAAATGGCCTACCCTGTATATTATAGTTCGAGCAAATAATATATTTTTTACAGAAAATGTTAAATTTGAAGTCGATTTATATTTATTCCTGAGGTTGTTACGTCAACCAGTTCTAAAAATATAATTTTAAGGAAAACGACATTTTAAAGTTAGCATACATAATTCAACTCGTAAAAGAAATTTAGTTTAAATAAAATACAATGTTGTATTTTAATTTTTATTTGTATAAAACGTATATCATCCATTCAGAAAATCTTTTTCTTCAAAAAACGATCAAATTTGAAGTTACTTGGAATTATTAATTTTTCATTTATTAATACAGATATTTTAGTTTGTTTTTTTTCTGACTTTTAAATTACGTAAACTAATAGATTAATCATAGTGTACTTGAAAACGATAAAAAGCATAGGAGAGCCTTATTTATGCTTCATTTGACATTACGTATGCATTTTTTTACACGAAATAGATAAAGTAATATTACATATTTTCTGTTATAGAGAATTGATACAAGAAATAAAACATTACGAAAATGAGAGAGAGAGCATAAGGAAAGACACAATAGTCAGTCGGTCAGGGAATAACGAGGTAGCAACAAACGAGAGAGACGAAATTAACAAGTATGAGGAGGGGATAGAGATATAGTAGTCTCCTCTCTCACGTATCAGCAGCTAACATTCAGTCCCCTCGTGACGTTCGCGTGCTGATCGCGTTTGTCCGGTGCCCGTCGCATTCTCTTCGTTACTCATCGCTTTTTACACGGCACACACGTGTACCTAAGCACGCCTTTGCGTCAGAGATACGTACCTAGGAAGTTACAGCTGTGTGGTGCGCGCGCGCGTGACTTTTCTACCACACGTGATCTCGCCCGATGTAATCACCTTCGTTCGTTGTCATCGCCGATAACCGAAGAATCGAAAATCTCAGCTTAGCTTAACAACAATGTCAACCACGAGAGTAGGTGTACTTGCCCCGCGAAGGACGTGTTTCTTGTCGTCGATAGGCATGACCTTGAATTAAGGCAGTGCCGAATACACGAGGCGAGAAAAGCTCCCCACTTGCCTACGGATTCCCAATTTGTCAGCCTTTCAGTGGTGTATTACGTACAATTTCCATCGTTTATCGCCTGAAATATTACTGTTGCTGTTGATAATATGCGAAAAAATTATTTGCATGTAATAATTAAGATGTTTACTCTTCTTAAGAAACATGAGAAAATATGGAAAAATAAAATTCCTGGAATTCTCAGGAATTTTATTGGGATTAATTTCTTAAAAAATTCGCTTTTCGATAATTTTGCTCTCATATTGTAAACGGCTAGAAAATCAAGAAATATATGTGTTTAAAATACATAAATATATATTTATATCTATCTTTATTTATACATGCAATGATTTAACAAATTTGAATATACAATGTATATTCTTTACTGGAATTTTTAGTGATAAAAAATGAAAATTACACAAGTGAAAAATGTTTATCTCATAAGAGTTTCTTAATTTTTTTCATTATATTTATAAATCTTGCATTTAAGAAGTTCTGATTTTCTTTCGTATAAATAAAAAACGTTAGAAAATGTATCAAAAAAATCTTTAAAATATTCTCTTTTTAGCTCGAATTTTGAACAAAAAAATAGAAGATCAGAAATTTTTTATAAGATTTTAAGTATACAGATACTTTGTATAATTTCTTTCTTATCTATATTTTTCTATATATTGATAATATCAACAGATATTTAAGCGAAATTGTGTCATTAAATTAAATGAAGTAATATCGATTAAAGACTATAATTTTCATGCATTGCATTTCTTATATAATTCCATCATATTTCAAATCTTAAAATTAGAAATTGATAAGAATATGTGAACAAATACATTTAATCTGCTCAGGGTGAATTCATAACATGTTTAACTGTCTCGCAGTAATAAACAAATACGAGCTTTTATCATTTTAGTTGACTTATAAACATGTAGTTGGCGATAAACGTCATGATTGTATTTTGTCCTCTATACGGCATGCGAATATATTGAAATCAAAAATAATAATTTTAATCGACTTGCGGAATGCAGATGTTAGGTGCAATTTATATATGTCTATGAATGAGGAGTCTTCCTAATATATAATAGGTAGTATAATAGATAGATTGCAAGCGATCGATGTCTGACATGCTTTATATTAAAAGATAGAATCACGACTTGAGCTCGCAAAGTGATATTGAATTTATTGTGTTTATTGTGTTTATTTTTTCATATTAAATAAGTTCCCAAGACACTATAAGTTTCCATATTAATTTTTATTTTCTTCTTTTATAACTCGTTTCTAAGAATTTCATTGAGTATTCTCTTTGCAATATTTCGTTTGCGATATTCCTTTTGTTCATGTTATATCTTTCGAGATAATCAAAACATCTGACATTCTTGTGATTATGTCATCAAATCGATCTTATCACAATCATAGTATGATTGACATATTTAAATTATAATATTATTATATGTTCTATATAGTAATTACTATTTATAAACAAAAATACAATGATTTTCAGAAAATTAATACAAATAGAAATTATAAGCTATAAACTAATTTCTAAAAGGATATTATTAATTTTGATATAATAAACAAATTTAGAGATATGACAGAAAATATAACTGATTTTTTCTAGTTTTGAATGTAGAAAATGATAAAAAAAAATACATATATATATTATATAAAATATTTACTACAAAAATGTCTATTGACTCATTAACATTATTTCGACAATATTAGAAATCTTAAAACAGTGCTACAACACTAGCTGTTATTTAAAAAAAAATTGAATTTAACGATCTGTTCCATGTATCACACAAATTCTAGTTTTTTCTCTCTAATTTTTAATATAAATCTCGTTTTTGCCTGGGCAATGCGTGATATGGATTACTTATAATCGTATTTTATATTCTTCAATTTTTGATATTTTTTAATCCTCGAATAAAAAAACTATGTGTTTGCTGTATGTACATAGTGATAAATTTGAACCAATATTGAATTATTCATTGTTATTTTATATCTCGTTCATATCTCTAGATAGATTTGTATTTGTTAATTTGTCGTTTACATAGATTTGCATAGTCACATTTATTCTTGTTTACATAGATTAGTATTTGTTAATGATTTTTTAATAAACAGTGGACAGAGAATCTTTTGAAGATTATTCAGGATGATCTTGATAATATGTCTTTTGGATTTGACTGTATTGTAAAATTAAATATTTATCTTACAATTTGTTATTTTCCGCATTTGTCTTTTTGCTGTATTTGTCTAAAACGTTTTTCCCTATCTTTCATATTTTTCGAGATATTTGTTTGGGGCGGTTAAAATGAATATATACACGCATATATATACGTATAAATTGTATATTTCTTTACTTGTCAAAAAATATATATATTTTTTTGTATATAAATATCTGTCTTTTTATAGATGAATGTATATATACATACATATATATACACACTCCATATAGAATTTGTGAATAATTCTTATTATAATGATATATAATGATATACATAATATATGACTGAGGAATATAACAAATTAATAAATAATTTGATATTTCTTATAACAATTACAAAATTTATTTTGAAAGTTTTTGATCATATAAACCTCACTATCAATTCATTTTTTTAAATACTTTAAAAGAACCGTGTTTAAAATTTATAAAATGTTTTTATATATTTTGTTATTTATATAAAATTTTTTTTAAGTAATTATACATATATATAATGAGTTCTGAATATATAAGAGTTATTCTTATTTCTCATGTATTATATTTCAGGGTTCCGGATATTTGAAGCGTGCAAATTCTGACCGCCTCCATGAAATTTTTAATCAGGTAAGTAAATAGAAAGTGCTCGAATAAATTTGAGTAAGTTCTAGCAATTTTTTTACAGAAATATTTTTGTAAGAAAATTTTATATATTTTACATCTTTTTTATTATTAAAATACTTTCTTTTGATTATTTTACGTTATTTCTCCGGAAAACACGTGTAATCGAAGACGCATTACGTGTGATTGTAAAAAAATAATATACGCTAAATGAATGAAATTTTTGACAGCGTCTTACCGAAAGAATTATATTCTCATCTACAAAATTTCGTTTATTTCGTTTATTTTTACAATATCTTTTATTATCATTATTTTATTATTTTTTATTATCATTATTACTCTATTTTACTTATTGAGAGACCTAATTAGAAAGTGTGAGTATTGAGAGACTTAATTAGTAATTGTATTTTTATTTCAAATATTTCAAATATACTTATCAATATCTCATTAAATCGCTCAGATCTTCTTCTTCCAGCCACTTATTGTTAATCAGTTTCTTATCTATTCTTCAAACCAGAAATACCATATATACCAAACAGGTATTGAATACATATCGGTATGCATTGTATGATCGTCGCACATATGTGTGAAATGTTTAATTTATAATAAATTATATTACATATTTTTTTATTGTTTGCAATTATTTTTTTAACCATAATTACAAATTTACAATATTAATATCTTTAGAATTTCATCGTCAAGTTGCGTTAAATTAAAAATATATTCTTAATTTAAGAGAATTATTAATTTATTCTTAATTTAAAGAATTATTATTCTTAATTTATTCTTAATTTAAGAGAATATTTCAAAAAGTATCACGTGGAGAAGGAAATATCCTTCATTTTAAGAATATTTATTAAAAAGGTTTATAAGTCGTATATGTTTCGAGAATATAATTTTTTCGGTATATATTTGTAATGTTTTTAACTATTATATTACACTTACTACCTATAATAAATATTATAATAAATTTTAATACATATTTTTTATTGATTGCAATTATTTTTTTAATCATAATTACAAATTTACAATATCTTTAATATCTTTAGATGTACACACGGTAATTTAATATTCTTGAATTACAGTATGCATCGCAGGAAAAGAATGGCGAGAGATTTATGACCGCATCTGACTTTGTACGCAGTTATCTTGGTCTTTATACGAACGCTGATTATGATCCTGATTCTGTCAATTTACTTGCTGGTATCGTCGACACTAGCAAAGATGGGTAAGTTAATTGTCTACAACATTATGAAATAGAGTACTGATGTATCTACAATATTATGAGATTGAATTTCTGATACTATTAGTCAATATAAAATCATCGTAAAAGAGATATTTAATTCAATGATATTAAATATGTATGTGTGAATAAAAATAAATGTTTAAAAATTTAAGAAACATATTTTCAATACTGAAATAATATTTTTTATAGATCTTATATCTTTTATAAGAAAATCTAAACCTTATTCAATTACTTATAAATGTGATTTGATTTTTTATTACTTAATTTTATTGATATTATATTTTTTTATTGATTTTATATTTTTTATGCAAAATATTGAAAAATGAACTAAATTTGTTTCTTTTACCAAAATAAAGAATTATGTTTTTTCCATCAACATTTATTTTCTATTTAAAAAAAACGATTTTTTTACATCTCTAATCATATATTGAATTATTAATATATGATTAATATAAAATATTATATATACGTGATTTAATAACGCCAAAATCCTTACTAATATTTCCATTCTATGCATTGTTTAAAGTGTTAAAACTTTTTTACAATATAATTTTTATATTTTTTCGAAAATATATATACTTTTTGAAGTATTTAAAAGTTCTTAAACTGTCTACATTTTATATAATAATACATATACGTACGTACACACATGCACGTACGTAAATATGTTATCTCAGTTATGTCGGTTATCTTATAAGTAACTTATGAAATAGAAAGAAGAACAAATATATTTCATAATATGAAGAATTATTTATTCATAATATATTTCGTAATGGAAGAATTTATTCTAAATAATTGATTTTTTTTTAAATTTTAGTCTCATATCGTTTGCTGAATTTCAAGCATTCGAAGGTCTTCTCTGTGTACCAGACGCTTTATACAAAACAGCTTTTCAACTCTTTGATACTAATGGAAATGGAATGGTTGCATTTGGTAAGAATGATTATATAAAAGAACTCTTTTTTTAAATATATATGTATTTCATATGGGTATATATATTCTATTTTCCCAAATTGCAGATGAGTTCGTTGAGGTGATGCGGAAAACTATATTACATCAAAAAATGCCTTTTAATATGGATAGTATATTTATTAAACTTTACTTCGGAAAAGATAAGAAGAGATTAATTAGTTATGCAGAATTCAGTCAATTTTTGCATGTAAGTATTTTACACTTGATTGCAGATTTAGTTTGCTAAGAAACGAGCCAAGTGTGATGTAACAAATGATGATGAAACATAGCATACGTTTGCTTTACTATTTGCAATAACTATACGTGTATAATTCTACTGATATCTTGGAAAATCGTAAAATAACATTTCTTATCTCGAAATTTTTTAAGTATTTTGTGAAATTTAGCTTACCCCGACTTATATACAAAATACAAAGATACAGAAACATAAAATCAAATTGTTTAAAATATTTTTTTTATAGAGATGATTATTTTTATTCCTGATTTCTTAATTTTTGTGATGTTATGTAATTTGTTAGAAATATTTATAAATATGAGACTAAATCATATAGAGAGATAATAGAATAAGATTTAACGCTAAAATATTATTTGTTTTTAGGACTTTCATGAAGAATATGCAATAGAAGCTTTTAAGAAATTCGATAAAGATGGCGCGGGTTTTATTTCAGCATTAGACTTTCAAGATATTATGCTCAGTATTAAAAGTCATTTACTCACAAAAGAAGTGAAAGATAATCTAGTAGCTGTAAGTATTATATAAATGGAAGATTTTGCAGTGAATTAAATTTTTATGTTTTATAATTTAGGAAGAAAAATATTAATTAAATTATGTACTTAATAATATAATTAAAATGTTAAAATATAGTTAATGTAATAATATAGTTAAAATGTTGGAGTACTTAACATGTAGCATAGAAAGAATTTTATTTTTACTTTGATTGTAGGCAGTTAGTACCGGCCAAAGCGGACGAAAAGTCAGTTTTCCATATTTTATGGCGTTTAACTCTCTTCTAAACAACATGGAACTTATTAAACGTATCTATCTAAATGCAACCAATGGTCACAGATATCAAGAAGTCACCAAAGGTACAATTTATTTTAAAGATATATATAATGAATACTATTTTTTTAATACTATTAATATAATACTATTAAAATTTCATCAAAAAGTTTCTTTTTTTTTATTTTTTTGATATAAAGGCTCATCTATAATGTGCCCTTTGTATCTTATTTTTTACTTTTTGCCTATTGCCTTTTTATCTTTCTGTACTCTGTATTTTTGTACTCTTTTTTTTTTGTTTTCTATCGTTCGAGATGAAAATTGACGAACTGCAGAAAAGACAAGAAACACATGACATGTGAAAAAACGATTTTCACATGATTGTCAATGCGCAGAGAAAAAAAACAAGCAAAAAACAAGAAATAAGAAGTAAAGAGCGCATTGTAGATCAACCTTTAGAGCCATATAAAAAAGAAACAAATACTTTTTTATATTAATCTAACAATTAATATAATAATATATATATATTTTTATAATCATTCCATCACTGTCTTATCGTTTGCCAATTTTAATTGATTTCAGTAGATCAATAGATTTGATATTAATACTCTATTGTAAATATGTAAACATTATTTTCTTTTTGCCAGAGGAATTCCTTTATTCTGCACAAATGATGTCCCAAATAACTCCATTAGAGGTTGATATTCTGTTTCATCTTTGCGACCTACTTCATCAAACTGGGTGAGTATCTTCGATTTGAAATATTCTTTTTTTTGTTGATTGATCGAGAGAAAATCATGTGGAATGGAGCAATCGCTTTAGCAATTAATTTCAAAATTGTGATTATTAATTGAAGAGCGACTTGTTTCCACGTCGATTTTGATCAGTGCGATAAATAAGAAAACAAAAGTCACGTAATGCTATCTGCACCAGCAAGCACATCGTCATCCTCCAAATGTCAAGTATGTCTCGTTCTTGGCAAGGAAGATGGAAACTATCTTCTTGAGTGAATCATTTCTAATCGCCTTCTATGCCTACAGTGTGTGCTTAATTATTATTTCTTCGATAATTGAACAATGTTAAGGCAAGCTTCCTGTATTGAAAACGTTTGTTTACGTGTTTACGCTGCCTGGATCAGACCTACGGAAGATGACGAAGCAGATTCGCGGCTTGGGTGCGTCTTTGTATTACAGACTATCACGTGCTACTAACATGTTTTACATATATATATATATATATATATATATATATATATATATATATATACATACATACATACATACACGTATTTCAACAACATTTTTGTTCTCACCTATTTTCCTCAACGTCTATCTTAGGACGATGATGTACGCAAATATAAATATTTGCACGCCATGGACATACTAACGATTCCATTATTTTATCTTCTATTACGATAGATACGATCTAAGGGTACATGATGGATCATATTGGCAGGATTCTATTTATTGCTTCAAAACAATACCATCAACGCCAATATATCTGTTTTTTTAACAGTTTATTCGTATATCGTTTTTTATATTTATGCTCTTTTATCGCAGCTTTGATGCATATACTAAACTCGTATTTCATTTTTCATATTTCAGGAAGATTGTATATAATGATCTTGTGGCTATTACACCTGAGCAGTATTTCAAGCAGATTACAAAACGCGTTGCCGCAATTAAAGCGGTGTCAGTAAGTGTAGCGATGGAAGAATCTTGTGAAAATCCAAAAAATTTGTCACATATTCTTTATGCCAAATGTTTTATGAGAATATTAGATATTTAATTTAGCAAGCACTTTTTATTATCTTACAGCATCCAGACGAACGCGGTATTATTGTGCAAATGCTTGAGAGTGGTTATCGATTTGTACTTGGTTCTATTGGTGGAGGTACATATAAAAATTTTCTCTTTACAACTTTCTTCTCTCGATTTTAATACAATATTATTAATTACTAATTAATTTTAACTAAGGTTATTTTTCAAAATTATGTAAAGGTCTCTCAACCTAATTTTTTTTTAAATAGAGACTTTAATTTCTTTATACAAATTAATTTCTCGCAATATTTGGCATCAAAAGTTATAAGCGTAGAATCAAAAGTTGAATATATATATATTACGAGATATTTTATATTTTAATTTGACATAATTTTATAAATATAAATTATGAAAAATCTTGTAAAATTTTCATTTTTCGATTATTTTGCCTCAATACTTTTATGGAAAAATAATCAATGAACAGAAAATTCAATTAGTATAAAAAGAACATATTATTTAAAAAAAAAATATGTAGCTGCTCTTTGTAAATTTATATTTTTTCTAGCAATAAAAATTTATTAAAAATTACTTTTCAATTGAAATAATATATTAAATAGAGTAATTGTGTTTTATAGCTGTTGGTGCTACAGCTGTATATCCTATCGATTTAGTGAAGACCAGAATGCAAAATCAAAGGACTGGATCTTTCATAGGCGAACTGATGTACAGAAACAGCTTTGACTGCTTGAAAAAGGTTGGAATCAAAAAGTCTCATCGTGTAACACTCTCTGCATTGTTAATCATAAAGCTGGTGTTTTACGTTTGACAGGTTATCCGGCATGAGGGCATTTTTGGCCTTTATCGAGGTTTAATGCCTCAGTTAATGGGCGTAGCTCCGGAAAAAGCTATTAAACTTACAGTTAACGATTTCATCAGGGATAAGTTTATGGATAAAAATGGAAATTTACCACTTTACGGAGAAATTATGTCTGGCGCCTGTGTGAGTAGTTCATATCATATCTCATATTCTTAGTGCTTTAAAGCTCCCAACTAGATGAAACATGAACTTTAGAATGAAACACAAGATGAGCGGATGAGCTGAACCCAATGTCAAATACAAGTGATATAAATAATGCGATATCACAGTGAATTTAGATGTCGCACTCGTACTCTTATCGCACACTTCGGTAATCGGAGAACAAATAAGGTATTTATGCAACAAGATGTCATTTTTTTTCTTCAGGCCGGAGGGTCGCAGGTCATATTCACCAATCCTTTGGAGATCGTTAAGATTCGGCTACAAGTAGCTGGAGAAATCGCAGGAGGATCGAAGGTTAGAGCGTGGACCGTTGTCAAGGAATTAGGTCTATTTGGATTGTACAAAGTGAGTAGCAATAATAACTTTTTATTAATACATCTGTGATTTTCTTTCTTTTTACAACTTGCGACTCTAAAGCTGCAATTTTTTTATAGGGTGCCAGAGCCTGCTTTTTACGAGACGTACCATTTAGCGCCATTTATTTTCCTATGTATGCTCACACGAAAGTGCGATTGGCCGACGAGGGGGGTTACAATACGCCACTATCGCTTCTCTTTTCCGGTGCGATTGCTGGCGTTCCTGCAGCAGCGTTAGTCACTCCCGCAGATGTGATTAAAACAAGATTGCAGGTACGTTTATCGTCGATATTAAAAATATCGCAATTTTTTTATGATTCTGTTTTTATGTATGATTTAGGTCGTAGCTAGAGAAGGCCAAACCACATATAACGGACTGCTGGATTGTGCTAGGAAAATTTACAAAGAGGAGGGTGTCAGGGCATTTTGGAAGGGCGCGACAGGTATATTTTTTTATATATTTTCTATGAATGAAGTTCTTGGAACAATTAATATCTTTATTATCCTTGCATAAGTGGAAAGCTTTTTTTAAAAATTTATGAACACACTGATATCATACGCTTCATATATCAGTAGGATGGCTGTCGCAAAAAAAAAAAAAAAATAAAATAAAATAAAAAAATAAGCTATGTAAACAGAATAATTTTTTCTATTTAAAAATAGAATTTGCTGCTCTAGAAATGTACACATGATGATCTCTGTCACAGAGAGGAATAAGTGATCGAGTTGATTATATAATCCTTTTTTCTGTAAGAAGCAGAAATAAAATGAGATTTTTCTCATTCCCTCGTTACAATCTTGAAAATATAGTTAGTAATATATTCTGCTTTTGTGTCGATTGCATGCGCGGGGGATCAACCCTGCTGCATCTTTCGACCTTATTTCCTCCTCCATATGACTTGGCGATTTACTTATCAGTAAGTACCTCTTCTCTTCGTTTATGACTACCTGTGTTCTCGTTTTTTTTTCCAATTCGCAGTCAACATACTTACTCTTTGTATTCAGAATGATCATCGAATATAACGTATTTCACAACATCTTATATTCACGCATATTTTCAGCTGTAACTCTGAAAATGCGGGTCAATAAACTATAAATCTTTTCTGACGTGCAATACATTGTAGAGTGTATTATAAAGGCGTTTTCATATTTTTATCTAGAGGAGAATGAGATATTACATCTGTTTTATCTCTGAAGGGAAGGATAATATGAAGAATTTTATCTCTTGCATTATATTGACAATAAAAGATAGTATTTGTGAAAACAAAATTGACACTCGTTTTTTGTCCAAACAGAAAATAATTCAATTGAATAAATTATATTATGAATTATGATTAATGTAATACATTGATGTACATTTTATTTATTCAGTTAAAAACAAAAAATAATCATAATTAATTTGTCACAATTATTATTTATATACGTATTTGTTTAATTGATACAATACATATTTATTTAAAAAAGGAGGAATTCTTAATCTTACTTATCTAATTTTTTTTTAATGTATAATGATGCAAATATGAGTGTGTAATTTATTTTAAGTTACATATTGTGCATCAAGTCCATTCAATTCTTTATTCACTTCTTTATTGAATTTTTTATTGACTAGCATTTTCTCAACTTTAGCTAATATTTATTTACAGATATCTTGTGAAATTAACCGCATAATAATTGAAAATAATTACATTGTAAAAAATGTTTAAGAATTAAAAATATGTGATTGTATACGTATAAAGTGTTTTCCGTAATTGGGCGGAATAGCTTTGGAACAATTAGAGATAGGAAAATGTCATAAGGCAAAATCAAATAATTTTAGATGCTTCATATTTCTGTTTCTTTTATGCATTTTCGTATATAAATGCAGTGAAATGTAATTGTACTTTTTTGAAAAATGAGATTTTACACTTTTGATGCATTAGTGTATTAATCGATGCAGCTTTTTGCTTAAAAAGCATAACTTTTTCATAATTGTATTTTTTTGTAATTTATAAGTTATTTTTTTAACTTAGGTTTACAAAATAATATTTGACTCTATCAATAGATTGATTTGTCTTTTTTTATACTACTCAGAAGAGTCAAATGCTAAAACAGCTTTTAAATTAACAATTTTTAAGTGTAATTCTTTAATAGTTTCTTGTAAAGAGTAAAAAACTATCATAACTAATACATACAAACATATGAAATCTTATTTAAAAAAGTGCAATTATTTCGCAACTGCATCTATGTAAAAAATGTAGCATTACTAAAAATGTAACATGTTAATAAAAGTAATATAGCGGTTACAAAAGACATAAAAAATGTAAAGTGTTTAAAATCATTTAATTTTACCTTTTGACATTTTTTTCTTCTATCTACATTCGTTTTAAAGATACAGTCCCGCTCAGTTGCATGAAACTGTATATGCACGCGCGTATATAAATATAATTTATATATAAATATAAAACTTTTTATATAAATATCACTTTTGTGATGCCCATTTTTGTCTTGTTCTTCTCAAAAGAAAATAGGCAGCCATCATGCTTATCATTGAAACATTTTAAATCTTTATTTGGACAAAGAATATAAAATTACATACGATTTCATTCAAAATTATATATTCAAGATTATTAATTTTTTTTCCAGCTCGAGTATTCAGATCATCACCGCAGTTTGGTGTTACTCTCTTCACGTATGAGTTGCTGCAAAGGTTGTTCGTTGTCGATTTTGGAGGATCGTAAGTATATAATTTAAGAGACCTAATTATTAGAAAACATAATATTAAATATAATATTAATATAATTTAAATTATAATATATTTTTTTAAATTTACATTTGCTAATACAAGATGTTTTTCTGAAATTTAACGTCGTACAAGAAAATGTTTTAGACAAAATTTATCAGTTAAAATTCAAGATTAATTTTTTTCTTTCTCAAAATCCTGTAAGTTTTATTTGAGACATTTATATACAATGTTAAATTTTGGAGAAAGCATCTTATAATACTTTATATGAAACACCCTGTGTATGTATGTATGTGTACGTATATATTTGTACGTAAAACACAAATGTATACAATATTTAATGTTATTTACAGTCGACCTACAGGATCAGAACAAAAGGTGCCTGCTATGGGAGTTGTAGATGAAATTCGATCAACGAATCCAGATCATATAGGTGGCTACCAAGTAGCTCTGCCCATTTTTGCGGGTATAGAAAGCAAGTTCGGTCTTTGCCTACCAAGGTTCCAGGCTGTTACCGGAAAGTAACGATATTATTAGCAGTTGCTAGAAAATTAACTTGTAGCAATCCCTGCCATAAATAATGTACGAGTTACTGGTTGCTTTATCGACTGCGTGAAGTGAATGAGATGCGTTGTGAGTTTCACTACAAATTATGAATCCCCAAAACATTTCAAGAACTCAAGAATCGTCTTGGCCATTTCGAGTTGGGTATCATGAAGATGACATGAAATTGCGATAAGAAAGAACAGCCTTTGATTGAATACACATTACGTGTGCATAGAAAGTGTAATTATAGATTGATCAAGGAGAAGTACAAAATCTGTAGCTTGCAGAATGCCCAGAAATGATTCGTGATAGCTAAGTCGATGCGATCAATTGATACAGAAACAGAATCAATGGTATTGAAATTATTTATTTTGATACTATATAAATATGTTATATCAAATTATGAAATGCCGTCTGTGCGCAATTATTTTATAAAGCGAAAGAAAGAGAGAAAGAGAGAAAATGGACATTTATCGACGATTTGTTATTGCTAACTTAAATGTTTCTACCGATACGTGTATAGTAACCAATTGAGTGTATGTGTTCGTTAAATCATAAACGATTAATGCCAACGGATGATACGAGTATGAGATTCTAGCAAAGGTTATAATAATTTCCACGATGGCCCCGACGTATATGCACCAGATATAATTATGTAAATTTTGAAATAATGAGATATAATTATGTAAATTTTAAAATAACAACAGTTAGGCCTTTGTAATTACATTTATTATTTATCCAAATGCTTAGCTTGTATAGCTTGTATAGTTGGTGAGTAGGAGGCCAGTAAATTTGTTTTAAGTACGCTCGTCGTACAACTGCAAAGCAATTATTGACAAATAATACTCATATGTACATGTATTCATCATTGAGTGAAAAGAGAGATAAAGAAAGGATTTATCAACTTTCTTATTATCTCTATATTATATAATTTTATATAATATCTATATTATATAATTGAATATAATAGATAAAATAAAAATAAATTGATTTCTTTAATATATCTTTTTAAGTATAATAAATTGAAATATAAATAGGTTTTTGTTGCATATTTTTAAACGACATGATTATTTTGCATTAATTTCTATAAAGATGTTCAATATTGTAACAATTGTAACTTTAATTAAAACGGACTTATTGGCATTTTATAACACCAGTTATACAATTACGCAAGTGAATAGAAGAGATAATAATGCACATATAATTCTGGGAAGATTCTTGATAATGACAGTTATCAAAAATATACATTAAACATATTTCTCGATGTTCATCTTCTTTCTTTTATTGCAGAAAAATTACATAAAATAAAAAAGTTTTTCGAAAAAATCTTGATCCATAAAACAGACAATCCTAAAATTTATTAAATGGATTCCCTCTTCTTATTATAATTATTAATTGCAGTTAATGATATTAATTGAGAATACAAAATAACAAGGAGAATTACTTTGTTTACACTAGCAAATTTATAAAATAAATTTTTTTTTAAATGTTTGACATTTTGTGACAGGTTTTTTTTTGGAATAAGTTCCTTTAACCTTATTAATCTTGAAATTTTATTTATCTGGTGGGGTTTGACAGATTTTAATATAATTTTAGTCAAAGAATGCAATATAATAAAATATGATTAAATAATTCTTTTATACAATTTGAAAGTCCTTATAAAATGATGAATCGAACTTCTTGTTAAATTATTAGGAAAAAATTTATTCCGATCTGCAGCGTTGTTTAATGAAGTATTATTTAGAAAAAAAATAATTATCTTAATTGATAAGAGAATTATTATTAAATTAGATTATACAGATTATGGTCTTTATCAAATGGAAAAAAAAGTACGTCGAAGGAGAGACTGCAGTGCTACATAGCAAAAAGAAGTTATATATATTTGGATTTTACAGAGATCCCACCAGATATTATACAATTAATATTATATATATATTGGAATTGATGTAAAATATAAGAAAGGAATATTGTTAAATGTTTCTTATGATTTTATGCAGTATTTAAATCAATTAATCGCGTTTGCCATAATATTTATCATAATCATATATTGGTAAAAATGAAAACATTTCTTGTATTTATCACATATCATACATATATATTTTTTATATATTACAACGATTTTTTATAGATAAATAAATTTTGATATATAAAGGCTTACTTTTCGGTATTTTATATAAAAATTTAATACATTTGATTGATTTGCGAACAAATTGCGAGAATTGGAGCATTTTTACATTAATATAAGCATAGAAAGATGCTTAAAAATTTTAATAGAAATTAGTTTAAAGTTATTAATGTAACACACCCACAGAGATTTGACCTTGATACATATTATTAAAATTATTAACAAAATACTGTCCAAAAGATTTAATTATCATTCATTATTAATTAAACAATGGTATTATACTAATGTAAATATTTATCAAAATTTCTTTTACGAAGAAACAATCGTCGTTTGAATACAGATCTATCACTTATCGGGAAATTGTACATTTTCAATGACTCGCTTTATGAATTTTGCTATTTATAATTTCAGATTTTTGATTAATATATTTTTTGTACTTTGTATTTTAAATTTTTTTTTCTATATCATGAAATTTCACTGCATAAAAGATATAACATTGTAAAAATTCGATAATTACAACGGCCAGTTTAAATTTTTTTATAAATATCGGATATTGTGTATATTGTATATAAATAAACTGATATATGCAATATATTTATGAACAACATACATTACACACGCGCGCGCGTTTATGGATTTTATGCAAATATATTATTATTTGTTCATGAATTAAAATAATATGCATTATGGAACATTATGACTTTTGATTTCTATAGCTAAATGATGCATTACTTTTTTCTTAGGTTGCTTCTTGCAGTTTTCATTATTTTTTAGTCGAGTGGCAAAAAATCATACTTGATGTACTCTAGGAAAAAGGAAGATATCAATTTTTTATTTAATTCTTTTTTTACAATTTATGTAGCAATTAAGTTGTTCACCAGTTTATTTAATTTATACACGTAAACAAGATAGTATATTTTTCAAAAAACCTGCATAAAGTTTGCTTCAGTTTTGTTTTAGTGTATTTTACAATTGAGAAAGTCAAGCATATTAAGTGCAAACGCATTCTGATATTATCATTATCAATATTTCGTTGAGTGTCGATGTGTTAATAGAGCTTTCAGAGCTATGTATATAAAAATAGTATAAACGTACAGATTAAATAAAAAAGAGTAATGAATCTATGGAATTGCACAGAGAAATGTATTTATAGTCCATGTCCGATATATCAATAATAAAGATGTAAATAGAAAAAAAAAATTTTTTTTTAATGAATTTTTGTGAAGAAATCAAGTTTATTTTCTAAAATTTTGTTTTCTTTTTCAGGTATGATTTCTGTTGGTTTTTTCATAATTTGTCAGAATGTATTTTTCAAGCTAGTATAAATTTTCAATCAACTTATTAAATTTATAGAACAATATCGTCAAGTTTAGATTGCTGCATAAAATGTGAATTAACTTTTGATAGCTTTATGTTCATTAGAAAATAATCAGACAACAATTATAAATATAATAAAATCGTAATCGCAGATTTTTTGGTAGCTAAATATTTAAGAGCTAATAGATAGTTTTCAATAAATATTAGTTTTTACGGAATATTAGTTTTTACGGAATTTTACGGAACAACTAATATTTCTGCGAAATATTTGATATTTAAATAATTAAATTTTAAAAATTTTAATTTTGCGAATTATAAAGTAAAATCTCTTGATAATTGAATAGCCAAAAGAAAACTTATGTCGCTGAAAATAAAATAAATTATTAAGAAAGATAATCTTTTTTATAAAACTTGCTGTTCTTGTGGTGTTGAAGTGTTTGCAAATTTTCAAGTTTTTTTTTAAATTATGTGAAAAGAACAATTATAAATTATATGCGAAAAAGAACAATTATAAATTATATAATTGAATTCACGATTACTAGCTTTAATATTCGTCAGGTTGTGAAAAGCTGCTTGAGATAACATCGACGATTGTTGAATAATTGCGAGCGAACTCTCTCTATGAATATAAAATTTTCTCATTGCTTGCAAATACAAAGTTAAAATTGACTTATAAAAAAAATAAAGTTGCAAATATAGAGTTGACTTAAAAGCATTGCATATATACAACAAATTCATAGCATGGAATATAGCAAAAAAAAATAAATTTTAAAATACTATTCCCATATCTGATTTAATGTCCATATGCAGAGCCATTTCTTTACGATTACATCTTACGGCCGTCCTATAAGTAATTCTTATATCTTTTCTTGCTTACGTTTTCGCAGGAAAAAATACACAATTTTATCGAGAGTCATCTTTTCTCGAATGATGAATTATTTAATACAATAATCACTATGCGCACTCACGATTTTTAATATCGCGAACATGTTTTCAGAAGAGATATTTAACAGATACTATTATATAACATTTGCATTCTGCAACCCGAGATATCGACCTGACAATTCTTTTTATATATATAAATGTATATACATATGTTGCATATGTGTGATATATAGTATGTAATTAAAATCCGTCGCAAATATTCGCAGCTCAATAACTCTTGATTTTTGTACATCACGATATCTGTCTTGATTTATTCTGCACTTGCTGTTATCACTATTGGTTACTATCACTGTCATTATTGTGATTTTATATAACTTTTAATATTACCACGAGTATCTAAGTAATTACCTTCATCACCTATAATGGCATCTACGAGAGAAAAAGTAAACTCGATGTATATACATATATATATTCTGCAGATTTGTTTTTATTAACAATATATTATTACATGTATATTTGTTGTGTAATACTTTAATATAATATTATTAAGACGATTCTTATTTTTCAGGATTTAAATCTCTATAGATATTAAAAATAAATTTTTGTTGAACGTTTAATCGGAAATTAACTAATGAAAATATTTTAAATATATATATATTTATATATATTTTATTTTTAAGGTACATTATTATAGACAAGTTACTTTGAAAATTGAAGAGATTTGTTTCAATTGCTTTTACATCGAGTTTATGTTTTTTCAAGTTAATGATCTCATTTTATTATTATTAATAGAAGAAGACCTAAGAGAAATAATGGCTAACCGATTGCACAAAACTATAAACAAATGAGAATTAAAATCTATTTTATAAAATTCTATGAACTTCACTTATTAATATATTACAGCGAATAATTAAGTACAATAAATTAAATCCCTTCCATGCTCGACTGTCTTATAACTTATCCTTGGCGTTGTAGCATAGTGATCATCGCTGATAGATCTTCTTTTATCCGTTGAAATGTCGCAGTATCGCTGTCAACAACATTGTCAGGGTTTAGTGCAATTTTACTAATTTTATTTTTATAAATAATATTAAAATTAGATGGTTAAAATCAGGATTGGGTATTTACCTATAAACTATTTATCGATATTTCGCAATATCGGTGTAAATTTGATATAAAAAGTAATAAAAGGATGACCAAAAGAATATATGAGATATTTTATACTTAAATTTGATATAATTTTACATAAACTTCGTAATAATTTGTAAAATATTCATTTCTTAATTACCTTGCCCTTGATGCATAAAACAATAAGAGGACTCAATTTATGTAATTTATGATTTTGCTAATCTAATTTATTTCGATATTATTTATAGCGTAATTAAAACTGGTTTAATTGTATCTACTGAGACAATGTGTGCTGTTACCATTAATGTAACGGGCGGTCGTAGACGAGAATATGTTTTCACGCAATGAAAGATGCGGCATGATTAAACAATGAATACTTAATGAGCTGTATTAAAATGCTAAATGCATTTACAATTAAGGAACAAAATTCTGAAACATATATTTGATATATTAATATACATACACTATGTATTAATTTATATGGTGTGATGCATTTATTAAATATAGTTATTAGTAAATTTTGAAAGAATTTTTTTAAAATTGTTGGTATTGAAAAGTAAGTTATATTAAGATCTTACGTTTTTAAAATTTATTAGTACAAATAACCTGTGGACATATAAATATTATATGCTCTGACGAAGCAAACTAAAATTGCATTTTTTTTCGCGTGTATCTCATCATAATAATATTTAAATTCAATAATGATATATCTTGAATATAGAGTAACTATGAAATAAAATTAGATTAATCATTCGTATAAATGTCGAATAAAAATTTCAGATTTTTATTATTAAATATCACAATAAAGTGTTAAATTTCAATTTTATGTTGTATAATTTGAAGAGAAAAATTTAATCGCATATTTTTAATCGCTTTTTTTATGTTTATTTAAATATTCTATGTTTAAAAATAAAACTTGAAAATTTATAAATATTCTCTGAAGGATATGTAAAACTTATATGTTAAGGAAACATTATCCTTTGAAGGATTAATAAATTGTCAGGTTTGCATGATACAGTTGCTGACTTTTCTATAAATGATTATCGTGCGCTTAATTATACGTGGAAACATTATTCTTCGTCTGATTCAATAAATAAAAGGATGTTCTACGATCTGTGATCATATCAAATTCTTGACAGTATATCGGAAAATCATAGTTAGATAATTTCGAATTAAAATTCTTATGAAATATGCGGTCGTAATCTTTGATAAATTTATCTTATTGCGGATTGTAAAGATATACATACTTGTAAATCAAAACCTAATTGTGAATAGTATCTAAGCTGTTGTGGATATGTATATTTTAAAATAAAAATAAATATTATTTAAGAGACATGTTGTTTGCTCATTATTATTTCTCTTTCTTTCTCTTTTTTTATTCTTTTTATTAAAAGTATGTATATTTTAGAACAGAGATTTTTTTAAGTTGAAATTAAATTTCAGTACCATTACTATTTAATGAAACATATATCCGTAAAATAAATATAAAAATATAAATTAAATAATAAAATAAAAAAAGCATTAATAAATAATTGCTTTCCCATTTTTATCTTTTATCTCTCTTCAAAATATATATGATAGTAATGATATATATATTTTAAACTTGAATTTTACTGTTTAGAAACTAGAATATTTGTATATTTTATTATTTTGTGACTTTATACATATATGATTAATATGATCAAAAATTGAAACGGAAAAATTATAAAATTTTTTCTTAAAATTTCATTAAATAAAAAAAATTAATGTAAAAACTAGTTTTGTTAACAAGAGAGAAAGAGAGAAATATATTTCGATATCAAGTATATAAAAGTATTAAATAACAGATGGTTGTGATTAAATTTATATCAATATCCATCATCGAGTATCAATTTCCTTTATTTGGAATATTTCTGTTTTAGTTGTATATTTTCGATTAAATTAAAATTAGTGCCATAATCAAGAATTTAATGGCACTTTTATAATTAGTACGAAAATATTAAACTCAATCCGAAGATCTTGAAATATGAATATTTTTAAATATAATATTTCAATATTATATTCAATTTTAAATGCAAAATGATTTTATTACGCAAGGCGCACTCATAATTACAAGTATATAATTTTTTATATATATTAATAGATAATAAATGAAATTCTTTATTTTAAATGATTATTAACAATAAGAGAAATATATTTTGACTACTAACAATAAACTTGATTAGTCTATGTTTATTTTAAGGGCTCTATATGTCCAATGAATTTGACATTGATATATGTTTAATTTTAATCATTTTTTTTTAATATTTGCCTTCTTCACTTTTAGAGTAAAGAAATTTACAAAATATATATTTTTATATAAATCGTTTATTATTTTTTTGACTGGAACATTTTAAATAAGATATAAAAAATAGAAAAATAATAAAAATAGAAAGTAGTTTAAAGTAATATATCTGAGTAACTAAAAGAGCTTTCCGCATCTGATTCCTGATATCTGATATAAATCGCTCAGGATTCTGCATTTCAAAGTGCAAATCATTCAGAATTTCACGCCGCAAAATATATCTGAAAATGGAGATGATCGATGAAACGTGTCCGCTTTTATGGATATTTGTCGATATCTTAATTTATTTTTAAATTGAAAGAAAAGTTCAATTTTTGCTTAATATCTGCTTTTCTTTTTCTAAATTTAAACAAGCAGTTTTTTTAAAGCATTGAGAATCTTTTATTAAAAATATTTTATCAAAAACTATGAATGCATATCGAGATTTTTATTATATATTTAAGATTAATTTGTTTAGTAAGATTCAAATTTTTTAAAGAAACTGAAAATTTGGTTCTAAAAAAATTTATTTAAAAAATTAATTTAAAAAAATGTTTTAATGTTATACTTATATTTAGTTACATTAAAGTTTCTTCATCATGATATTAGCAAAATATAATGAAATTATTGGAAAAAAGTTTGAGCAGGAATGAAGAGGAGCTCGAAAATATCGCTAAAACTGCTCGATGTTAATAGGTTTATAATATTTATTTTTAATGGCATATTTGCAATATATTATTAAACAGAAGAATATATTATACATAAATTAGTATGCTGTTATAATGAATTATGTTATAATAAATTATCTAAACATTAAAATACTCATTACAATATTATGCAACAGAATATTCTTGATAGGAAATAGATTTGCATTTTGCGCGAACAAAATGATTTTTTTCTCTGATACATAGAACTGTTATATTTGTGCGTATTTTGATGCGTGTTTAAAAATTTACGACCATTTTGGACGAATGCGGATCTCGTGTAGCTATTAAGTTCTTCAATATTATTTTTGAGGCAACTTACTGGTTCATCTTTAACACCTGTTAAATTATGTTGAGTTATGTTCATTTTCTTATCAATAATTTTAACCTACACATATAGATATATTGCTAAATTAATAAATGACACATTAATAAATTAAATTATAAAAATAATAGCATTTTAAATATAAATTATACATTCTTACATGCAGTATAAGGATATTTTTTGTTATCAATAAATTATAAAACATTATTAATTATTAAACATACCACAAAGATTAGGGTATTTGTCGGAATTTTTCAAAGGATGATCGCAGCTACGGTTGCCAACGATGTAAGGTAGCTTATCCAATACGTTGCCACTTTGATTGTTAAACAGAAAATTAATAATGTATTAGTTTGATATAAAATACACGTGAACTTAATAATTTATCATATTATTTTAAATAGTATAATATGTATAATATTTATAATATGTAACAATGTATTTATGGAACTGTGTAAATATTTCATGAAGTTAATTTTTCAAATTTTTCTTTGTTAAATATTCCAAGCACACATATTCCATACACAATACATTGTTTGGAAGAGATATGTTAATGAAGAATAGAGATGATGTCAATGTATACTTGTATAATATGATGAAGAAGCAAAGCGACATGTTTCTTTTTATTTGCATAATTATATGTGTTTTTAATTCTCCTGCTTTGTTATGTGATTTTCAAAATATTATCTCTATGTGAAAACTTACGCGGGTCCATAATTGCAGACATAGAATTGATAGGCAGTATTATTCGGCGTTTTATACATTGAATATCCGCATCCGACTAGATAAGTATTTGCCCAAACAACCTGTTAAAGCAGAAATATAAGAGAAATATTTTGATTTGTCATTACGATTATTTCGAAATTTCTTCAATTTATCAGTAATATTTGATACTCGTTCGAAATATTCGATCAAAAATATTGATTTTATTCTAGCAAGATATAAAAATTCATGTTGCTATTCTTTCTATAAAATAAAATAATATAAGATATAACATAACATAAACAATATCTTTCTTCTTAATATAAGTAGTATTAGTTTATCACAAAATTTTACAATTACGAGTTTTTTGAATTTATTAATTTATTTTATTTTATTAATTTTTTAATAGCAGGTATATATACTTGTGTGTAGTGACCAGCTATACTCTTTGCGTCAATAGGGCTAAATTGATAGAGTTCATGCTCGTCGAACCATCTATTTATTTGTTTAGAAAATTCTATTTTTGTGATATACTGGCTTCCTTGCGTTATCTCCAGGCCTAAATTTTGACCGACCGAAAATCGTTCTAAAAACATTTTATATGGATAAGATTATATAAATATTTTATATAGATAAGATTATGTAGATAATTTATTAACATTACAATATTTAAAAAAATGATTAATTTCTAAATGCATTTAATGTGTTTATTTAATATGTTCCTTGAAGAATCAATTTATATATACAATGACAGAAATCTATCTTAAAAAATATAATGTGTTAATAAATATGTATATATTAACAACATACAGTCAAGGTCAAAGTAATCGAGGCGGGCTCCCTTTATCGAAATATTTATCATAAAGTCTATTAATTTCTATTATTTAAAATATCTATGTTGCTTTCAAAAGTAAAATAAAATATTTCAATAAATATGATGATAGGATTAATCAATTTAAAAGAGCATGTATTATAGTTGAGAGAATTGTATTGTATTATATGTATATGAATATCCTTTCTAGATTTTATTTTTTACAAGATTTCAAAATCTATCATAAATGTGTCGTCTTGCATCGCATAATTTATTTTTTGGCTTTGTTGACTATTGTTGTAATTAATTTATTTTGCATTTCTATGGCTTAATATGATATACATCAAATAAATATTAATATCATATCATGAATATGAAATGAGTTAACATGTGTTAATATAATATATATTAAATAGATATGTTTATTATCTAAGAAAAATGATTCTATCAATAAATAGTACAACCGCTTAATCGATTCCTATTGACAAAATTCTTGAAATTCGTTTGATTAGGTGATTAGTAAATCCATTCTTAAAAACAATGAAGATATTTTGGTAACTCATATTTAGCTAACTCTCATAAAGAGCTATTTATAATTATTCGAATTATAGATGTCTCTAATATTTTTTTTGTCTTTTTATAAAGAATTAATTTAAAATTAATCGAAAATTTGAAAGAGATTGTAAAGACATAACTTTTATACTTATTTGTATATAAGAAAATTAACTTATTGTTAGACAAAAATCGAAACTAACTGATAAATGAGAGTAATTAGTTTATTTGTACATAAAGAGAATTTTACTTTCTCAATTTTTATTCTTTCACTTTAATTTTATTTTGTTCACTTATTGATACCTATACGTACCAACTTTCCTGTCTTTCCCACTATTGTGAGCAAATGTGCATTGATTTGCCCAATTTTGAGCACCAGACGCAAGCTCGGAATCCCAATACTGCAAATATAAATATACATAAGCTAATCAATATTTATGTGATTTCTCTTTACATTATAAAAAGAAACTATTCGATACATCGAATGTTCCATTTTAAAATTTCCACGCAATTATATATATATATATATATATATATATATATATATATATATATATATGTGTGTATTTTAATAAATTATATATATACTATTTATAAATTATAAATCATATATTTACATAATTTATATTTATATATTTATTATAAATATATTTATAAATTATATATTTAAAATAAAATAAAATAAAATAAATTTAGTTCAATTAAAATAATTTTTATATATAGATATTAATATAAATGAAATTTAATCTATAAAATATATTTTTAAATATATATATATATATATATATATATATATATATTCATCATATCTAGCAACTTTTTGTGGACAAAATAAATTACAATTTAATGGAGCGCACCATTTCGCGCATATTGGCAGCAGGTGGTTGAGCATTAATTGATCCCTCGGCGATAGATTGCCGTAATCTGTTGTGAGTGTCGAGAATATCACGTATAATGTCGCACGTCATATCCTCGTTTTCTGGAATATAATTCAAAGACGTCAGAATCAATGATAATGCTTGTCTATTATCGAATATGCGTTTCAATCTTATTTTAGTAGACGTCCCGTGCATAATGTGCTTCCGTGATTTTATATAGAGATATATATTATATTCTATTGATAATTATAATTGATTCTAATGTGTATTCTTTTACGGATATATTTACGGATCAATTATTTTTATTTATTTTTTTTTGTTAATCTTGGCATTTTATAATTTTTCAAACAATTAAAAAATTAACAAAATATAAATCTCTCTTATTATATTTACCTAACAGTTCCATACCGTGGCATCTTGGATTTGCGTGTGCAACCCTTGAAATAATAAAACTTACGAAATAAAATTGTATCAGGTGTCTAAATCTGTTCACTTTACATAACTGCTTTAAACTTTTTGTTTGGCATTTCTCATGAAAAATACACTTGTTTCTATCACACGATTGATTAATATATGAAAAAATCATTTTCTTTGACCAATCAAGTTTAAAATCTGTTGAAAATAAGTAATAATTATTAAGAAGAAATACATATTTATATATACATGTAGATATGCGCGCGCGCGCGCGTGTGTGTGTGTGTGTGAAGTACAATATATTCTTCAGTTTGACCTATTTTTAAAACTCTGTGTATATGTATAAAAAATATAAATTTCTTTTTACATATTCAATAAAATTAATTGCTTCAGCAAGGAATTATTTTGCTCCAAAACTCAATTAAAATTTCTATATGCATATGTGTTTATGAATAGATTAATTATCTTCACAATTAAAACGCAATTTTTGGTTTCTTCGGAACACTTAGCACAGTAAACGCACTGTAAGCAATTTTCTACTTCTAGTACTGTTGTTAAATTTTGAGATAAAATCTGTGCGGTAAATCAATAATGTTTCTTTCAGTACAAGATTATTATGGCTCTCGACTTTTAACTGAAGTGTTTTATATCTCGAGGTTGCCAATTCGCCAATGCTCTTAAAGCAAATAATATTCTGGCGATTTATTGAGCGAAAAATCGATTTCACATTTTCCTTTATCTTTTATGGGTATTCAATGTCTCGCCATATTTTGCATGTAATTTATGATGGCATCGATAAGACCATAATGATGGCTCTAAATATTTTACTATAAAATTCTTAAAAAATGCATTTTTCGTGGAAAATAAGTTTTATATAATTTTGATTGTAATATGAAAATGTATAATAATAATAACATGTAACAATAATAATAGAATAATAGAAATAGTAATAATGATAATAATAATAATATTAATAATAATAATAATAATAATAATAATAATAATAATAATAATAATAATAATAATAATAATAATAACAATAATAATAATAGTAATAATAATGTAAAATAATATATATAATAATCATATAATAATAATAAATAACTATACACGCATGTCCACAGGACATCTCCAATTTTAATGAAAATCGCTGTATGTCTCCTAAATTTGATTTGTATATAAAAATATTTTAGAAAAAAAAGTTTTAGGATTTAAGGATAAGGAAAGAATTCTAATCTTCATTTTCTGATTAGCGTTAATTAAAATAACATTAATAGTCTATTTGTAAAATTAAATTTATGTCTGTTTATAAAATATAAAAATAAAAGAATACCCCAGCACTCGTTAATTCTTATGGAACAATAGATGATCTTATGGTATCGATTTTCAAAATTTATCGAGCGTAATATCTGTATTGTATTCTTATCGTCTGCAGTTAACAACATTTAAGATTGATGTTTATTACATTTTATGGTATACTTGCAATAGAGCCGACGCATTTATATACAATAGAATATATATATTATGGGTATGTGTGTATGTGTAATTCATGTGGATCTACATTATAAATTTAATCTTATTTTGTGTACTATCTCATCTTATGTTAAAATATTCCTATTTATACGAAACCGTTAAAACTCGCAATTTAGTTAAACATGTTATATAGCGGTATATAAAGTAGTCCTCGTTTTAGATTCTGGTATTACATATATACATAAGTCTGTTCGTGGCAGGCATTATAAAGCGAGACATCAGTGAACCTTCATTAAAACTGTATTGAAAGTGATAAATATTTTATTGCAGTACACGCATCTAATTAGAACTAATTATATTAACAAATTTCCGTTTGTATTTCCGTCTGTACATTGCTAATACATGATCATTTTTTTTTAATCATGCAACAATATTTTACACTAATTATAGACATAAAAATATATAACATTTGTAGTGAGAATAATTAAAATAAATAAATAAAAAATTTTTAAATTGAAAGAACTATTAGGTTTCTTCTTTATTTATATCAAGTAGAAATTTATAACATATTAATTTTACACAAATAATAATCGACAAGCTTTGAATTTAAAGGCGAAAAAGCTTGTATATGTCTTAATCATACAAATAAAGACAATAAAAATCGTCATAAAAAATATATGTATAAGTTAAAATGCTAAAATAAATCTTAATCTTGTAAATGATAGATTGAAATGATTTAGTAATTCAGTTTTATTTGTTAATTCAAGTTCTTGGATTAAATTTTAATGTGTAACATATGCATGTTTTAAAAATTAAAAAGATTAAAAATTAAAAAGATTAAATGACTAACATGTATTTATATTTACTATTTTCTAATTCGAGAAAGAATATTTTAACATTTTCTTTTTTAATTTTATTTCATAAAATCATGATTAAATAAAATAGGTCTGATGAAGCCAATGAATATGTGATTTTTGTCTTCATACGTGATATTTGATCAAAGAATTATAATGTTTATAATTAAATTTGTAAGCAATATATATGATTGTAAAATACATACAGTGTAAGATAATTTTAATTAATTATTAAAATTATTATAAAATTAATTTTCTGTGTATATCTGTAAAACGTTTGAATTGGTTGAAAGCAAGTGTTTTTCTTTTTAATTAATTTAAAAACGGGTTTACATGGTGGAAAACGAGTGAAATTCATTTTATTAAAATTAATATAATTGGATACGCTTCTATCTTCTATAATTGGCTACTGTTATCTCTTCGTCATTTTATCATAATTTTATATTAAAATAAATGTTTTAATATATTTTAAAATATTAACTAGAGGATAGACATCAGTAAAGATAATATCAAATTCTTTATTTACATAATTTATAAATTTTCTACATGCACAGAAATTGTCTATATTATTCTAATACAATAATTATGCATAATATATATTCTAATAATAAGATTTAAACTCTACTTACACGAGAGAGAGAGAGAGAGAGAAAGAAAGAAACGGTTACTGATATAAAATTTCATTATCTATTATCTATTATCCGTCATCTATTATCTTACCTTATTTTAATTACTAATTTCTATGGACTATAAATAAAGACTAGATGAATTGAGAGACTAAAATTAACAGATCAAGAAAGAAAGAGAGAGAGAGAGAGGGAGGGAGGGAGGGAGAAAAATTTCCAGAGAGATTTTTCTAAATTTTATCTTGGGCGAGACACACCTTCCTAATACATACTATTTTTTAATGAAAGTGAATTAAGTTATAAATACTTGTTTGATTTAATAATTTAAGCGTGCTTCATATTCTAAGTGCATGCTTGTGTGTGAGTTTGATATTTAATTATATTTCAGACAAAGGTTTATTATTTTTTGACCAGTGAATAATTTTTTCGACTTTGAGTAATTTACTCTGGACATTGAGACAATGAAAGAATTTGATTTCCTTTTTAAGAATAAACTTTCTTTTTCTCATATTTGCGTGCTTGTTAGCGTCTTCTTTTTCATCATGAATACAAATTCTGCATACAGGGATTTCGAAGTCAGCTCCCAGTGGGTTGCGAGAAAGAGAGACCAGAGAAATTTCTTCACCGAAATCCGCTCTCGACGGCCTTGACTACATTTGACTAATTCAATATTACAATCTCGTAGACACATATTTACATGGTAATAAGCATAATTTGCCTCATTGTCGTTTATATAAATTGACATCGCGCATAAGCGAATCAGCTGTTTCTTCATCGTCAAAACTAATTACAATTTATACATTGCAACTGACTGCCCTATTAGCGAGAACTATTTGCCATTGTTAATTAATGTTCTCCATATAAATATCCATGTAATATTATCCATATATACATAGAGCTCCGAGATGATAATAACTGCCACGAGCTGTAATCACATAATGTTCATTAACATATATATATGCATACTTGTTGCTAAAAAAGAGCGCGAAATAAGAGAAAAGATTTTAATAATATAAGAAAGAAATTTTTTAGTATAATATATTTTGTCAAAAAAATAGTTTCTTTATATCTCTAATTATAATGCTAATTATGATACTAACAACACAATCCAGCATATCTGTTGCTATATGACATTCCATAATTGTCGCATGCAGGTTGACCTGATTGATAAGGTGATACACCAATTACGTTTCCACTGAAACGAAATAAAACTCATAATGATTTTCCTTATCATTTTCTTATTATTCTTATTATATTTATTATTCTTTATTGAGAGAATAATTTCTTCGTGCCATTTTTCAAAAAGTATCGATTTGATATTTACAATATAATTTTAATTTTTGATATTTATAATTTAATTTTACACATAATGATGGGATAAATATAAGGAGCTAATGAAAATTAAGAATTATATATCGTGCAATTAAAAGTATGGTTTATATAATTTCCTTAAAAATTCACGTAATTAAAGTTATTAATTATATTCAAAATTAATACAAAGAGACAGAAATAGAAAATAAAAAATATGAATTTTATTATTCGCTCCTCTTTTCATGAACTCAAAAAAACATGTTATTCCAAATGATTTAAAAAGATTGCTGTTTCTTTTCTCTTCCTTCTTCCTTTCTCTTCCTTTTCCACATCTTTCTCTCTTGAAACTTTTTTCAATATATAAAATTAGTCGTTTGAAAATCGTAGATTTAATTTTTGATCATTTTGAAAGGAGTAGAGTTATTTTTTTACATCATTTTGAAAGGAAAATTACGTTCTGAAATTATAAAGACGAAGGAGTATTTCGTTTAATAAAAATCTAGTTCTGTAATATGCCTTGACGCAATTTCCATATTCTAATATGAATGAAACTAAATAAAGAAAATGAAGCTAGTGGTATTTCGAAGTAGAATTCTTACCTCGGCCCGTAGTTGCATACGTAATTCTTGGTGTACCCGCGAGCGGGATCGTAATAAAATGAATATCCGCATCCCAGCAGGAAGGTGTCGCCCCACACCAACTGGAATTAATTCGGAATGTTTTCTGCTTCTTAAAGATCTGTAAATTGCTCGCGCACGTGAACATGAAAAGAGTCCGCGAACGGAACAGTTTACGCTTCGATTACTTTGAATACGCTGTCTCGGGATAGACGATTTGATAAATATACAGAGGTGTTTTCTCGTAAAACCAAGAGCTTTCGTCACATTTTCTTCAGCTAATTTCAAGAGTTTAATTTACTTTAATAAAAAAAGTCGAGATATATCAACAGCTCTTAAGATATAACCGATTAAAAGTAAAGTGCTCTTTAGAAATCCAGATTTTAATATGCAAATATATATAATGAAATGTTATATATTTTTTTAACGAAGTAAATTAAATTAAATTCGAGTATCTTCTACGCACATGCGTTTTCAATAATATGATAAATAATACAGTTAATAAAACAAGCTTCCTTCCCGGAAGACAAACTCGTCGTTAAAAAGTTCTTTCGTAAATGACAATCTCATGAAAATTCATAAAATAACAGCACAAGTTCATAAAATAAGAATTAATTAACTGCGATTGAGAGATCGATCGGGTCTATAAATCGCGTTTTTTAATCTTATTTCTCAAACTTATTTTGAAACTGACCTATGAATAAAGGTTCAATCTTTACACAGCTCGACTACGTTAAAAGAATTCATATTTTATATATCCTCGTCACTGCAAATCAATTATTATCTGAATAGTAAAAAAAAACTCTTTAAGAGAGTGACATTATTTGGAAATCTTGTTGAATTTTGCAAATATTATTTCGTCAGAATAACTAATTAGCGAAAAATATTTATTAAGAATATATATTGTTCCGCTTGTGAACGATAAATTTAAATCTTTTTTCTAAAACACAAATTTTTTCGGCAAGATTTTTTTATTTTAACGTATAACCAATATAACGTACAGATCTTGCTGTAATATCGAATAATAAATTACAATGATTTTGTCGTTTTTATATCGAATATGAAGTAATAAAGGGAAGTTTTATTTTTCTGCTAATAAAATTCTTCTCCTTCCTCTAGAGATCTTTCTCTTACATATCATGTGAATCAATTATATAATTTTCTAACGCTTTGATATTTTCGGATTTTGCAGACTCCTATTACAGACCTGTGTGTAATGTCCAGTCGTTGTGCTATAACCAGAGTGATAGTATTGTACCTCGCTGAACCAACCAGAAATTTGCCGTCTCCAGTCCGGCTCATCGTCATAACGTCTCGGGGGCCTAAACGTCCACGAGCGAGCGATGTTTTGTCCTACCGCGAATCTACCTGCCAATCAAATACTTTGATCAATCATGAATCATTTAAAAGTAAAACTCGGACAAAAAGTACATTAAACTTTCGGCGTAATATAATGTCACGTTTTGCCAACAATATATAAAAATGAAGCGAAAATGAAACGTTATAAATAATAATTGCTATATTTTTATCAAATTAGTATAGGATTTGGACATTTTTATTAAAAAATCTACTCCTATCAATTTTGTTTATTAAAAGATTTATTGAAAATTTATATAGGTTTTGTTTTTAAAGGCTATAAAGTCGAAAAGAGATGAAAAACAGCAAGAAGGAGAGAGCGAGAAGAAAGCATGAGAATGATAAGAGAAATCAAAAAATAAAAAAATGAAGAGAAATGAGAGCAAAAACAAATAAAAAAGCAGAGAGAAAAAATGAAAGAAGGAGGAAAGAAGGGAAAGAGAGAGAGAAAGGTATATTAAATTTACAATTATATATTCGTAGAATTCTAATTTATATTTACATTTCGAATATTTGTTTTTCTGCATTTTTGTAGATTTTAATAATATTGTCATATATTATCAATTAATATCAATTTTGAAGATGTCTATAATTAACATATGCATTTTTTTATAGAAAAGCACATTCTTTTCGTTTCTGAATTAATGTATATCGGAGAAGTTTTAATAATATCATGTTTTAAATATTAAGCTTTGTTTTGTATGTGTTTCGATATATTGATTATCGTTGAATAGTTTAATTTTTTCTTTAATCCTACGATAATCTTTTCAACAATAATTCGATATTTCATATCGTCTGTTTAAATAAAAGAAGCTAACGGTAATGCATAAAATGCATATGCTGATGCATAAAATACACATGCTGTGATAGATTTTATTTTTGGAGTATTCTCTCGGAAAAAAATTTCAATATTTAATATGTAGAATAATGGAAGACAAAAAAGATATCGAGGTTTGAAGATACTTTAAAAGTTTAATCAAGCAGCGATTTCTATTTGTGAGGCTACGTGAATTATGAGATATTTTCTCAACGTAATACGATTTGTAACTATGACTACCTGTAATATAAACATTGTTATAATTTATGTGATTTAATGATGTCACAGTAACGTTTTAATGATGCCACTAAGACGTCTTTAGACGTCATCATGTTTATTTAATAGCCAATTGGAACACGAACTATATTTGAATTCGTGGTTAGATCAAATCTATCACTGGAGATATAAAAAATAATAGTTATATCAAAAAATCTGAAAAATAATGGTTAGATCAAACCTATCATCGGAAAAATAAAAAATAGCGAAAACTTGTAATGTAAACGTGTTAAATATCTGAAAATAAACAAAATTTTGAAAAAATAAGAGGCTTGTCGATTTTTTTAATAAACAAATCGTATTTTATGGAAAAGAAACTTTTTTTCTACTTATATCTCTACTCGTCACTTAGAAAAAATAAGAATCTTATTTTTTCTTTGAGGAATGAAAAGGAGCGAAATGTTTACTCTGCCTTTTTATAAAATATATTGTAATTTGTAGCTGAAACTGTTGCATAGAAATATCACATAGGAAAGAATTATACTTAAAATGCAAAAAATTTATGATTTTTATGGTACTTTTACTTTTTATGAAGCGAAAGAACCATAATCGAGAAAAATGATATATTTATCGCATCTTTAAATATAGTTCTTTCTTAAATCGAAAAAGAGCAAGGATATTTCTTCTGCAATGTCAAGATATGTCTATTTTTAGAAATTATACGTAATGCATGAGGATAGGGAGAGTCTTTATATTTTAAGCCTTTTTCAAATAATTCAAATACTGCTTTGGTTTTAAGAAATAGAGCTTAAAAATTTAAACTATATCGATTTAAACTATATCGATTTAAAAGCTCACACAAAGCACTTAATTTTACCACTAAGTGGAATTCGATATTCTTATCTTTTAGAGCGATGGTGGAATGGTGAACATATATGAGCTCGGCTCTTCCAAAAATAACAACAAAATTTCTTCCTTGTAATGCGCTCGCAATTAATTAACTTACGGGATTCAGAAGCTTTTAAATAGCACCCAATTCTAAAATATTATATTTTATTCTGGTATGAGAAAATAGCAGTTGATCATAGGTTTTTATTGTCATGTTTGTATTGTAATGTTTTGTATGCATTAATTTATTTCATTAACAAAAGTTTTTAAACTTTTATTCAACGAAAACTTTTCTTTATATGTGATTTTTATTTATTGCAAGAATTTATTTTTATAATACTGCTCTTCTAACATACGTATGCTGTTATAATATGTTATTTTTCCGGCATTATAAAGTTATATTATATTGTTTTTGTGATATATATATTAGAAATGTCATTTCGCTTAAATATGCAATATAATCGCCAATAAAATATTACTTACGGACATTTCTTAGATTGTCATGTGACTCGGCACAGCGATCTGCCCATCTTTGTGCTATCGCAGCAAGTTCGTCGTCCCATATCTGTAACAGTAACATACACGTCGAATTAATCGTACAGCACGATACACGGAATATTATAGAGTTATAAAACTCACTTCAACTATGTGATTAATTCGTCATGCGACTTATCGTGTAAATTAGTGTATATTGCGAGAGAATGCTTTTTTACAAATATAAATATGTTGCGAGATAAAAGAATATTTTCATCATGCTGCAGAATAAAGTTTAGTACGTTCAACGATATCGTCATAAATTTGATTATTATATCTCTGAACTACTGAATTTTCATTGCAGACATTTTAGTAGATTTATAATCGGTTTTCTCGACAAAAATTTGATTATTAGTATAGCTCTTTTTTTGTAAGGATTAATAAGAATGTATAAGATAATTCTTTATTTTTTTATTGCATGTAATAAAGATGTTTGTATTTGTTTTTTTTAATATATTCTTTGTTTCGAGATAAAAATTATCTTGGATATTTTTGGGAATACTTTTGCAAACATTTAGCTTAATATTTAAATTAATATGTATCATCATTACTTATGTATTATAATTATATTATATTCTTCTGATTATATTAAATTAATTTTTATATAAGAAGGAGAAAAAACCGAAATAAAAAACAAGTAAATTATATATGATAGTATAACACACGAATTAGTAGAAATTGAATAATATTAAAAAATAATATGCAAAGAAAACTGTCTTTTATCATATCATTTTTCGAGTATTTTTATCTATTTATATGAATTATTTAGAGAACGTATTTTCTCTCGAGATTTTGAGGGCAATTTTCTAGGAAATAAGATGAAATTATTGACTTACCATCTCCATCATATTCGCTGCTCCAGGTTGACCACGTATCTGTCCTAGTGCCACTAGTTGCCTCAATCGATTGTGTTCGTCCAGGATAATCTGCTTCTCTTCGCACGATATACCACCGGATCCTATAAGATAATATATGTTTTCAGCTGCTGCTTTCCAAATATATTTGTCTCTAGAGACAAATATTATATATTATGATACGATCACTCTGCTATAAAATAGAAAGAAAAATACAGAATCGAATATGTTTGAATTGTCAACTAGTTTTAGTAGCAAAGAAAAACAGCAACAGATAAATAAAATCTTAAGAAATATAATTTTAGAATTGTATATTTTATAATACATGTTATAAATAATATTATAATATTTCATATATTACAATTTCAATAATTCTTAAATGTTGCTCAATAATTTTATCATATTTATTTGATAATTAAATAACATTTTTTTAAAATTTTATAAAGAAATTTATTCATTTATTTAATAAATTTTATTTTAATTTGTTTATTTTAATTTTTTATTAAATAAATTTTACTTTACATTTATGCATTTATATGTCAAAATTATGTTTCAAATATATAAAAATTGGAAGATATTATGCCGCGTATTATTTACGGCGGCTTATGAAGATATAACGTCGAGACAGGAGAGAATTTATGAGATGTCATCTGATTTCTTTTATCTTAAATAATCTTTTATGGTATGAGAACTTTATATGGGCCTTCTTTCAGGTTTTTCTCCATTTGGTACTGTTCTTTGCAAGCTACAGATTGCGCAGCTTCCCGAAAAACTTTCTACGGAAGTTGGTTTAGCGTTGTTCCCCTTGTCTTTCATTTGGTGCATAAAGAACTTCCGTCTCGTAAGTTTAACTTCCTATTGAAATGGAAGTGATGGCGTTTCCTTTTGTTCACTTTGTTATGCCGTTTCTAGACGGTGCGAACGCTAACTCATTCCTAACAATCCATAATTAGGAAGAAACTGCGAAAATGTTTGAAAATGTCTTCGAGAGAATACATGCATATTCGGATATTTGTCGAATTCATCGAATTTGTATCATTCAATCAATTTATTCGATTATTATTTATCTTTTTTCGAATGTAATTTTAATGAATTAATCAGGCTTTGCCGCAAATTATATTAATACGATTCGGATAATTTCTAGTAAGATAAATAACAATAATTTTTATTATATATCTAGTTAAAAATTATTCGAATTGTGTTGTCCTTGGTATCATTTTAATGCAAAAATCTCATTAAGCTATTATTTCCGAAAAAAATTAATTAAAACTATAAAAACTTTAATTACTTTTTATTATATTATATTTAATTTATTATATATTATATATTTAATTTATTATTTATTATATATTATATTTAATTTATTATATATTATATTTAAAATAGCGATTAAAGTATATTTTTAAAAATTAAAAATTATATTTATGTGTCTATAATAAAGACAATTTATTCAAATTTAATATTGTTTTTGGAAGATTAATCTAATAAATAATTACACAATTATATAGCCAATTGGAATGCGACCTACGTTTAAAATAATGATGGTTTAACTCTGTTATCTGAAAAATCAAAAATAATGAAAAATCAGCTTGAAATGTTCAAAATAAAAAGATATTAAATATATCTAAAAAAAAAAGAAAAGAGGGTTTGTTGTTTTTTTTACAAAAAATCATATTTTTGAAAAAAAAAACATTTTTTCTATTTACATCTCTAGTTATCATTTATCTTATAAAATGAAGCATCTTATTAGCAAAATGAAGCATCTTATTGGCAAAGTCGTTTCACGAAAATCCTCGCAATATTCTATTCTGCGGTAGCTACGGGTTTAATCACTTTTCCCTGCGAGTACGTCGCAGCAGCAGCAGCCAGTGGTACGCTTGATCACAGGGAGAAGAACGAGAAAGGTGGCACTAATTGCGCGGCCTTTGTGAAATAGACGAGGTGCCGAGAGGTCGCAAGTTTTGCATCAGTAATTCGACCGACGGTCGCTGTGCTAGCGCGGGCAAAAGCTTCACGCAAGTTAATTACTATCTGCCGTGAGCACAGGGTATCGCTAGGGTGGACCGACCGCCACGTCCTCCGGGTACTTTCAATCTATCTTACGAGACTCCCTGGCTCGCGTCCCTGTGCGGTCTTCGCGGTCCCTTCCAGGTCCGAGGGTGACTTAATGAGGTAAGTGGACGACGCTGTCGGCTCGAGCTTGTACGAAGTTCGCTTAAGCGGCTCATACAATAAGTATCGAAGCAGAGACGCTTTTTATGTTCGAATAAGTTTTTCTTTAAATTATATGTATGCTATCTCTATGTTTTAAATTATATATGTACCATCTTTATCTTCCTAAAAATAAATACAGCGGGGGAGGCTCCATTCTTTCCCCTGCATCTCTGTCTCGATGAAATTTTAACCTAATCTGAACCTAATTTCAACTTAAAAATTTGAAATAGGTTTGTGTTGGGTTATTTTTCGGGGTGGATGATGTGGGAGATGGCAGAAAGTCCCTCTCCCATTCGCGCGTTTATTATAATAAAGTGAAACTATAAAATACATAGTTTGGAACTTTCCGTAAAAAAAAGTTTGAGATAAATAAATTCGTTACATACTTGCATATTTAAATCTTCATATGAATATTTAATAGCTATAATGGATAGCTTAATGAATTCTTAATAGTGATAAAAACTTTTTTAAAAAAAGTTATTGGAAAATATAATCTTGTAAACACATATGTCAATGTTAAGGTCAATTAAATTCCCTTTTCTAGAAATTTTATATTTACAATATTTCAAAGTTGCATATCTCAGGAACAAAAGAAAAGCGCTATATAGTTTAAAATATATTATTTAGGAATGCATCCTCTACAATATATATCAAAAGGAAAATGAGGTATAATTTTTGTTTATTAATTTTCTAATTTTTTATTTGCTTTATGCGACAAATTTTATTTTGTTACAACATATATTCAAGAAATTATTACAAGATAATGCATTAATTCTTTGCACAATTAGAGCTCTAACAGATTTAGTTTTTAAAATAATTTAAATAATTCTTTTATTTATTTATTTATTATACTAGAGAAAAACATAATAATAAATATGCTGTAAACCTACAATACTTCTTTAAGTATAAATATAAATAAATATGAAATTTTTTATGTCCAATATTATATATATAAAGATAAATAAAATTCCAAAAACGAATGAATGAATATTAATGTCGCAACGAAATTGGGCAAATAATTAAATACATTCCTGTCGGAAACAATCTTAAATCGATAGATGCTATTAAGTTGAGAACCTGCAATCTATACAGTTATACATATGATAGATCATTAACTGTTTTTAAACCGGATTATTAACATACGATCTTATTAACATACGGATTTTCCGTAAATATTACATAACCCGTATTCGTGCGAGGCATTCTCGATAGTGATCGCCAATTTGAATTTATGGCAGTTGTCGATTTCTACTTCTGGCCAAAAGACTATGCCGAATGTTGAATAATCTTTCTTACCCGAGAGGAAATAATGAGAGGATAAATACCCATCAATTTATTCCCGAAATCAATCTCTGTTTCGGACCTCGAATAGAATAGTTTCTCCATCGAAAGTATGAATGGAAAAATTTTATATTAATTAATAACTTTATATTATAATATTTAACTTAATATATAATATTCCTTTTATTTTAAGAATTTGTATTCTAGACTTTCTTTCTTTATTCCAAATCTGTTTCTTTTAAACTAAGAGTGAGAAAGCAAGAATGTGCAATGTTTCCACTTATATCATAAAAACAAAAATAGAAATTGAGAGATCTTAAAATAAAAACAAGTTGCTCAATCTTGATGATTTTAAAATAAAAGAAATTGATAAACATTTATTACATATATTCGCGTGCATTACAGTAGAAAGGGAAAAGGGATATGAAAAACCAGAATTGTAGAAAAACTATCAGGAAAAGAAAAAGTGAATTTGACAAAAGGACAGACAAAAGGATATGAAAAAAAGAGTAGAATGGTAAAAAAGCTATCAGCAAAAAATAAGCGTGACAAGAAAGCTAATAAAAATGGAAAGAGTTCTCTATTCTTTTATAGATGTTATAGTTTATTATTAATAAAATGCTTGCTGGATAAAACTAAACGTGCAATATATAATCCTAGTATATTTTATAGTATATTTTATGTTTTAAATTATACATAAAAAAAGTTTTATTTAATATAAAAGTATAAAAGTTTTATCTAATATATAATTATTCAATAATATAATATATTCAATATAATATAATATTCAATATATAATTATTAATTTAATCAGAATAATAATATTCTCTGTAGTACAAACATATACATAATTAATCGAAATAAATGAATACTAATCCTACAAAAATATTTGATGGATTTTAAATAGATATGCGAAACAACACACATACACACAGAAGGAGAGAGGGAGAGAGAGAGATAGGAAGCTCATTTTAAATGATGCATTAATATTTCTTGAAAAATAAAACTTCTATCGAAAAATGTTTCATACAAAAGTTTTGTGATTTCGTGGGAGACATAAGGTAGTGCCATTGATTTGATCTTAAATAAAAATCACGAGTAAATCATGAGTAATTTCAAAATCATCTTTATTTTTTCATACGGCATCACCTTAATTTATTTATATAAATTGATTTCTTGCAATATTTGGCATAAAAAATTATTACAGTAGATTGATTCAAAAATTTAAAACGATACATTTTATATATGTACTTTAAGTTGATATAAATACAATTTATATAAATTATGAAATATCTCATAAATTATAAAATATTCATTTCGTGATTATCTTATCTCAATATTTTCATAAGTAAAATAATGAGAAGAATCAATTGGTGTAAAGAAAACAAATAGTTATTAAATATGTAGCTTTATGTACTGTTCGTTGTAAATTCATATTTTTCATATACATGTACTGCACACAAATTCATATTTTTCATATACATGTACTGCATAAAAAAGTATGGCATAAATAGACATATTTATCACATACATTTTCATTTTTATATGTTTTTGGAATAAAAATAAGGATTAAGATCAAATTTCAGAATAGAAGGATAGTTTGATAACAGAATAAAAATTCTCTCCATCGTTATCTAATGAACTAAAACGAGCTTTGGAAATAATTGTATTAATCTTTAAATTAATCTTTAAAAGGATGAAAATAATATATATGAATTTCTCTCTCTCTCTTCATTTTTTAAAATTTTTCTCTTGCCAAACTTATAAAACAAAATGTGCAAGAACAATGAAAACCGAAAATAAACTATACCACGAATATCATGACAGAGTACATTTGCGTTAAGAGATTATTACAAATTTCTCGCTCTAGAGCACGTTTTTCACGTTGCGATAACGTTGTACACGTTACAACGAACTTTTATTTATTTTTAAAACACGAGATTTGCATCCGTGCTGTTTGCAATAGTCGGATAACGAGCGCAGATCATTAAGAGGACGTGAGAGGCGGACATTGTTGACGAAAACGCGGGCCAAGTTCCCTTCTCGACGCACGCCAATTAATCGTCATTCGAGTCGACGCGCCGTGTATCGTCCGTTCGTTTAGCATCCATTGAAAAGGCGAAACAAACTCGGGTGACATCCGCTCTTGGTTGACGGTCGTCCCGTTCTATGACGGGAAAATGTCAGTTTCTTTTTGCGCCGGAAATGAGATAGGCTTGGTACCGAGCGTAACGATGCAATTCGGTCGACACCTGCTATACTCCATTCTACCGTAGAGCTCGCAGTTAACTGAATTTCGTGAGAATGGACTCGCGATGATGCGCTAAATAAATAGCTTTCGATACGGCCACCTTTCTGTTTAAATTTTAATTGCTAATTCTGTTTGGGCACTTTTTACGCTTTTTGTCGATTAAAAAGAAATAAATTTTGTACAACATATATTAGCTGATAAAATATTAATTTCAAATTATAGTTTACATTACAGAGAATTTTATAATCATATTGGAGTAATATAATATATTTAAAAATATCTAAAAATATCTCCAGTAATAAGTGTAATAAATATTTACTTTAGGTTACACAGTATGAAAAATTTTCATAATATACATATTAATATAAATATTTTTTGATAGTTTTTGTATAATTTAATATACCAGTTAACATTCTCATTTATTAAATTATTATTTATTATTTCGCAAACGTCAAAAATATTCATTGAAAATGATTTGTTGTAACATTTTAAAATAACAAATATTTTATGATTTCATTAGAAAACTTCTTCCTAATGAATATGATAATTATATTTAGCGTAAAAAATTAATATGTGCAGCGAAAAATTGTACAACATAAATTTTACATAAAGAATTTATTTTTCGATATTGGATGATCATGTTCAAGGCAATGCATAAGGAAACATGCACAAAGTTCGAAAAATGCAGACCTTCGGCCGCAATCTTTTTTCCTTTTCCCTCTCTCTTTCTTTCTTTTTCTCTCTTGATATTGTCCTCTCTCATTAATTATAAATCATTGAACCCCATATCTTTCGCACGGTTAATCCATACGAGTGCGTTTCATATATATTTCTACCATCCGTTCTTATCTGTTGAATGTTGTTTGGAGGCTGACGGACGAAAGTGTCAAAGAACTGCATCGAACTTTCTCGATGAGGATTATTCGAGATCTTACTGAACATCTTACTGGAGAAGATACTTGTTTGGCCAAGTTGAAACGTGCGAGTCATTTCAGAGACACGTCCGTGTCTACTTTTAGGTAATAATATATGGGATCACGTTTATTCTCTCTTTCTTTCTTTTTTAGACGAATATTAAATGTCGGAATTAATTAAAGTAATTAAATGAATTATTAAGATATTTGTGTGTCGTCATAAAAGTACTGAATTTTTTACTGAATTATTCAGTCGTCATTCCCATGAATATAATGTTGGTAACGATATGTTAAATTTGTTATTAAATATAACACGTATCAAATAGTTGATATGTTTTCGAATGAATTATATAACAAAATATATAACGAAATGATAACTCTGTGCAATGACAAGCTATTACATATCGGATGCAAACATTATTCGCTATTTGGTTCTATGACAATTGTGTTATGTTACAGGTCGCGGGTCATATTTAAATACCTCACTAATTATTGATTCTGAGATTATCATAAATTACGAGATAATGAATTATAAAGTATAAAAAATAATAAATAGTGATACTTTTTGCCAATTAAATCTGTTTTTATTATTAAAAAATAATAGCTGATAATTCTTTCTTTTTTCTTGTTGAAATAATTGACATTATGATAGATAGTTCAGCTGTCTTATGTCAGCAATGAACATTATGTAAAGTATTGAACATGTATTAGTTATATATGTACGTATATATTTTATATACTATTTTATACAGAATATATTATTATTTAAATTCTCTCACGTAAAAAATCTACATAATCTTATAAATTCAAATTTTTTTAAAAATATTATCATTTAATATTTTGACAATATTTAACAATATTTAACAATATTTTTGAGATACAGCAATTATTTATAAACTATTTTATAAAAGATTAAGAGATATTCTGTTATATTTAAACATGAAACACTCTTATATTTTTACACATAAAGGATTTAAAATTTGATTTGTTCACTATAAGCTTATAAAATATTTTTATTTATAAAATATTTTATATTTATCATTCTCTACTTAATTTTAAAAATATTATACACATACATATACATATATTAACCTTAAAAATATACATATACATATACATATATTAACTCTAAAAATATAAAAAATTAAAAACAGCATAATTAAAAAAAAATATCTTTATATATTCTTTATAAGAATTTACAATTATTTTTAAATCTCACAATAAGGTATCATAAATGATATTTTAAAATTTAATTGCACAAACATAAAAAATGCATTATTTGCAGATAGTCTATTATATAAAAGCTGCAATTGGTTGAAAACTAGTTGGTTGCGAAAGAATTTAATAACATATGCAATTTTGTATAATTATTTGTGACTGTTTTATAACTGCAGAACTGAATATTGTATACCATTGTGCAGCAAAATTTAACGTGCAATTTTTGCATTATTAATTGGTGCAAAACATTTTGACTTATCAATATTAAAAAAGTTGTCCAGACGTACTCACTCAGTAAAGATTTTCCTATGCACGACGTTTCACAGTGTATCATTAGGAGACATTTGGCAGTTATTAGGAAAAGACTAACGTTCTTCTCGGTGAACATCATCGTGACAAACAAGGACTTCGAGAACACGAGACTACGATTCCGGAAGCGCAATGAGAAAATTTCGGTCGGAATGCAGACCTCGTAACAATCTCGGTAATCAAGGGCTCGGTCTCCCTTAAATCTGAACAACGTCGAAAAGGTGGGGCAAGAGCGGACTGAATGAAACGCGTACGAGCAACTCGAAGTCGTTCACTCCGGCACGTGTTGGACCGATTAGATCGGCCGATTTACGATTGCCCAGGGGATACAGAGAATCGGAAACCGTCTGCGAACCGGTCGATGGAACGAGCCAAACTAATAGCCGGCCGTGCCGATTCTTCGTGACTTTATATATCGTGCCACCTGTGCCATGTCTGTCCATGTAATTGTTAATGAACCAGTCGCAGTGCAGTGGGGAGTGCTGCTCATACAGGAGCAGGGTGACTCTGATTTAGCACATGTATGCTCAAGGTTGAACTCGCGGCTGGACTCTCGGTCTCTGATCTGAAAAATAGTTGTCGCATCGATGGCTTTAATTGTACGATCGTATAAGAATTTAAAAACCATAAAGCGTTTTCAGCGCCGGATATATTATTGTCGGGTCTTGAGCTGTTCTGTTGAAAAAATAAAATATTTAAACTTCCTCTTTATTTTCAATATATGATAGACATATATATAATCCTTTTATTTAATATTGAGATATATATATATATATATATATATATATATATATATTTTATTATTTTATAGAGAGTATAAAATGACTTGACTAAAAACATGTAAAACCTATAAAGTTTAAATTTAAATTGTTTACTTTATTTGAGTTATTAATTTTTCTTTCTTATTGTTAGCTTACATATTAATTGTGTTATATTTCAAAACTAATTTTAAAACACATAACAATATAAGTTTAATACGCAAATATTTTACCAAGCCAAGAACTTGTTATCAAGTTGAAAATTGTAATTTATCATTTATTTTATTAGTTCTTTTTCAACATTTTTTGTGTGAAATCATACATTTTGTTGTGCAAAGTTTATTGCATTCATTATTAAAAATGATTGGTTATTTTTAAATGAGATGAAGATAACAATATGTGTGTTAAATATTTCCATGAAATATATTTCTTTATTAAGTATTCATTTTTGTATATATATTTTAAAATTTCAACGTTTCTTTTATAAAAATCTCACTACACAATGAATATATTATTATTATTTTACTATTGTTGCTATTTAAATTAAAATTATTATTTTATTATTATCAACGTTATTATTATTATTTTTTTTTATACATTATTTTGTACAATTATATCTTAGATTAAATGTCAAATGCGAAAAAAAGTATCATCAATAAATTTTTATCCTACGAAAGCAATAAAATTTTATATGAAATAAAGCATTTTAATTGACGCAAACTTTGGCGTGAATAAAAAAAGATTAGCTTATCGATTCTGACTAAATAAATCCTTAATGATAAGTAAAAGTTGCAAAATGACTTTCCATTAATTAAGCTCAGCACGAATCGCCGTACAACTTTGATTATCGGTTTTCGAACGTCTGATTCAACTCATTCCTCATCGACTTACTATATCTTCTACTACTTCGCCGTGTGCTTTTGCAACGATGGATCGAAATCCGCGTAAAGTTCTAAAGAAGTTAGTAGCAATTTCTTCAAAACTTTAACCCGTAAATGTCTAACGTTCGTCTAGAAAGGTTGACTGGTTTATGTCTGAATTAAAGAGAGATTTATATGAAATAGTCTGTCAGAAAATATTCTAAATACTAAGTCTTAAAATTACAAAACAAAATGATCCATCATTTTCAAAAATATGTATTTTGATTCTTCAAATGTTATATACGTGTAAAATTCTTTTTACCGAATTTTGTTGCGAGTTATAGATGATCTAAATAGACTTATATGTGCAAGATTTCTTTTATAATTCAACAAAAAAATATAATAATCTAAAGAAGAATTTATTCTTCTTAATTAAAGTCTTTAAAATATCATTCTGCGAACGCTGAAGCTCTGTTATTAATCTGCTTATTATCTAGGAGACATCCGGAACCGTCGGAAAGTCGGAAAAATTTATTTTTGTAATAAGGCAATCAGCACGTTAGCAGAACCGATGGCCGGCGAGGAATCATTTTGTCGGCGAGCTTATTAGAATTAATCGGGCCGCGAAGAAAAGTCGTGGCATTTTTCTAACGCTGATTATTACAAATGTATACTTCTTCGTCGCACTTCCTTTTTGTCTTTTCGTAGACTTATGAAGTAAATTGGGAACAAAGTAGCCACTAAAATTTACTTCTTCTGTTCGTCATCTCTTTGAAAGCGTTTACTTTTCTTCTTCAAAGATTTGTTATGTCAATTGGATCAAAATTCCATAAAACTGGAAGGTGTTTCCTCGCGTAAAAGTCTCTTCAGTTTGCATTTATACAAGCAATTACCTATTCAGGAATGATTCGTTTAGTATTCATATGTATTATAATTTGAGAATTTGAATGAGAGCACTTATAAATTATAATATAAAATCTAATTTTAGACAATTTATAATTTTGAGGCAAATTTTGCGGCGAAACTTTCTATCTATTTTTCTATCAAGTTTGAAAAATAATTAATTTTAAAAATAATTAATTTTTCTATCAAGTTTTAAAAATAATTAAAGAGAGAAATGTTAAACTAAAATGACAATTAAATAATGATATGTTAAACTAATAAAATCAGGTAATTATATCGATTGCAATTATATATAATATTATTCTATTTTTTATATCATAATATATATCATGTTATATCATATTATATTATATTATAAGTGCATTATATACATGTTTATGTGCACATAAAAATCTTATTTCATATATAATCAATATAATGTACCAATATTATACAATCGTATAATAAATTAGATTATAATAGTGTGTAATATGTAAGACGTATATAAATATAAGATATTCAATATTTGTATTTTTTGTGCATGAAAATACATAAGAAATATTTATAGAATATGTGAAACATATAAAAAAGAAGCTGAATAAAACAAAAGAGAAGATAGAAACACAGACAATATTAATACATTAATTCTGAAACTGAAAAGCTGCAGCGCACAGATTTGCACAGCTAGCTGAATAGTAGAGATAAGAAGGAACACAGAAGAAAAGATTAAAGTGCACAGGTGGTCGTAATACTCCCGTGAAAATCGTCAGAGAGAACAAAGTCGAACATAATTAATCTCTGTAAGAATATCTTTAAATTACATAGTGTGTAAAAGTGAAAATATTGAAAGTTAAACAATGTTATTGTAATACAGATAAAAAATTAATACATCTGTCTATCTAATATATAAAATTATTACAATATAACGCATTTCACTCTACGTTTCTTTAGATAGCGCTATTAATTTTAAAAGAACTCATGAATCAGATTAGATAATAATAGTTTTTAATTATTATTAATATTATTTTTAATTATTATGTATTATTTTTTTTCGTAAAATGCTATATTTTCTTTCGTTTATGCTGAAAAAACATTTTATTTTTATTTCTGTTTATCAGCTTTTATTTCTGTTTATCAATGCTCCATTTGAACAACGTTTGATCGATCCCAAAAAAATACTTTCGATAAATTCGCTTCTTTTGATAAATAGCTTTGTCAACAACTGTCACATGTCTATTTTTTCGCTCTCGTTGCGAGGGAGGAGAGATTAATCTCGTTGTTTGTTCGTTGGAGATCGAGGACGAAAAACCCGTTATAGCCCACATCGATTATTCTTCGGTGTGAGCGATATTGTATTCCCAATATTTTCATTCGGGACGATTTATTTCCAGTCGCTTCTTCCTTCTAGTCGTCCACGGAACAGGTTTAGACTTATGTGTCTTCGCATAAATAACGACTTCGACTCTTATGATCCTTTTATGCTTTATCTATTTTGAAAATTTTCGCCTTGATGAGTAAGGCCGCGAAACGGAATCGAAGGAATAATTTTTTTTATTTTATCAGTCGCTCTTTGAGAGAATTCTATGGAAACTTAGTCAGTCGGATGATTGATCTTGCAGTTAATTGCAGTCTAATTAATTACATGACCGCTCTTGGGTATACTCAATCATACAAGTAAAAAGAAATACGAAAATATGGAAATACCATTGCGTAATAATTAGGATTCTTGGAGATATGCAGAGAATAATAGATACAAAATAAAGATCAAATCGCGCGCAGCGATAAGAAAGTTGCTTTAATTTTCAAAAATAATAGTATTAAAAAATTAAAAATTTATTTAAAAATTGGAAACTGAAAATTGATATAAAACAAAAAAATAAAAAAGTTTTAATTGAAAAAATTTGGCGCTGCCAGTTTTATTAGTATATTGTTCAGCTTAAAAGTGTTGCTAATTTTATTAGCGTATTATTCAGCTTAGCAGCGCCAAGTTTTTATTAAAATTTCTTTTGTTCTATATTAATATTTTCAGTTTTTAACTTTTAAATAACTTCTAACTTTTTAATATTATTATAGAAATAATTTATATATTATGGAAATTATATCATAATACGTGTATTATTTATATTATAATATGTGAAATAAACATATAAAAAATTGCACCAACTGAGAAAAAAACTGTACAAATACTGTACAAGGGAGATTTGTCAATTTTAAAGTATTAATTAACTAATTTTAATATTAAGTTAATAATTTTAATAACTTAGAAATAATAATAATAAATATAAATAAATAAAATAACAAATATATATATACAAATATTATAAATAAATATAATAATATATTATGGCTTTTAAAATAAAGCATAACCAATGCATCGATGCATCATAGATAGAAATTGCAACGTTGTGAATATGCCATTAGGGACAAAATCTCTTTGCATGTGTGCGAGCGTATGTACATGAGTTTGAAGAATTGAAATGTCACAATCCTGGTACATGATTATCATATTTCAGGATTGACTGATCAAATTTTATTCGAACTGCATAAATTTTACTCAAACTGGTCGCTTGGGTCTACATTGCTTTAGAAAAGTGCTGTTAGATTTTTGATTACAGCTTAAGTTCCTGAGGTATTTTAATCGAATGTTTATGTAAAATCCTGGATAAGCTATTTAGTACCACCTCGACTCATTTTATTTAGAGATTAATGACAATATCACAAATTAAGTTTCTATTGTAAAAGATCAAATGACAAATATATCATTGTCCATAAAAATCAAGAATAAATCGCATATTTCGAAAATTTCATATTTTTGATAGAAGTTGACCCCGTATTTGGTGTAAAAATCAATAATTCGCGAAATTTAAATAACTATTCGCCGTTTGCGTTGCCGTCTATGTATCTCCGGAAAGTTCGGAAGAAACTAGTGAATGAACCACCTGGTATGTCTCTTTCTTTCTTTTTCTACGTCGCAAATAGAACTTTTTTTTCCATCGGGCGTTTCCCAAGTTTTTACAGCTGCTTAGCATATTTAGAGCCTCGTAAAAAAAGTCTGTCTCGTTCTGTAATACCTTGCTCGGAGGTCATCTAGGATCACGTTTTTCGCCTTAATGAGCGACGTTTAACCGGCGAGTCGACTGGTCCGGTCAATTAATCAACTTGTGATTTGTCGGACGGGAGCAGACAGCCGGGCACCGAAGACCATCCCGCGTTTTTTTTTACAATGTGATATATAGGGTGTTCTAACTATCTTGTGTGTTTTCTTGCATTTCTTTTTTTGAGAGTTAAACTTGATAGAATACCGTTTGTTTTCTATCGTAAATTATATCGATAACTTTTATGTTACAGAAACAAACGAATGTAAGGGACGCATTATGAATTAAATTTTCATTTTAAGTTTGTTAAGGAAGCGCTAAGAAAATGTCGAAAAAGAAAATATACTCTAAGAAAAATATGATTTTAAAATCATTAAAGAAGCTTGAGTTGAAAAAAATGTTTAATACACTCTATATATGGTATTGTTATTGTACAGATACTTATGTAGATTTCTTGAAAGATGATAAATTGATTAATAATCATCATTAATAAAAATACGTGTGAATTGTAGTTTCTTGCTCTTTGTCACATGAAAAATCTAATACGAATATGCACACAAAATATACTATTACTAGTATATTATTTGGTAAATTATTATTTTTACTATTGTATATTATTTCTTTATTGTATATTATTATTTTCATGTTTAACGAGGATTTAAATAAAATATCTGAAAGATATAGTACGGGAAAAAATTGACAATCAAAAAGTGATTGAAGCTCTTGCTGAGAATATAAGACATTGATGACCTACTTCGTAGCAGTTACAATTTCTTCGGATAAAAGCAAAGTTTAAATGGAAAATCTTTCAGTATTTTTTGTGCGCAACAATATTTTATCTGACATGTGAAATCATCAGAGAAAGACACATACTTGTATGTATGTATGTGTATACAAAATTATATGCATTTACATAATATTTTTTAAATCTATATTATTTTATTATCGATGTTTGTAATTAAAAATGTAAATAAAAAAACGATGAATATATATTACTTTCATGAAAAGATTAAATTAAGATAGAAGACATTTGAATGCCTATTAAAAGATATTTAGTTTTCTGAACTTACAAATATATATATTTATAAATTTTTTATAAGCAAAAAAAATGTATAAATTCTATCATCGAAAATATATGTACACTGTTTGAAAGAAACATCTTTTTAATTATAAAATACTTTATAAAAATATTTTGATTTTTCCCTCCCTGTAATTTATAAATCATTTAATAATATTTTTGCATACAAAAAATTATATATTTAGTAATTATGTGAATTTACTAAAAAAACTGTGTACTTAATAATTACGTACTTAATTTATAATTAGTATAAAAGTTGATACGACAAAGGACACACAAATATTGAATAAATACATATTACTTTAAATAATAAACACATTTTAATAGGACACATTCCATGTCACAAAATTACATTAAAAAATAGGATAAATAATAATTCTAAAGAATATTTCAATATTCTTTAGAATATTTTATAAAGAATATTTTAGAAGAATATTTTAATAATCATCAAAACAATCTTTTTATTAAACAATTATTAAAAAAATTTTTAAACATTTTGATTATCGTTTATAGTTATTTTTAGCTATATAGATAATTTTTCGTTTATAATATAATAGTACGCAATAATTTATAGATACAAAAATAAAATTAAAAGGAGCAAAAAACAAGAATTAAAGAGAAAGAGAAAAAAGTAAGAAAAGTAGATGTTTTTTCTTACTATTTCGAGTTTAATTAACGTTATATATCTTAACATCTTCACTTTGAACATCTTTTGTGGATACATAATCAAAGGTTAATTTACCTAGTAAATAACTAAAAGAACAAAAAAGAAGATGAGAGGTAGAATATTCTCTAAAGAAGTTGTTCTGCTTATTTTAAACAATTTTTTGTTTTCTTGCTTATCTTTTCCTTCAGTATCCATCGTGTAATGATCCACTGTGTATTTTAAGTTAGAGCATTTGTTTGAAAATAATTATTTCCTCAGAAGATTTTACGTAGAAAGAAACGAAGAAAATAATGCCTGCAGTTTTTATGTAGGATGTGTTTATACGTGGATATAAATTTTACCAGCGTATTTTTTCAATTATACCCATCATCAATATATTGTTATATAAGTGTAGGTCTGTAAAAAAATTTCTCTTTTGATCGTGATCTTTAAAAATTGCATATCTTATCGTTATTCGATATCCTTTCGTTTACCTACATCCTATTATTACACTCAAATCGAATCAAATAATTTTTGCGTCATTGACAGTTTATCTAAATATTTTAAAACGCTTTTTCATTAATATATAACGATCAATATTTATAACTGGGAAAGAGTGCATTTATAGACTTTTTCTCGAGCTATTTTTTTATTAGAAAAACGGAATATTTGGTCAAATTGGACGATTTTAGAATATTTTAGGAATATTTTACTTAAGATCTGCACAAAATTCATAAGTTATTTTAGAAAGATATAAAGCTACTTGTCGACGAAATCATACAAACGTGTTCAAACGCCTCGATACGCATGTCTTTTATCTATTTTTTTAGTTTCGTCCTCTTTTTAAGAGAACTCTGAACATCATTTTTTATTTACACTTATTCTCTTTACTCATTTTCATCTATTGATGGCCAGCCAGATTAAATCCAATCCCTTTTTCGAGTTAGGTCAATTAAATACGTAGAAAAAAAATATGATCAGTTTTAAAGGTTCGATCCAAAGGTCTGCCACCTTTGGATTCACCTTTGATTCCGCGAAAGGAAAGAGACAAACGAAGAGAGGCAATCTCGTTGTACTCGTCCTGGTTACGCCAACGGCATAAACATTCTTGATAATCGGCAACATATCGGACAGGCGGATCCAATACGTATTAGATGCGAACACGCGACACTCATATCCGTCGAGCTTTCCTGGACAGCGGGAGAATGCAGTCGGTCGGATTATAGGACGGACTTATAACGCTGGTTGAAGCAGAGCAAATTAAAGTTGTACGCTACAGGTGCAGTGCGTCCTTCAAACATGGGAACGTAATATCGGATCGCAGTAACACACTATAAGGGATGGAAGAGGAGAAAGGGGGTTGGTGAAAAGGGATTGGGAATCAAACGCGTTGAGGTGGCAGGTCGACGTCATTCTTTTTTCTTTTCCGCCTTAACGAACATCACCGAGTTATCCGTTGAAAGGAGGAAGTGCGCCTCGAGATGGGAAGAGCTGGAAAAAAATTGAAACAAGAAAAATTGAAAAAGAGTTTAGCGTTGGTCGGACGATTTTTGAACTTGTCAGTGAGATTTCTTTCTTGACGCGCAAGAATGAAAAGTTTTATTGCCGATAAAAATTACTTACTGGACTTGGAATATTCGACACGTGAAAATGAGGGGAAAAATCATAGACATGTATAATATAACTATATATAATATATAAATGTACAGAGGTGTCTGGAAATAATAGCATTGAATAATAATCACTTATTTATTCTAACATTAATTTCTCTTATGTATATTTTCTTCTCTTTATATAATAATGACATGTACAATGGTATAACATTTATTATATTTCATGTATTACTTAACAATATTTAACGCAATATATGCTTTTTCACTTTTTCTTTTTTTTCTTTTTATTCTTCTTCTCATTATCACTGATTGTTCTTTTTTTTTAAAGCAAAAACGGTTCTCACATGCGTATACATATAAAGTGAATTATACAATATTTAAATAATGAATGAAATATGTCTTTTTGATGACAGAAAAATATAGTGAAGTGCAATTTCTTTTTTTAAGCGGTTTTTGTACAGAAAAGTATTCTACACGTGAAAGATACTCATTTTGTAATGTTATGTTAATGAGAATCTGGAAATTAATTTAAGAATAATAAGGCGTTATTAAATTCTATCGAATCTCTTTTTCTGTATTTTCAGTCTTCAATTATAAAAGAGATATGAGAGACTTATGTCTGAATTGTATGATTTACAAGGTATTTCACATAAAATATTAAGACATTTTTTTTGAAATTTTGACTTTTAAAAATGTTTTAGACAAAATTTATAGAGGAAAAGAAAGTTGATAATCTTTTAACTAAAGTCATTTTCCAAGATCATCAACTGACTCATTATTTTGTGTATAAAAATATTGAAACGATATAATCGAAAAATGAATGAATATTTCATCAAAGTTACATTAAATTAAATTATAAAATATTTTATAAACTATTTAATTTTATTTTTTATCCTTATAACTTTTTATGTTGAATATTGCGAGATAACGATTTGTATTAAAAGATTAGAGTGATTCTATTTAAAAAAACCTATAGGTTGACTTTCTTGAAACATAATCTAAAGTTAAAATTGTAGATTATCAACTTTTTTTCTCTTAAAACTCTACAAATGTATCTGTTTTTTACGAGTTTGGAGAAGTTTTGGAAAAAACATCTTGTGATATTTTATATGAAACACCTTATATATGTATGTGACATATGCATATGCGGATGATTTGATTTGTGTAGAATTTTATAATGTACTCTTTGCAGAAAAATTTGCTGATAAGATCGATCGCATAATTGAGAATCTATATCTATATCTACTGTTCTTCTGATTATCTGATATTCTGTTCATTTTTTTCATTATTTAGTAATTTAATGCTCGATTTAAAGAAAAATGGATTACACATGCTACGTTTTCCAAAAAACCTCGCGAATTTATAATGAATATGATCGAGTATTCTTGCAACGATGTCAATCGCACAATATTAGATTGTTCTAAATCGCATATGACATCGTTATTGTTAGGTAAACGTCAAATATAATTTTATCTATTGACATCTTGCTATTTATTACTATCATTAATATTATGCACGTACAATATGTAAAGCACACGCTTGCAGATATTTCTATACTCGATGCACGTATATCGAACGAAATATGTGAATATTTAGATGCTTATATTCTAATATATCATACACATAATATCTATAATATTTTAATTATAATTATTTATATATATTATATATTATATTATTATATATATATTATATTATCTATTACATTATATTCTAATATATATTATATGAGCCATTCACAGGCTAAAGTAATTAACTCCATTTTTTGAATTTTTTAAGATTTTAGTGCCAAAACATTTGATTGATCAATCAAGTGTTTTAGCACCAACAATTTTTAAAAATTCAAAAAATGAAGTTAATCACCTTAGCCTGTGGACAGCTCATATTAAAATTTTTTGTAAACGAGGAACAAATAAGAGAAAAAAATATAAATTTTTCACACATATGTATATTGGCTCTCTTATTTATTTCTCATGCATAATTCTGAAAGTAAAGATGAGATCCAAGAAAGAATCTGAAAGAATCTAGCTGAAGAAAATAGGTACCGTCAATGCAAAAATGTCAGGTGTCTTTTTATTTAATATATCTAGAAGCTCGACGAGCGTGAGAAAGATTTAAGCGTTCCCTTCAAGGGGATCGATACGGACGAGCTATTCGTTTTCTCCAACAAATCGCGTTCTATCGATTCCTCCGCGTTCGCTCCTTCAATTACCCGTTTAAGTAGCCATGTTCTCGGATCAGACCGCTTCATTGGAATTGAACTCGCGGAAAACTCTTCGCGAACGGATTACACAGAGTGCCGCGAAACTTTATCATTCACATATATAGATTTTCTTTTTTTATAATAATAGTACTTTATTAGGAAATCGTGACAAATTAAGATTCAGAAAAAAAAAACGGTTAAAAAATTATGAAAGTGGAGGAGATATTCTTGTCGTAAAAATAAAGATAAAATTGTTTTATATTAATGTGTTAAATATAAGATTCTAATAAGATTGGCTTGAGAAAAAATCATTATAATTTCATAAAAAAATAGTGATTAATTTTATTTTCGCGTTTGATTTCAATCGCGTCAAAAGAGTACTTAAATGCAAATGTATAAAAAAAACTTATGTAAGATATAAATAATATTGTTTGCAATAACAATTCAATGTTCGATTTAAAAAAAAATTATTTTATAATTATCAGGCATTTTCCATTCGAAATTCGAGAGAAATGTTCTTTTCAAAAAGTTGATGTCATAATCAGGATTTTACAATTAATAAAAAAATTGATGCAATTATTAATTGTAATATTAGTAAATCTTTGTAAATTTCAAGCATCAATAAAACTTGTTCGTCATAAGCATATTTGATATTAATTTAAGTGGAAAATGTCTATTAAATCTATCTAAAAAAATAAATTGCAATTTCATTGTATTTATTACTTGAAAACAATTCCCGTTATAAATGTCACGTTATAAATGTCACGTTATATATATGTCACATCTTAATATAAGCAGTAGAAATATTTTTGTTAAATCGATACCTCTGACAAAATATCACTAAAGCTTAATAATTTTCTTTCTTCTTTTATAGGATTCTTAGATAGAAACTCACTATTAAATTATATATCAATGCGATATAATTTCGACTTAGAGGCTATCATCAAATCGTTACGAGTTAAATTCTAAATATAACATAGTGTCTAATGTACGTTAAGTGTATTTCTCTTTGTATAACTTATGAATATATTACAACTTGATGGAAGTTATAAACTTGTAAGCTGTGCAAAATATATACGTTATGTCAAGCTATATATATCTAAAAGCTCTACACAAACACACACACACACACACACACACACACACACACACACACACACATATATATATATATATATATATACATACAAGAGAATCCAAAGATTCGAATGTTTTTTTAATGATTGATTTCTTAGGTGAATATTGAGTTAAACATAACAAAATCATTCAACAGAAATCATCATTATCCATCTAAATTTTTAATTTCTTAATATTGTATCTTTAACAGTCTTAAAACTCAAATTAAAAATTATTTAAATAATTATTCTGTATTATCTACAATTATATCTAAGGAATCTAGTTTTTTAATTATTTTTTATTTATATCTCTTTCTAAAATTTATTTCTCGAAAAATCCATTTCTTTAATTATTCATGAATTAAAAGTTTTTGATGACTTTTTAAAATAGCATTGATAAGAAGAGTTTAAATCGGGCGCTAAGAATTATCAAGCTCTTTTTTCGTAATTATGTATATATAATATTAATTTTATTATATTATATAAAATAATCTTTTTACGTAATCGATATTAGAAACAGCTACATTGTATTCTGTGATTAATATACACATGTTATGCATGCTTAATCATATCTTATTTTATAGTAACAACTATAAGCTTGTAGCTGTTTGTTAGATTTGGTGTTATCTGGTATGTGGATATATTTATTTTAATAATTGTTAAATTTTATTTTATCTTAATTAATGTAAAATCATACGAATAAACATACGATACCTTGTGCAAAATTTTTTATTATTTAATTGCAAGCATCATATGTATAGGTATACATTATAATTCCATCCACTTGAAATATTTTTGCAATTTTAAACAAAAAAATTAAATTAAAGGATTTTAAGTAATTTGAGATGCATGTCATGGTAGCAATAGTGAGTGAAAATGTGAAAAAGATTTGAATGTCAATTTTATGTATTTATTTTTTAATAAAATAATTTAATAAAGTTGTAAAAAAAAATGTAGCATTTTGAAATATATGCAAACTTCAGTGAAAAAACATTTTAATCAAGACATGTATCGAAGTAGAAATAGAAGAGAAATGTATCGGGAAACGTTTTAAAGACTCATGATAAAAAATAATTTTTCTTTATAACTAGGAATAGTTGATTTCTCTCTCTAAAAATCCATGTTTATTGATTTATATAATCAAAATTTGGATGATTAATTTAAACATATATATGTTTAACAACAGGACTCATAGTCAAAAGTAAATTGTCATTTTATTAATAATTTTTAATGAATAATTGATGAAACGGATATGTCATAAAGTAAATCTAAATTCAATCTCATAAGAAAAATCTATCTTCATAACATTCTAATTAACATTCTATAAAAAGAAATATAAATATGATTGATCTTTTAAATTATAATGAATTCTAACTAAATTTTACAGATATTTTACAACGCTTAAAGGAGATACTATTTTATTATTTTCTTTCTATGAAAGTGATATGGGAACGCTCATTCTAGTTGGTATTGAGTTTAATGCCGCTGCCATATGTTGGTAAATGAACAGATAAGGCTCGAGACTCACTTATTCGAGAAATGAAGAAATAGCGTTCTTTCTGAAACAAACGATCTTTTTGTTAACGAGAAAACATTTTAATACATTGCATCTAAATAGAAAGTTATCAATTTTTTACTTTAATCACTAATTGCATTAAATGCTTACGTTTAATATTAATTATAAGAAATTACGAGGAATTAATAAATCATTTATATATATTATTTAAATGATTCAAATGAATATTTTCCACTTTATTATGAGCAAATTGTTTTATATTTCCATTTTATTTATTTTTATTTGTTTCTATGAATGTATGGAGGATTATTATGGCACATAGGATCATGTAATACAAATATTACATCTTATAAGCTCTTTTCTCTTCCAAATTTATAAGTTTGATTGATATAAAAGTCAGATAATATTTTCGTTAATTTAGGTTTTATTTCGATTTAACATAATATATATATTTACAATTTTTACATTATTAACAAATACACATAGTAATTTTTTTATTACACACATATTTAACTGTTACATAGATTGACATAATTATTTATTTGTTATTTTTTGCGCTTTTTCTATATTTGACAATACTCTTTAAATTCATCTTTGTTTTATGTAGGTTAGTCTGAGTTTTTTTCGAATTTGTATCTTTATATGACTGGTATTATTTGTATCTGGTACTTATATGCTGGTTTATGCAAATTATAAAAAACAAAATAAACATGCATTTTATTTATTTATATATATATATATATATATATATATATATATATATGTGCGTATTTGTTTAAAAAATATTTTCATATCATTATATTCATATTATTTTCATATCATTTTTTCCATTCGGTAATTACATATACGCGTTCATTTTTATTATTTATTTGTTTATTTTGAAAATTACAGAAATAGTATTAAAATTTAATTTAGAATAATTCTAATGAATATAATAAAAATAACATAAACTTTTATTTAAAATATAGAAGGATATTTTTATTATTAATTTGAATACATAAATATGTTTGCGTGTAGATTAAAGTCCTTTAGGCAGGTTCTAAAAAAATATTTTGTTATTTGAAACTAATTTTTCTACTAATAATATAACAATATTGTAAATTTGATATACTTATTAAATTCAATATCTTAATTATCCATTGAATTATTAGGCAGTATCTTTAAATCTTTCTAATTTTGCGAAAATACTGAAAATGAGAAAAAAAGGAAAAAAAAGAAAAAGAAGATAAAAAGGAAGGAAAAAGAGGAAAAGAGTGACGAGAGGGAAAAAAAGATCTTGATTAACATTGATTGACGAAAGTCAATTTGCTAAACAATTTCTGACACAATTTTACTGATTAATCCTTAACAAGATATGCGATGTATCAGACTTTAAAATTTAAACTTTGCTTTCTAGCTGTTGTATTTATACGAAAAATATATAATTAAATAATAGAAGATATTTTAATTTTAATGCAGTAACTTTTTGTGTTTTTAGGTATTTTTTAGGTCTTATATACCTTAATATCTTGGATTAAATAATCAATAAAATGACTAATAATTTATATATATTTATATTTTATATATATTTAATATATTGAAAAAAACAAAAATATTTAAAAAATGAAAGATATAGTGTGCATGTGTGTGTGAGACGTCTCACTATATTGATTTTTTTACATTAGTAGTTAAAAATTAATAAAAATCACTGATATATTTTGTATATATTTTGCATATATTTTGCAATGGTATTTACCTTTATAAAATGAAAAAACAAAATAAAAATTATGAGCTAATGTTCAATGCAATTTTTACGTTTATCTAACAAGGCAATGTTTCGCACATTGGGAAAAATATATGTATACATATTTATATGTAGGGATTTTCTCTGCAATATTGATTCGTCAATGCGATTAACGTAGCAACATCAAGTAACGAAACCAATTTCTGCCGAATACAACCAATCGATTGCGATACGCGGATTTTGCATTGCAAATATTCTTACCACGCGATGCACCTTCCGATATTTTAATCGGCAAAGGAAAACGGTACTTGATATGTGAATAATTTAGTAAAGCAGACGGAAGCGATTTGTGCGATGATTGAGACGTTATGTTCCGAAAAAATTCGCGTGCTTTACACAAAGTGTAAAAGGAACGATATCGCGTAATCGCTCTTTAAAATCAAATAATTATAAATGTTCCTTAAACGATTTATCTCTCTCGCTGCCACTTTGCTGCGTTTCATAATATAACGAACTTTAATTAATCTCAAAATTTATATTCCATGAGAGAAATATATTCGCTCGAGTTTCGAAACAGTAGAACGCGTTTCTCGCAATTTTGTGAAAATTCGCAACCGCTGGGAAGTTGATAGTATTTTTCCACGCATTTTCGAGAGACAACTCGTCGACGTTATAATTTATTTTGATCCCGAGATACATCTGTTTACCACCGTTAATTATCGCCAGAGTTGCCTGGCATTCGACGCAGCTAATTTCAAATTTCGTTGATTTAGAATCGTAGCTCGATTACAATCGCATTGTGTCATTTTGCTTATTCCACCCTGGCACGTAATCATGATATCTGCGGTAATTATTATTTACACTTCGATGAATTTTTTCGCAAATGCCTCATTTGTGTCTCCTTAACCGTTTATTATTTATTTACCGTTGATTTCGCGAGAGGCTCAATTTTCCAGAATTACGGTCTATCGAATTTTTTGGCTCGCGCAAAAATTGCATTCTGCGATAGATTCGAGATACTCGATTTATATGCAAGCATATCTTCTTCGATCTACACTACAGTATTGCTGTTTCGAAAAGTGTACGCGCGGAGAATGGAACATCCATTTACATGTTTATATAGACAGATGGAAACTCGTATTTTGTGAAAATATCATCTCTTTTCATTCTTTTGTTTCCTCTTTAGTCGTTTCGGCGATCATAAAATAGTCACTATCAACTAAATGAAGCGTTATCAAGTCGATGTTCGCAGTCATTGCAGAAAAGAAGAGAGAAATGCTGTTTGTATAAGCAAGTGCAAATATGCAAATCAGAGTAAAGAATTATTGTAAATCAGAATAAAGAGTTATCGTATACAGAACTTTCTGTCTTTCACGCTGGAATTTATGAAATTTCGAGATTCGATCACGTTCAATTTCAGGGGAAAACTATCAGAGATCGTACATATTTTTCCCCAATAAATATATATGAATCTTTCCTTAGCGATTTTTTTCCTGAAAATTTTTTACCTAAAAAATCATTTTTTCCTCCAAAAAATTTAACATAAATAAAATATGAATATAATTTAATATAAATAAAATTTAATATATAAATAAAAATCTATTTAATATATTTAGAAAAAATGTTAAAGGAAAAAACAGATTTTATAAATATATGGATATTTTAAATAAATGGTACAAATTTATTTATTAAACGATTAAGGTAAACTTTACTTGAATTAAGCATCAATCTAGATTTTAATTTCTACGCTTTTGTAATATCGAGATTTTAACAGATATCATAAACAATAGCCTCCAATAAAATTTACGTCGAGAAAGAAAAATAGAAAAAGAGAAGAAAATTGATGCTTTCGATCAAGATTAGTTATTGGAAGAGAGGTGCAACTCAAGATACACATTTTGTAAGTTTTTTCACATTGTTGCGTGTTTGGTTTTAATAACAATATAAATACATAGGAAACTGCAGGTCATCATTCTCTTATGGATGTACGTGAAAAATCTGCTTCTATCTATCAAACAAGTGTTTTGCGATAACGTCTGTTTTAATCGATGTAGGCGCGTTTTATTTTTAGATTTAAATTTCACGGAAAAAGGTTGTAGTCGTTGAAATTGATAAATTTAAAAAGATATTATACTGTCAACTCATATTTATATTATTTGCATAATACAGGATATTTCAAAACCGTACTTTTTATTACAGAATTTTGACTAATTTTTTTTCGAAATAAAAAATTTCCTATTAAGGTATTTATAATTTTTAATAATTAGTAATTATATTAGTTATTATAAATATAAATAGCTATCGTGAAAATACTTTAATATTTTTCATTGCTTGTACTGTGCAAATTTTTAGATAATCAAACAATCACAATAAAATTACAAGATCTCGACTTTTAAAAGGGAAAAATTTCACATGACACACATCTAAAACACTCTTTGGTTCCAAGGTGTAAAATACGGTTGCAAATGTAGTGACACCTTTCCGAAACGACCTGCGCAGATGTTATGGGTCGGGTATGCAATAGACATCGAACCGATATCCGATTTTCATGAATTATTCAGAGATAGCAGGATAAAAAAAAAAAGAAAATTTATCGCGTCGTCAGGTCAACCATGTCTCGTTTCGGCAACAATGCACGGTAGTCGATCTAATATAATTTCTATTAGACATGCATCTTCGTACAATAAGGATTAACAAGAGTTTTATCGAATCGATTTTATATCATGTGAGAGAGAAAGGATGCGTGTGGGCAGATATTAAATTATTCTTTGGTAAAGTCGAATAAAGGGAGGATGAAGATTACATCTGATGAAGAGACGATTTTCAAAAAGATGTCAAAAAGAAAAAAAATACATTTAATAATATAATTTATAAAATTGTGTTTAAGGGCAAATATATATAAGTGTATTTCTTTAATAAGAAAATGCAAAAATTAATTTTCCTGCATTCTTTCCTTCTCTTTTATCCATCATAAGCGTTTATTTTAATGAAATAGTCTACTCTTTAGTTGCGTTGTATTTACAAAGGGAGAATCTTTGAAAATAAATATTCTTAATAATCATCTGTTCGATCAAGATCTGTTGAACCACACTTGAAGTAATCATCTTCTTTTTCTTTTTGTTTTCTTTTCAAACGAGACGAGAAGATGACAAGAGAATAATGGTCAAAGCAGTTCGTTGTTTCTATCGCCGTTTATTTTATCGATTTATCCGTCATCATGTCTTATTATCTATCTTCCTACCTTTTCTTCCTTCTCGCCTCACGTATGGCGCCTTTCATATTTTAAATTTATAAGTAATTGGTCACTGAAACTCCCCGCAACCTTTAAAAAAATATGACCGATCTGTTTCATGTATCTCGATTATTCTACAGCGCTATCGGAGCGAACAAAGCTCTCCGGCATTTATGAATTTTTATTTATTCGTCGAAATATATACCGAAACGGATACTCTTTTTGACTTGTCGCAGCTGGCCGGAATAGCAATAAGCGAGTGGCCGCGAAGCTAGCGACAACCGAAACATTCTGGCGGTTTTAGCTAGAACATTTTACAAGCGAGCAAATTTTGCAAAACGAAAAAATCCTTTCAAATGTATGCCGACTATATCGAAAACGATAAACATTAAAAATAATTGTTACACAAGAAATAATACTATAAAGTTAGAGATTCTTCTAAAATAAATAGATATTTTCTCGATGTCGAACAGAAAAAAAATACATTTAATAATATAATTTATAAAATTGTGTTTAAGAGCAAATATATACAAGTGTATTTCTTTAATAACAAAATGCAAAAATTAATTTTGAGACATTACACGAGCTTCAATAAATATATTTCTTTGGAGCGAATTTGATATTGGCGTCGTCATCTGGTCGCGATTGAACTGGGGAATTCAGATGAGAAACTTGAATCGAAACATAGCCTTGATTTTGGAGAGAAAATTACATATATACGTATTAGTCTTCAATTCATGTATTTTCGTAGCAACAATTTCTTTAATTCAAGTTTGATATAAATAATATTACTTTCTGTAATTGAATATAGTCTCTCTCTCTCTCTCTCTCTCTCTCTCACATCAAAAATTAGGATAATGAATAATTAGGTCAAGTCAGGTTGAGTTAAAATAGATTAAATTAACTACTAATTGAATTCCCTTTTTTTAGAAAAGAAACTATAAAAAGAGAAAAAAATATATTCATGTATATATTAGAGATTGAAAGCGTGTGTTCCACTTCATTTAAGTTCCAAAATTTTATCTCATACAATATATCTCTCTAAGTAAAAATGAAGAAAGGAGAGTAAAGGGAAAAACGGGATACTGTAAATTTTTATAAATAATTACAAAAATATATTTTCCAAGTTTTAAAGAGATTTAAAAAAATGTTATGATATTTTGTAAATAAAAATTAAATGCCTTAGAAAATTTAAATTTTGCAATTTTTTTTATTTTAAATAAGAAAACTTTAAATAAAGTATAAAAAACGCTATTAATATTATCGTTCATCAAATTTTCCATGAGTGAGTGCACAAAGAGTTGCAGCATAAAAACTCTCTCCCTCCCTCCGCCTTTTTAAATTAAATCTGGAGCTTCTCTTTAAATTATCCGTCACGAACAACAGATGCACGAAGCAGTTATAGAATTTCGACGTTCCACGTTCTAAATTTCAAAATTTCTCCTCAACATGGAAAACTTACAAAAGTTTGCGGAAACGTTTGCGATTATTTTTAACGAGATATTACGGAAACAGGTTGTGCATTATATTCGTCGTTCGCAGATATACGGGCTGCTTTTTACTTATGGAACTGTCTTCCAAAATCACTCCGTTTAATGCGAGATTGGAACGTGATGGGGTGAGGGAGGGAGTGGGCGGAAGGGATTGAGGAAACCGCGCAGCTGTCGGGAGCGTATATGCGGTCGTGCCGGAAAAGCATACCGACGTGACGGTGTAGTATCCGAAATAACCGCGAAAATCGCTCATCGACGGACTACCTCGCGTCATTCCGGATCGATCGTATAGTTTAATTAGCCGAGAACTCTCTCTCTCTCTTTCTTTCTCCTTTTCGCTGAGATGCGATGTTTTAAATTCATCTCACATGCAACATTGTAATATTAACATACTCGGTTTGACTTTTTCGTTTTCCCTTAATTTTCATTCATTAATACTTCGATAGATTTTGCTCTTTCCACCTGGCATTAGAAATATTTAAAACATTCAGCGACCAATCAAGACAAAGAAATTTTTTTGTTCTGATTAATTAATCAAATACTTCGAATGATTTGTAAGTGGAACGTACTCGTATATATTAAAACAATTTTTTTAGAATAGGATCAATTTCCTTTTATTCATTGATGCGAAAGATTGTAAAAAATTCATTGTATCTATCGGATAAAATTTCAAACAAAAATTACACAATTTCATGAAAAGTAATAATTTTTATTAAAAAATAGTTTTCGCTTTAATGTACTTCTCTCCATCTAAAAAAAAATTTTCAATATTTTATCAATCGTTAAAAAGAAATTCAAAATTTGATATCTAAATAATTTTATTTAAATATTTGAATCATTTAAATATATATGTAATGATAGAACTAGACAATATACATAAAAAAATCGATTTTAAGAAAAATTTTATAAGAAAATAAGAATATACTTCAATATATTACAGTTAACCGAAAAAATTAGTATGTTAACAAAAAATTGATCTTGATAAATGTAAAATAAGATTCAGATAATACACTAAAAGTAGAAATCGCACACAAAATAGTCATTATTAATCTTAATATTATTATACATTTTTATTAGAAAAAAATACAAAATCAACATAAATTTTCTACGAACTGATATATAAAATGTGTCGAGAAATAGTACAACTGAAAAGAAGGTGATTTCTGATGAAAATGTATAATAAAATTTTTGTGTGATATATATGTAATTATATTTTTATTATTTAAAAAGATGCATAAGATGTATGTGTTGATAGATTCGATCAATTATTAATAAATTACTTTTCGGCACACAAAATCATATATGCATTAAATATCATGCATTCATCATCATCAACGTCTTTGTACTTCTTTGATTATATTCCAATAGCAGTATTGCATGTATCACTTGTTGCACGTATTTATTATGTGGCACTGCTAAAAAGATCTGACTTAATAAAAAGCACTTCGCATATGTTCGATTTTATCGAAATTTTTTTGCGCACAACGTAAACAATCCTACAAAAATTCTACGCGAGCGCCGTTAAAAGGCAATTTTGAAATATATTAGCATTCAAAAATGCAAGATCAAATTTGTGATATGTTTTTCACTTCAATTTCTTTTGAAGACTGAAACCTAAATTTTATAATTGCAATAAAACTTCTCCAACTCAAAACATATTGAAATAGTTATTCCTTCTAACTTTAACTGCACATTTCTTCAAATTGTGACATGACGGAACAATTTGGAAATCAAAATTGTCATCAGCATAAAAAAAAAAAAAAAAAAAAAACAGAAAGTGCTTAATCTTACTTTTGAATTAAAAAAGAAGATATTTTTTCTTAAACTATGTAATTATACGGCTTTCACATGGGTGTGCAATTTTCCGCGCAAAGCAAAGTTTCATCTAGTGAAAGCCATTTTTTTTGTATACTGTATACTTTTGAACTGAAAGCGTCAGGCTGTAATGTAAAGTTACCTTATTTCACTCAAAAAGTTGTAAACCCATGTGAAACCGTACAATTGTAGACCAACTTTTTCACCAAAAATGTATCGAGCAATGGATTTCACTTTGAAAAGTTGCAAATCAATGTAAGATTTTCTTTTCATACTTTAGATTAATAAAGAAATGCTGTTTTAAATTTTTATAAAATTATAGAATTCCTCTAGAGCTTTAATATATTTTTGAACAAAAAATCTGTTTATTTCACAAACATGAATGATTATTATTCACTTATATAAATATTAAATTTTTATTCTCAATTTACATTCGAATCTTGATTTCCATAAACTATTATTTAATAATAATATTTTAACAAAAACCTTTGGAAAATTATTCCTTTCAGGAACTTTACAATCTACATCAAAGGTTGAGATCATTAGGTGGGGACACACTAATGTGAAAATTTATCAATGAAAAGGAGAAAACTTGGAGAGAATATATATTTTATATCTTTATCTCAACAATTGTTTTTCTTTATTTAATAGGCATTTTTGTTTCCCTCTTAAACTCTTTTTAAAATATTGTTTATAAATAAATGAAATTCTTTATTATAAAATTTTACATATAAATGACTCTAATTCTTAATTTGATGGTACAAGTAAAACATGCATGCTTATACCTGCATATATTATATATTAATTATATTTGCAATTTTTTCGTCTTTGAAATTTTTACAAGTAGAAATTGTATACATTCTATCGTGTTACATTCACTAACAAATTTTAGCAAGCAATTCGCGTTTTTTTATTAAAAAAATACTAATTCTTTGATTGTTAATTTATCTTCATAAAATTGGAAACAAGTTTTTTTTTACACATTTTTCGTTCTGTGATCGGCGTTTTTCAACAAGTGGGCATGCGAACTACAAGTGGCATTCAGAAGCAGGAAGAGTGGGTAGAAAATAACGAGCTACTATTGATGGATCGTTTTTTTTTGTACAACGAAATAAAGGAACACGAGAACGATTATTAACAGATCGCACTTTTATTTTAACACGCCATTATTTACGATTGATGCGCAATTCTCACTTATAACTAAACATATATAAAATAATCTTTCGATTGAATAGAACTTAAATCCTCTAATCTTTTTTTAAATGCACAAAATCGAGGACTGTATGCTAAAATAGAAGATAAGCAAACGATATGAAATATTATAGACGTCGCTAATACAGGAACTAAATATTTTAATTATTTTTTATTGTATTTTTATTCGTTATCCTATTTTTGTTGCTTCTGTCGATAGTCTATACAAGAATTTTATATCTATCATTATTTTAAATTAATAGCATTTTTCTTGATATATTAAAATTGTATTTATACTATACATTAATTCGATCGCTATTAACGGTAAACTAACGACGCCGAAATCTTATTAATGCTTCGCATTAATAACGGAATTTCTAATAGAGAGTGTATAAAAGTAACGGTAATTAATTGAATAAACTTATGGTATTACACACACGTACATAGAAATCGCTTGAAGTCTAATGTTTTTAATTTTATTTTTATGAAATGATCAAGCCAATGTTTAATTAGCGCAATTTTTATTTTCGTATAGGGCTAAATTATAATTTTATTGATATAATCATGATCCACAAAATATATTCAAGAATTATTAGATGAAGGACAAAGTATATATTGAGAAAACGGGTAGAAGGATTTGAGATTTGACTATAATATCCACCATATTCGATTTCGATTGGTACACAAAATACTTGAAAATATTTGAGGTAATAATTTATAAGAAATTTCTAAAAAAATAAAATAGAAGTAATAAATTACACCTAAAAACACAATAAATTTTTATACTGTTTTTCCGGTTACATAGTTTTACTTTCATTAGCGTGTCCTTTTAAATAATTCAACAAATTAAATATATATAATATAATATCAATTATTCGAATATCAAATTGTGCATCGCATAAAGCGTAAAATGCGAATGCACTTGATGCATACGAGGTGCATTCAATGTATTTGACTCTTCCTTTCGTCTAGCTATCTCTTTCTCTCGTGAGAATGTTCGATATATAGGTATGTCGTTTGAATTACTTTGGACACAGAAGCGACTCACATTTCAGTTAAATCTCACACAAAAATACAGAACAGTTAAAGTTTCTATATATCGCATAGAACTACGCGACCTTTCGGGGCTCTCGGCTTGAGTAGGAACAATCTATTTGCAGCAGAGGTGCAAAACACGAAATATTAAAACCAGCAACGTTCTATTTAAGTAAAAATCAATCGTGCGACATAAACTTTTTATTATGTTTTCGCAAGTAAATTGTTCATGCAATCGGATAATCAGGCTAATAAAACAATTTATTCACAGATTTTAATAACTGCGAGCTTGGTGAGAAAAATAATTGTCATTTTAAAACAATATGTTAAAATAGAAGAATTCTAGATAGCGCGCACCTTTTATTCCACTATATAATCTTACATTATATTAAGAGAATGCATATGTGTGTAAATAACTGCACTTTTTTTTAAACTGGAGAAATATAAATATATTCAAGCTTTGTAGAAAAATATTTTGCATCAAAACTTGAAACATAATTATGCCAAAATTGAACAAGTGAAATTTTTTATTATATTATATATTTTCTTTTCAGACCAAAGATATTTTTAGTAATAAAATATCACACGTACAAGAGTATAAAGCTGTTCATGCAGCACTTGTATCAATATTTTGAATAACGTGAATGTCAGCGGGTACTGTAATTTCTACGGTTTAGGAATAATTCAGGAAGTTCTTAATGAAAAGGGATTATTTTGAAAACATTACAATGTCAGCTAAAAAACCATGTAATAAAAATGGAAATATTAATTTAAAAAATTTAAGATACTCTTGATGCGACTTTGAAGAATTCAAGGGTATGTCATCTGATATTCCTTTTATGCAAAACATTTTCCGTTAAAATATTTAAGAAGAGTAATTCAATACTTTACCTCTCTGTACATTCTCTCGCCCCATCTTGTACATTCTCTTAATATTACACATATAATATATAATATAATATATTAAAAAATAGCCAATAATTCTTATAATTGTATATACATACTGTTCTACGTAAATAAATCAAATTTGGTAAAAAAATTAACAAGAAAACGGTAATAAATCATGCGTGTGTTGTACACCTCTGTTCTACAGGATGACACAAATGAAGGGATTATTTTGTCGCTTAAATAGAACATGCAAAATAGCTCATTTTTCTTCGCAAAAACGAACTCTCAAATTTGGATATTTTTTTTTTAAATGTCTCTTTATTGCAAGCAATATTTTGGAAAATTTTCCAGTCAATATTATTAATAATATTCCAAACAACAATGCATCAGAGAGTGTTATATCTATATATCTGCTACGTTTTTATTTGACATTATCTCGCATCGTAACATTATCCATGTAAATTCGCAGATGACTTGTATGATTAACGTAGCATACATATATGTATAGATAAACTCTCGTATAGTATTATCGAGAAACATAAGTCAATCTTTCGAAATTTATAAATCAGAAAAATTTAAGAATAACTTGTATTACATTTCTTTCATTTTTACTCGCGTTGTTGCCGGCAACGAAATGACATATTACTCGTAATACGATGCATATATAAAAGTGATATCTAGCGACAAAGCATAACATTCTTGCTCGTGTCACCCTGCGTAGCCGATCATTATGAACGCATCGTCTCTCGAGGCACTAATCCTAAACTTATTTTCACTGGACGCTTCGATGAATAAGAGACTATCTAATGATATGTATGAGGGCATGCTAATCATTTACGAGATGGGCGCATGGAACGCTAAAGCCTGTAGGCCCTATTTTAATATTATCTTGCCCTTTATGCTCTTTGCTTTTATTTTTTTCTCTCTCTCTTTAAAACACAAATATATTTATCTCTTTAAAACACAAATATATATTTCTTCGTTTTTATCCTTCTATCTTCGCATTTTGCGAATATGATCTTGCACATCTTATTTGTATTTTATTCACAATATTCCACGCTTATCGCGAATTCCTACGAAAATACTTTATGTATTTTCCTGTTCGTGTATTTCCCTTTAATAATTTAATAAAAGTCCACAATTTGATAAATATTCAAACTCTGAATGAATATTTACAAATTTAATTTATACATTAAAAATTTTGTTAAAGCAGAATCGATCTTTGAACAAAGCGTAGAATAAAGTTTATTGTTGATTTTGCGCTTTCGGAGTTGCATAATTTACGAGAATTTCTTTATCCTCCTAATTATAATCGATCATGCATTAGCCGCAGAATCCACAGCCGAGAAAAAATATCGTGTAATTTCTCGTGGTTAGATCTATAAATCAGAAAGATACCCCTCTCTTCATTGTACACACAACTGTTTACTCCTTTCGTCTATTTTATATTCCGTCTCTTGTATCATATTGTGGCCTCGATTTACGCGAGGGCTCATTATCACGGCAATTTTTCGACGAAAAAATGCTGACAAGCGTGGGCGGCTCGTTATTCAAAGAGTGTATGTAAAAGAAAAAAATGCATCGTCGCTCCAAATGTCGGAGATCCCCATGCAATTTCTATTAGATACGTCGGTGCAATTAAACTCGCTCAGTTATGTCCTTTATGTTAGTCACATCGCTCGTTGATGCAAGAACGCGCGACGGCAGATTGCTCGTCAGAATGACGAAGTTGTGCAAGAGCACCTGGTACTGCTCCCGACAGTGCCATCGGAGGGGAAACGAGGTCACGCCTTTGTGATCCATCACCGGATTTCAAGGGAACGATTTAATGGCCACGCGCAAATTGCTCGTAACTCGCCCTTTCATGAGCATTAAGGTACTCGGCAAATTTTGAAAAATTGTCGAACGTTAGATATGGCCGCGATCCGGTCGATTATCGATCCCGCGACAGCGACTATTGCTAGAAGCGACTTTCGTCGTCTCGTACGCTTTACATACTCGATTCTCGACTATGTAAAGCGGAGGGATCTCAGAGATTTCTCGTTCTTCTGTGGCTCTAGTCGCGCCATGAATCGAGAACGATTCATATCCGTTATTCATAAAAAACAAATCGTTTCTTAAGAAAGACAAAAATTGCAGAGCTAAGGAAATTATAAATATTGCAAGCGACTGTTCTTTTTTTAGGAAATAAGAATTATTATTATACGTGGATTAAGAAGTTAAAATAATAATAAATATAGCCAGTGTGCACTGTAATCAAATACGTATGTAGTAATTTGCAAATTTTCTACATGATTGTCAGATTTATTTTATTTCATCCTATTATTAGATTTTTAACTAATAACAGTACAACCTTTTATTTTATTCATTACATAATTGTGAAGCTGATTTTCGATTATTTAATTCATTTATATCATTAAATATCAGAAACACATACATTTGCAGTATGCACATTTTTTTATAAAAATAGTAAAGTAATATAAAAAATATATCTTTGTTGATGCGCAAGAATAAGAATGCCACAAGACAAACTAATAAAAATGTATTTTTGCGAAATGTTAGAAAGAAAGATAAAAAATTTCAATTTAACAGAATTTTAAAAAATCTCGAAAATTTATTAATAAATATAAAAGAAGATATAGTTACACATAACTGCAAAATGATGATAACTGAATAATAAATTTTTGGAATAACATCTTATTTTTTTCGATTTGAATATTACAGTGATTCTAGATTTTGTACAGCATTTAACATTTTCAAGAAATATCTTATGACATTTCAGAATAATATAACCTCGGAAATGCCTCTGTCTTTTTTCTTGCATCTTTTTTCGTAGTCTCCCATTGTGGTTTGGGTACCTGCTGTTTATAGATACCATCTTCTTTCATCGTAAATCCAATTGTAAAAAATCTGGTTGTAAAGAATGGATGCTAACGTATAAAAAAGATTACCTGATTTTACTGCTGAATAAAAGTAATATGTCTGCATTTTAGTATGAATATATTACCGAACGAAGAGGGAATATCTAATGCAATTATCTTCTTAAAATAATGAGGTAAAACTGTACTATCTAAAAGGTGACAAAATATGGAAAAATATGAAAAAATTACATGCAAATTCTAATTAAGCTTATGTGAAAATCGTTAAACTATTTCTTTCATATCTAATAGCAAGGCATTAAATGTTAATCTGCAAGCAGTTTATAAAAAAAAATTCTTACAAAATCCTGTATCTACGTTCGGTATGTAAATAATTTTTAATATATATAAGAAAACAAATGATGCAAAAAAATGCGTATATGAACCGACTTGCTTCAGCTTTTCTCGCGCTGAAAAAAAGAATTCGTTTACGAGAGAAAACGATAAAAACATTTCTTGCCACGAAAAATTCTTTCTTAAATGATTTTAATCCGCATTTATTATATGATATTCGTAAAATGATTGGAATAATTGCTCTATTCTTATTTTTTTTTTTCAGCAAGAAAAAGTGAATTTGTGAATCTCATAAAAGAAGCACGAGTGTTAATCACGCAATTAACACAGCGCAGATTTGATTTAAAAATATTAAAATGTTAAAAATTAATTTAAACAAGGCTCAAGTGATATCAATCTAATAGTAAAAAGGAAAGACCAATTAGAGCCTGGACGCGGTAAATGGTGCGTAATAAAAATATTTAAAGTATCATATTATATTAAAAGATTATGCTTTTATGAAAAAGATTTTACATGCATAAAGTTGCAGTATCTGCTATTCGGATAACATTTCTGATTTCAAATAAGCAAAAAGAAAACATTTTTACATTTTTTATAAAATATTCTTTAGAGTAATACATACATGCTACCACATATTGCTTCTGTGTGATGTGTTTTCCTTTATCACCCAGCATCTTTTATTTCAGTTCAGTTTATTTCAGCCGAAAAAGAAATTCGGAATTTCTTGACGAAATTGAAACGGATGAATGATTTTTTTCTCAGTGAAACTTATTATGTTAGAATGGAAGTAATGATATGCTATGAATTTTCAATATTAACATTTTTAATGATTAAGCTGAGTGAAATATTTTTGTTTAAAAACAAAGTAAATTTAAAATTAACTTAAAGAGATTTTGTTAATTTTTTCAAACTTATTTTGCCGAAATAATTCAATATTAAATTTTGTATTTGATATATTTATAAATATTCTATCATTTTTAATATAAATAGGAAATATATATTTAAAAATAGTGCTTAACTTTTGGGACACGCTGTATAGACTTATCGCGAGTATACGCATATATTTATATTCTCATTTCACTGTCGAGAGATACCATGTATTTCCGTCATGCTTCTGACATGCAATGCTGCAATCGATATGACAAGGTGCTATCTCTTTTAAGCCGATTGACATTAGAGCCGATGATTGATCTGTAGAAAATAGTTTTGTCCTTCTTGTTTAATTAAATTAAAATACGAAATTAATCCCCTCCCATTTTCCTTTCTTCTCTTCTATCATTTTTCTTTTTCTTTTTCACTCAATGATCCGTAGATCAACGCTAGTTAACGGCCAATTTCGATTGGATAACAAATAATATATTCTATAATTATAACATTGATATATGAAACACGCACGTTCACACATTTATACGTTCACACATACATATATTTATCTCTTTCTAGATGTAGATGATATGTAAATGGAAGATTTCGTATTTCCCATAGGTTTTATTCTTCGAAACAGGGCCAAGATTTTTATTATATCATCGAGATGCCCGTTTAATAACTCTATCATTGCCGCCAACTATCGTCAGTCGGGCAATCATGCATAGAAAACGCTCATCAATGTGTCAACTCTGAAATATTTCCAATATTTGCGTTCTGTGAGAGATGCTCGCGCATGAAATTACAGTAAATGCAATAATAAGTTAATTATATCTCGCGAGAAAATCAGACAGATATTTTTAAACCAAAAATTTTTTGAAATTAATACAATGTAAAATTAGAAATTGGTGGTAAAAATCGAACATAAATCCATTGCAGATAACAAGCTAATGGGAATAAATGTACTTAATCAAATGGCATATTAAATTGAATATTGATACTAATAACTGTAATTTAAATGATACATTAATATAAATTAAATATTGATACTAATTTCATTTTTCCAATATGTCACAAGACATATTGGAAAGATGAAATTAGTATCAATATTCAATTTATGTTAATGTATCATTTAAATTCCAGAGAAAGATAGGGATGTATGTGGGAAGAAGTCGGACGTGTCTTTACGCCCATTTGATCAACGAGCGACAGAATCCGTGGCAACAGCATTGACGCATATCCTGTGGAGAGAGCATTCACACACTTTTCAGCCTAACGAATAATTGCTAGAAAACAATATTCGCAAACTAGAAAAATATGTGAGGCGCAAGTGGCTGGATCGGAAATCGAAACCGAGTCTTTCGCTTTCCGGGCAATTGCTCCAGACCACTGAGCTATCCAGACCTCACACCTAATGCTGCTTTTTAACACAGTGATATGCGACTCCAGAGCGATGTTGGTATCTCACTCGATGGATGCAATGCCGATTGCTACGGAGGATCCCTGAAAGGTCGCTCGCTGACCAAATAAGTGCCGGTGGAGGTATTCGCGTGCATGCTGGCTTCCGACTGGCCTTCCGTATGAAACGGCACCGACGAGCACAACGCCGTAGAGTGATCACATCCCCCAAGATCCCTTTAGTATATACTAAAATCCCCACTGTATCAAATAGCAGTGGCGGCTGGACCCTAAGATAGGGCCGGGGCAAGCCTCCAGAAAATACATATTTTATGCTTAATTCTTTCTGTCAATGGAGATAATAGTAAATATACTTTGCAAAATTTATTTTTGATAAAATTGATTAGCTAGATTTGGATTAGCTAGATCTTTGAGGGGGTCTGAAATGTTTATTTTTTTTTTCATTTGATTTTTCGCAACAATAATCTACTAGCTTTTTTCGTTTTTTCTCTGTAAAAGTAAAATATTGAAAACTTTGAAGAAATAAACAGATGATTTATTGAATATAAAAACGCTAGACTATTTTCACTAAAATGGGGCAATAAACAACGATTAGCTATAAATGGTATAAGACACGACACATATTTCAATGTACTAGGGAAAATAAAACAAGACCAAAAAAGGACATATATGCACGAATAAATGATCGAATAAAAACATTACTGCTAGAAATTATTACTCTTTCCTTTTATGTATATGAATTTAATTAAAACTTTCGAAATATTGTTAACCTTATGAAAAGCACGCTAAATGAAATTAATAATAAATATTAATTAATAGGAGAATAAAACAAAACGTAAAATCGCTTGTGAATAACTAGCTTTCTAGCGAATAAATCTTATAGTGAATAAATCCACTAGTTGATGAAATCTTGATATTTACATCACGGATCATTACCCTTTTGACGTACAATGTTATAGAGGGTATATTCCTAAATAATGTAAACTTGGAATTATGTGGCGTATATATCTTCTGACTCATTTTATATCATACATAATAAACCTATAAATAAATAAATAAAATCCGCATAATGATTTGAATAATTTTAGAAATATATAAAAATAACAAGATTTCCAGAAACAAGTTTCGAAGAAAAGACTTTCGAAAGAGTCGCAAATACCTGTCCCCCCCAGTAACGTCCTTCCGCTCGAGCATCTGTACAAGAGATATCAATTTTAGATCAAAGAGGAAAGAGGGAGAAATTCAATTCGTTCGTATACAGAACCGCTCAGCGTGTATCGCATACACATGGTGTTCGAGTCTGATTGCAGAGGCGCGTGAGCTGACAAGGCTGACTGCAATTTCTAGTGACGTCAGCGCCAAAAGCTCTCTCGAGATGAAATTTCCCTCCTAAAATTCCCCTGATACACGCCCGATTAAATTCTCTCATTCGCACCGCATAATTTTGACAATGTACACCGAATTAAGTCGCGCGAGCATAATTGCTGAAATATCTCAGAGTTCACTTGACTCGTGCGATCTCGTCCGAAGAATCGGTGTGATTTTGTCGAAAATGCCACGTTCGAAATCGACTGTCCGTAAACTTGCGAGAGAATCCACAAGCTCGCATAAAACCGGATCAATACGAAACTGGCTTCAATGTATGAGCTTACGATGTACGACGATATTCTTGTGTGTGTAATCTTTTTTTCAGCTTCTTAATTCTTCGCTTCTACAACAACCGTACTTTACTATATTGATTCATATAGAACACCCTGTACATGCGGCATATGTATTCATATACGCGTTTAAATCACGAGTAAATCTATTATACTAGCTTTCAGAGACTGTTCTTACAACCTAGTCTTCAATTATAATATCGCGCCCACAAATATACATTTCTATCTCACTCTACTTGGAAAATATAATCTACTTTTTTGAAAATTTATAATTTTTATCTAAAGAATATTGTGCGCGCGCGCGCGCGGGTGTATTCGTGTGTGTGTGCGTGTGTGTGTGTGTGTAAGATATTGGAATAAACGAATGAACAGCTGTGTTTTAGCGCGGATCATCTTGTACCTATAACTAATCAGGAATCAAATGACATTAATGTGTGATCGAAAGTCAGATTTGAAAGTCGACGAACGCGAAAATAGAGACAGATCCGAGAGAGCTCGAGTTGATCTAGAATAGAACCTTTTTTTTTTTTTTTTCGATTACATCGCGAAAACAAGAGACCGTTTATCACACATTTCTTCTCTCGCATTGATTCTTAGATAAAGCTGAGATCGCTGCCGCGACCTACGGTCCCGCAGCGAGTTTTGCAGTTTTTTTAAATTGTACGGTGCCTTAACACTTAAGCCTACAGCTAGACCTTGTCTCGTGCGCGACGTCACACGTCATCTGGATACAATATAGTGTATAATTATATTTGCATTTTTATATACATATACATATACGCGTACATATATATATGTACATACATTTCTTTCGCTTATCAATTATGCGTGTACGTGTGTGTATATTTCTAGATTTTTTTGCCTCCATTTTGCACGTATCGCTCTCGCTATCGTTCGTTCTCGCTATCGCGTGACTCTAATAACGTCTGATTTCGACCAGCAGAAAAATTCTGGTTCCTTTTTATTATTATAGCTCGTCTTCGTAACGATTCGACGTCGACATTTCCCGAGTTCCCTCCTGTTTATGTATTCCCGCGGTTCAAATATTCAAGTGTGAAACCTCGTGAAAATGTAATAAATGCTGCATAATATTTCGCAAACTGATCTGCCTCCTTTGCTTCCGCCCTCACGAGATAATCTCGTTTATTCTCGTAGATCTCGCGAATGCTCGATCTCTATTTGAAGAATTTCTAACGGGACAAACTTCTTATATCTTTGTTTATAAATAAAGCAAAGTTGATTAGATTTATATAGATTATATAGGCATTAAATTTATCAATTATTTTTATCATTTTTTCGATTTCCAATTTCATTTTATTTCGACCACCATTTCAATTTCTTTATCGTTTTTTATCATTTCATTTAAATTCGTCAAATCGATGTAAGTAAATTGATTTTGCTTTTATTATTTGATTAATTTAGTAATACTTTGAGCTCTCCGACTATTTTATTGCCTGCGGATTTTATTATACTACATTAATTACTGTTCGTATATTACATATCGTGCATTTATGATTTTATCAGGAGAAATCACGCGATGAAATACATAAGTTATTAATTTTAAAAAATCATGCAAATTATTGATTGGTATCATCGATGTTAAAAATGTTAAATATATGATTATAACTTCAAGACACTATCTGTTGCCGACTCCATTTAATATATTACAATGACATATATGTGTGTAAATAGCGAAAGTCAATATTTCCATTTTTCTTTTAGCCAGTCATAAATATTTTCAATATATCTTAATCATTAATTTTAAAAAGGTTAAAATGCTGAAAAATTTAGATTGAATGCAGATAAAATCTAAATTGAGATTCATGTTGCATAATTATATGATTAACTATGACAAATAATGTAAAATATTCTCTATTATTATTTTACATCATAAAGATATTTTATTTTAAGATACGTGAATATGTTTATTAAATTATAAAAAAATTTTTTATAGAAAGTAACGTAAATAAGACTTACAAGTCATTAAAATTAGATTCTCGTCAGAAAAAGAAATATATTTATTCATCATTTTTAAATATTAAATGTGGTAAATTTATGTTTATTAAATTCTTAACAAGTATATTTACCACATTAGAAAAACACAACGAATCTCATTAATTTTTATCTATAAAAAGTACGTAATATATGAAATCAATTATTATTTGTATGAAAAATAAAGATAATTTCGAAAAAGATTTTATCAAGTAAAATTCAATTATTTTTATTTTTTTCATGAATAAAAGAGGAGAAATTAAAACTCTTCATACTTTAGATGTAAAATATAATATTTTTCATTAGAAGCTCGCGAAAAAAATGATCAGTAACTGCTTGAGAAATTACACACGCGTACGAAAAACACACATACACACACACTGCCAATTTAACTCTAATCGTAAACAAAATTCCGTCTGCATATATCTCTGTCGCGTATCGTATAATGAGCTCCTTAACTAAATTCTCGCCAATTTTTCTTTCCGCACGATTGCGTGACGTTTATCGCAACAAAGAAGCGTTAACAACGCGATCTTTACATTCAATCATAAAATCATTTTACGCCTTCTCCCGTCGAGCATAATGATAAAGAGGTGTGAGCTGTAGATATTTGTATTATTCCGTCGAAATTTACGACTTTTACGCTTTTATCCAGATATTCTTATCGTTGCCAACCGACTGGGAGAGCTAAGCCACCAGAAGCGGTTACGTCTCAATAAAATGTTAAACGGAGACGAAACGAGAGCCTTAATGCGACTTCACTCACGCCCGTAACCTTTAAACTCAAGGCGCATTTGCATCGGGAACCACTTACCTCCTCCGTGATTTTATCTTGAATAAAAGTTCGCCCGCGATAAAATGAATAAACCGGACGATTGATTCCGAATCTCCTCACGGCCTCCCTCTCGCCCTTCCTCTCACTTTCCTCTAGACGTCCTCGATATAAGCGTTTAATATTAACGTCGACAACGCATTCGTAATTTCTTCGAATGAATGTGCGGAATTAGGCTTCCGGGATTTCCGCAAAACTGGACATCGGCTCGCATTCAAATTCCATTATCTACATCCTGAGAGTAACAGAAATTTTCAAATTTCCTTTAAAACATATACACGTGATATGCAATCGTTCAATTTCTCTGGTAGCAAGTAACATGTATCTTCGAGGAAACAGATTTTAAAAATTCACCAAGCTTGTTTCTCGTTTTCTTTCTTTGAAAATCAGCTTAGATACGTAGTCTCTATCTGTCTCTTCTGAAAGATACTCTTAAAAGCTTGGCGGAAACGACGTAGTCCACTTCATTTTAGCATCTTTGATTCCGTTGAGAGACTCGAAAGAGAGCGCTTCGCTGAGACAGCATTCAAGAGAACTTCGCGAAAAACGAGAGAATAACGATGTCATTGTAATTCGCTTCGATAAGAATATTGCTGTGAGCATCATTCGTTTCGTGCAACGAACGAATGTCTCGTTTGATTACGTTTCAATTGAGGATAATAAATAAATTCCAGATGGTATCTGCTGGAAAATTATTAAAAGATTCGTACAACATTATGTACTCGATTTTAAAACTTATTATATTGTTACAGATGGATAATTTTTCTTTATAAACAATCGATTTTTTCAATATAATAAAATTAGGGCTTTTCTGTTTAAAAAAATTAGATTGACTTTTACATGAGCTTGAAAAATGATCTTAAAATTCAGGATCATCAACCTTTTTCTCTCTCTCAAAACTATAAATTTTACTATTATTTTAGAACATTTTTTGATGTTAAATTTCGAAGAAAACGTTTTGTAACACTTTATGTGAAACACCTTGTATAATATGAAAATTCTTACAAAGCTTGAAAACAATAGGGTGATAATTTCACACTTTCAATGTAGAACATATTTTATCCTAACGGGATTTCAAGTTATTTTAATTACTTGGAAATTGAAAATTTCGTAACAATGGATTTTTCATTGCTATCCTCTCTCTCTGTCTCTCGTTCTCTCTTTCTTTCTCATTCACTTAGTTTTCTCATGCAGTTTGCTATGGGAATTTATTAATCTTCCACTCTCGGCTCATTTCACGGCAACTTATAGCGTGATAAATTATGAAGAGCAGAAGTTAAATTTCTTGCAAAATCGCGTTGAGCACTTGGATGAAAATATAACTTTTAGATGAGTGTTATTTCTCGGTCTTACCAATCTTCTTTTTGCTTCGTTGACTTTGTCAACTATAAAATGAATGATTTATTGCACAGAGGCAATTTAGCGCCGATAGTTTGTGATGATAATTACAATTAACAGATTGCTATTATTTATTATGTCTCTTTAAAAATCTATCTTTTATGATAATATTCTCAAAACTGATTTGGTGTATGATTTATTTATGCTTTACCGTCTGCTGCTTGTCCTAGAATATAACTGCTAATAAATGGAATTATCCATTCTGCTTTATAATATTCTAAGGAGGTCGTTCTAATTATGTAAAGATTAGAATACACCTATAGTAATAAAACCGGTGGGTATTTTTGTTCTTTTGGTGATGTAATTAATTATTTCTAAATTTTCCTAAATATTCTATTCTTTTTTTTTACAATAAATTATCTATTGTAATTATGTATTGTACAATAAAATTATCTAATTGTAAATCTTTAATTACACTTAATGATCATGTATCATATTCTCAGTAATCTCAAATTTGCTCATTCATCAATATTCAATTGTACGTCAAATCTTTTTTCATCGTTAAAGAATTATATTCTATTAATACGTCGGCAAATATATAGATACAATCGATGCAATCATTCGATTACAAAATGTATCTTGGTATTCGGGATAAGTGCATTTAATTTCGCAAACATGAACATTTTACATGTGGTTTAATGCTTCTTTATCAAAAAATGAATGCTCAAAGATCCTTTTAAGGACATCTTTTTCGCGATTTACGCGGTAAAAATTGACGTTACTTGGTCGCTCTCCGATTTAATGAGTTCGGAGTTAATAATTCACGTCCTTCTACGCCGACTTTCTTTAGTTAAGCGTTCGCTATTTACCGTCCTCGTCATTTCTTCTCCTTGGCTTTCGTATCCTGAAATTGGTCTTGCGTATACAACTTAGTCTAGACGATTGATGTCGCAAACCAAGAGATCAAATACGTCGCAAGATATTTCGCAGCTGATAGCATAGGTTTCTCGCAACTCGAGTTCAAATCAAGTGAGCGATCAGGAACCATCACGAATAAACTTCGAATAAAATGATTCACGATCATTTTAATTTAATCTTCATTGAAGAATCTTTTCCGAGTCTGTATCAAGGATTCCCTAATTCGATTACGTTTTGTTATCGTCATTTTTGTGATCAATCAAGCATCGATCATCCTCCGACAACCATTGCCCGCGCTAAAATTTGTGGCAATCGATTAAAGGTATTCGTGTCACGAGAAATCACGATATAAATTCGTGCAAGTTTTTGTCACAATAATTGTACCTTGCATTAACAATCAAATCTACGATAAGATCGATCAAGTCCAGAGATCGATGAGAATCGATGAGAGCGGATTTTGCAAGAGACAGCGAATCGGAGATAAAGCATTAGAATCCAGATAGATGTGCGCGATTGCACGAGATGAAGGTGGGATACATTAGAATCCAGATGTGCGAATCGGATCCTGCTGACGTCGATCATTCGACGGCTATTCGTTATGGATCTTTTGTGAGACGATCGCGCGTCTTCGATCGCGTGAATCGATCGATTATCTCGAAGCGGCGCGAAGCCTCTTGCTAGGAGCATCTTGATTATCATTCGCAAACATCGCGCTGTGCTACCAGTGCCGGTGACATAACGACACAGTGAAAACGAACTACTGCTTTAAGATGGGACGATAGCCGTGTGTACGTCCTACGATGGGCTTATATCGATCTACGAATGGTTGACGACCGCTAATGCGACCTTGAAGCGTAAACAACGCTCGTTATAGGACCTGTTTGTCGGACGGTGGCGCCAGAGTGGAGCGTTTCTGTCCAGCCGGGTACCTGCCAGCCGTGTAAAGGGTTTGTTGACATGGATGATTAATCACTTATATGAATCTATGTACCGCCAGCACCGGAAGTAAGAGGATGGACAAGATTGGTGAACCACGCAGCACGCCAGCACCCGCTAAAACGCTCGACGCCATTGTGCCTTTGCACGCCTCGGGCGTAGGGTCTGAAAAAAGAATAAAATGACGAAATCAGTGAAGATAAGGAATGAAATATGTCTATAAATCGCGAATATTAAGGCTAAAAAAAAGGTTTCCTGCTTTATTACGATTTTTATTTATAAGACGAGCTTAAAGACTCTTTCTCGGTAAAAATTCGAATCTTGCTTGAATCATTCTTGAATAACATTCTGTGCTATTGCATTATCAAGAAGACACACACATAAAAAATATTTAATCTTGAAATATTGTTATAACGTTTAATATAAACGTATAAATAATATCCTTTATAAAATTTAATCTCGACTCATTTTAAGTGAATTAATAACATATTATGTTGTTTAAAGAAATAACATAATATATTATAATAATTATAGTAGCTATTTATATAAAAACTTTTCTTTACCGCAAAAATAACATTTATTTGAATACTTTTATTATGCAATATCTTCGCGTGCGCGCGACAAATTATTTTATAAATCATTTCCCTAAATAAAAAAAATTGTACTTTTATATCTATTAATTAATAATAATAAAAAAATAATAAATAAAATTGAAAATGAATGTATTATATATGTATAATTCTATACTATTAATTTATGTTGATTTGTGATTTGAAATATTAGTGTACAAATATGTAATGCGTAATATGAAAGTTTTGTTATTACAAAGTGATGATAATTTATAGCATCGCGAATTTCGCGTAATATGATTAAGTCAAGTTAATATATTTTCTGCAAGTACAATCATTATTGTGCGAGCGGAAGTTTTCAATTATGTGTGATTTTCCATTATCACGCGTTGCAACATTCAATGGAAAACTATTGGAAATGAATACATGTGCAATCGCTTGCTTCGTTTCGCAAACAATCGCTGCTGTTTAATCCGATATATTCCGGATACATAAACAGAAACATCAAAATTATTTGCAATAACAACTGGCCAGAGCTGCGACTATTGGATTCGTCCCGATGCGCAAAATCCCTCTCTCTCTCTCTCTCTCTTTCTCTCTCTCTAACACAATGTCAATTGCTGATACAATGAAGTAGCCAATACATTGAAGAGCAGGTAACCATCGATCGAAGAATAATTGAATTATTTATCATGCTAAAATTAAGAATGTAGCAGGACTCGATAAAACATTTTATAATTATCCATAATCATAATTACATATTTTCTCATAAAAATGTCTCTGGGCGATCTCACGTACTATTGCGCGGAAATTCAAAATATATATTTATTGACGATGAAAGAGAGGGAGAATTTGAATTTACCTGATAGTATCATATTTCGTCATACATATTGCTAACGTAAAATATTTACGTGACTAATATAGCATCGGAATATTTGAGTGTGGCAATTTTGCGAATTTGCTTTGATCTTGTTTTCGCTAAAATGTTAATAGTCTTTCCCTATCGAATTTATAATATTATAATAATTATACCATAATTATAATATAATGTGTATAACATAATATAATATTATTATTATCTACTATCATATCTTTATTACCTAACAAATGTGATCATATTTAATTATTATCATATTGTATGTGTATGTGTGTATACATTTTTTATAATATAAAATATTTGAAGAAATTCTACTTTAGTTGAAATAAAATTAATTTCCCCGGCAGTAAAGTGTTTTTTCAGCTTTGATGTAAATCAAATATATATTATTGATGTAATTTCTTATTTTTATCTGAATAAGAAGCTATAGGGTGTCCGATTTTAAAGTTTCCACTACAATATCTCTTTAGGAAGGCACTTGAGAAAAAAATATTTTGACAAAAGTTGAAATCATATATATATTTGATTTATTAAAAACACATTATGGTGGATTAATAATTCCTTTCCACGCATCATTCTTTCAAAGTTCCTAGATATTTCTTTAAATGAGAAATCATATAATAGATTTTTCATGTTAATCAATTTTCTTCGGTACTATAAATGTGTTAATTTTAATTTAGATATTAGGTCGCAATGAAAGAGAAATTTGTAGATTTACAGGGATCTTTTTTACAGAATTAATCTCTTTAATTTATCATAAGTTATACAGTTGGATCTTTATAGATATCCCTTATAATAATATATTTCAAAACATTTTTAATGATTGCTAAGATACTGCAATTAATATAATTTAAGTAGGACGCTAATTAATTTTATTATGGACTTCTCTCTCTTTCTCTTTGATAAAAAAATAAAATTTAATTCTCTTCATTTTATGATAAATCACAAAAGCTTGAAGACGATTGTGTAAGACGTTATAAATTATAGCCATATTTATATAATATTACAAAAAATGTATTCATGGAGCGAGAAGAATTGAAAGATTGTGCGATTAGTGTGTTTCGTCGATGAACACCAAGTTCCGTATTTTCATAATGGGCATATCTTTCGTCAAGGACTATTGCGACTTAAGGCAACGTACAGAAATGTTCGAGTAGTTCCATGTGCACGATTACTCGTTAAGATCGTTCAATGAGTCGAGAGCTAATTAGTGTCGAATTATGCGCGGGATTCTTCGTGGAAGGATCCATTCTCTCGGTTATACATACCGGGAATCCCCCTCAACCGTGGCAGAAAATCGTTCCAGAATGCGCAGGCTGTCGTGCGTGGACCTTGACCGAAGTCCTTTTTCTCCGCGTCCAAAATAAAGTATCGCGGTTGGTCCCTGGTGTAAGGCGGCCAATCGGATTCATCCGGTGTCGGCATCCTGAAAAATAATTCAAGAGGTAAGGATGGTTGAACGTCACTCGCAAATCGTCGAATGCCCCGAGAACGAGCAGCAGCTATCGGAAAAGGGCGGAGGTGGTAGAGGCAACGCGAAACGAACGATGGAAAATCAGGAGAAACGAGAGTGGAAGGTGAGTCGGATGGAGAAGCGTTCGACTTCAAACGGAATGGAATCTGTCTCCGATGGAGAAAGAGCACGGTTTGCCCGGGATCTCCCTCGCGTAAATACATACATTCATCGCGAGGTAAATAGAAAAAGCACGTTTGCTATCTCCAACAATATATATTTGCAAAAGATTGCGTTATTATTTTATATATAGGCTAAAACAGTGTAATAATGTCCCACATTTCCTTAAATCAATATAAAATACACTTATGATGAACAGATTTTATTTGTGAAATTTACAAAGATTTACTAATATTATAATTAATAATTGCACCAATTTTTGATTAATTAAAGTATTTTAATTATGAGATTTCAATTTTTTGAAAATGCTGAAAAGTATGTTTTCTCCGGAACTTTGGTGAAAAACGTCTCAAATCAATAAAAATAATTTCTTTTTTAATTATAAAATTCGGCGAAACATAAAAATTTATTTTAACAATAAAAATATTGATTGAATATTTGCAAGAATTACATCTTTCTCTATTTCTTCCAAAAAAAAACATCGATACCCATTCGTAATGCTTTGCCATTGCTTCTAGCAATATCTCTCGCTCCATTCCACCTTTATAGCTTTTTTTTATACGTTTTGATCATAATTTATCAGAAAAAAATGATAAAAATGTTATAATAGAGCTAGGGTATTTTTGCATTTTGAAAAATATTACGTCTCATATGTATCGAATAGAAAAAACATTTATATACAACTTTTATCACCGATTATATTTTGTTAATTATATCTTCAACAGTGAACATATGTAAATATTATGATAATTACTTTTATGGAATAAAAAATGATGAAAAATATTTGCCAACAAATTTTATAACTTATTTTCTTAACATTATTTGATTTTGTAATTGTTTTTAATTTACAATCGCATTTGGAGCAGTTCTATGCGGTTTCTCGGTTAATTATATACTATTATCGATCGTCTTCCGTTTCAGTAATACTTATTGGTAAGCTGATTATATCAGAGCAATGAATGGGGCATTTCCCTGCCGGGACGGTATATTATATTGTTTTATCTTATATAATCTAACCAAGTTTTCCTTACAGTAATGTTTTTTAAAAAGCATTTCACAGAACATTGAGATATATCCTGAGAATGTGCTTTAAGTGAACTTTTTATAAAGTTTTATAAAGTTTTGCAGAAAAATAAATTGATTTTCTCTAATTATGTTTCCATTTAAAAGTAAAAATGTGCAAAAATAATTCTTTGAAAATATTTGTCAAATATAATTGCAGATTATTATAACATATTTAAAAACGAATATGTAATTTTTATTTCCTATTATTCTTTTGTTTTCTAGTTTTTCATTTTCGAGTTTTCATTTATCGATCGATTTATGTCGATTTAAAAAATTTTAAGAATTGAGATTGAGCGCGTTGTGTTTTATGTTATTTGTTCGATGCGTTTTTATTTTTTAACGCTGTATATTATAATAAAAATGAACTTCAAATATTAGCGTACAGGCATACATCGATCGAATGTCGAAAGAAATAAAAGATATATGCTACATACAGAATGCGATATGTCATAATAACTTTAAATCTTGATAAACTCTTACGATAAAATCTTACGATAAAATAGGAAACTGCTCTTGTTTAATTCAAAGTTAATAAATAAAAGTATGCTTTATGTGCATAAAAATTGGAGCAATCTCATATTGTTATAACGCAAAAGAATAAAACTTCATTAAAATTTATAATTAAACAATCGATTTATTGCGGTTTTAATATCTTATTAAAAGAGAAAAGTGTGCAATTTAATGCAAAATATTTTACGATAAATTTAATTAAACACATAACATAAAATTTTATATTAAATAGAAGAAATATTAAATAAAATAAATTTTTTTATAGATAAATAATTATTTATAGATGAATAATTTTCATATTTAATTTTGCACATATAATCAAAAGAAAAAATTAAATACTCGATGAATTTATGATCTCTTTAATTGAGAATTTAAGCGTAATAAATTTTTTAAATAATAAAAAGAATTTAGTATAAAATAAGTAAAGTAGTATTTTTAAAAATTATTAAATTAAAATTAGTCATCTCTTATAATTTTCAATTGATTTTTTTTCGATAATTGCCACTATAACTGAATATAATCAACATTTTTCATATTTCAGTTAAAATATGTATATATGTTTGCCTTGAAAATTAATATTAAAATCTAAAATGCGACAAAAAAATTTTGTAAAGTTAAGAATTGAAAAAATAACATTTTTATAACAATCCAATAGTATGTAAAAATTTATGTAAAATTTTTTAAGTTCCTTTTTCTACGATTCGTTGTTTCAAAGAAAATTTTTATGTGTGATATTAACATTTCCATACTAGCACATAGAAGTTTTAATTCGAATACGAATATCAACGAAGTTTAGTGTGAAAAAAAATTTATTCTTCCTCTGAGCTATAATTTAAATTTAAATTAACTTTGTTTCACATATTAGCGAATTTATTCGCACACATGTATTGGTGCGCAGTCATATGATATATTACTTACATTTACATATTATTATACGCTTAACATATCAACGCAATTACCAAGTATTTTGTTAATTTAGTTAAATGTCTAACTTTTACTTCACGCACATGTATTCGCGTAAAATTGATTAAATACATATGCATACGCCATAAAATATTGATTTTTATAAATAATATGATTTGTCACAATTGTACCATTTTTCATTCAATTTTAAATATTGATTTTTATAAATAATATGATTTATCACAATTTTACCATTTTTTATTCAATTTTAAATTATGCATAATAATTAATATACAATAGTTCTTTTTATATATAATTTATATTTAACGCAATAATTTTGGAGATTATATGGTAGATATATAATCATTTTTAGACCGCAACTGAAAATTTCTAAATTAATCTATTTACTCTTGTATATATGTGTAAAGTTTCATTAAAATCAGAATTTTCAGCTTCGCAAGATTCCTTTAGCAAGAATTATATGATAGAGTAATTTTAAAATTAATATTTCCAAACAGCAGTACCTCAACTATGTTTTTTAATAAATTTTAAAGATATGACAACTTGACAACTAAAGGTTGACAACTTTTTGTAATATTTATTATAACATTTTTTTCAAGTTGTACAATTTTTGTGCTCTTTGTTTTTTTATAAAAGAGTATAAAAAATATGTACATTTGTCAAAATGGCCAATAATTTTTATAATAGATAATTATTGCATTTGTGTATATGATTTGTGACCTATAGTGTAAACTAGAAGCCAATGGAACGACATAGACATCGTCCTTGATAAAATTGATCCCAGTGTCCTCTCCATATGTCTTTCGTAAAGTGTAGTCGTGACTGTTAGAAACATTGCCAACCTTTGCATTAAACTTTATCGAATGTCTATAATATCAGTATTTTCAGATCTCAAACGTATGTCATAGATTGTGAAAGTTATATCTGACTTTGCAGATATGCAAACGTGCAATGTCAGAAGATTCTTCGGTTATTTGTTGTTTTCATAATACTAAGCAAAATTGTGATATTTTTAGTAATCTAAAACTATATTAAAATCATATTAAAATGATTAAAATAGAATATTATACTATTGCAATTATGTAATATTATATTTTACAGTTTTCAATTACAGCTTTTTTTTATGAAATATATATAATTGTTTGGCTTGCTAAATAATTTATAATTATATACATTTTAATGTGACAATTACGATTTTACGTATTCTATTTTACATAAAATTAATCAATTTCTTTTAATACTGATTATCACACACAGTAACAAAATAAATTAATTTCTACGTTACTTCGAAAAATTAGTTCTTTTTATGTCAATGCAAAGATTCGTATTCATTAAAGTTACAAATAAATAAATATAGTTTTTCATAACAATTATTATTCATTTAAATAATTATTATTTTGATTTTTAAATTTTTTTCATCCAACACAAAATTTTTCGGGAGATTTTATTGGAGATATTTTCCGCTGTGACAATATTTTATGACGATTATTATTAAAAATCTCAGTTTACTGCATATTAAGAAATTTACCATAAAACATATACTTTACAAAATAATAAAATAGATAAAAAAATAACTGAATATATACTTAATTAAATAGACTATATGTATTATATTTACATCACTCAATAGATGAAATGTTGCAGAACTTACACAATAATACTGTCATATACTTACCCTGTGTATGCGAAATGCGCGTAATAGCGAATTATTCTGGCAGCCAGATCTCGCTCTTTGGCATTATATACCAGAGATTCGTTCAGCGGATGCCCGAAGACATATTCCACTTCGTCACCATGCATCACACCCATCCATTCGCCCCACACATTGGTACTCGTTCTCTGTAACATACACACTTCCATTATTAGTTCCTTGATTGTCGTTTTGCTCCAAAAATAATATATTTTTATTTAACTTTTCAAATTGAAGGTAAAATATGTCACATTATTTTGCATTTAATTCTACAGATATATATATTCTATATATATTATAGAATTATGTCGCTGTACTTTCAAATTTTAATTCATAGGTACATGGTTTTAATTTTAACTTGTCACTACAACATTTGTCAGTAAGAATAAATGTTTTTCAAAAAGACAAATTTAATATTTAATTAATATAAATAATATATAATTAATAATCTAACTTATAAAATATTCCTGAACCTTAAGTAATGTTATTTTTAACCGAGAATATGTGAACACATGTCAGGGAGTTAAAAATATTCTTGCCTTGAAATGTACCTTGAAATGTATCTAGAGATGGAATAGTATTAAATAATAGATGATGCAGACTATAAGATCTGAAAATTACCCCATTATATATATTCTACGTTTCTATCAAATTCTCAGAGAGATAATGTTACATAATGCTATTTAAATAATTACTACATTTGTAGATTATTGAAGATAAAGAAGTATGTGTAATATTAGCTTTATTAAAAAAAAAAAAGAACTGAGACATTTTCAACTTTTTGTTACAAGATGAGAAGTAATAAGAAATATTTTCCTCGAAATGTGTTTGTTTAAATTAATTTAAACAAAAATTTAAACCAATACATCTTTTCGATTTATTTCTAAATCAAATATTTCTAAATTAATAAAAAATTAGTTAAAAGGCTACAAGGACCAACGCAATGGTGGAAATATGCAAAAAATAAAACGGTTATTACAATAAAATAACCATATGAAAATGTTTATTTAATTTGAACATGACAGTCATGTTCAAATTAAATAAACATTTTCATATGGTTATTTTATTGTAATAACCGTTTTATTTTTTGCATATTTCCACCATTGCGTTGGTCCTTGTAGCCTTTTAACTAATTTTTTATTGATTTTATCTAACGGACCTTTATTTCATTATAATAATTTCTAAATTAAATTAAATAATTTATATTGAATTAAATGTTTGTAGCAAGAGCATTTTACATATATTTGTATAAATGTATGTGTATAATCATAAAGTAGAGAATATCGGATAGAAAATCGACATCAATTTTTTATAAGAATAATTACACGTACTTTTCTGACCTCTATTATCATGTTTAAATAGAGAACACCAAGGTTATCCAAAACAGTATTATTACGATAGAAAAGTCGAGCTTGAAAGAATTTGGGATTGCCATGACGTGATCGGGACATGTGATTGAATATCGATCTCTCTGTGACAAGTCGCAAGGACGGAAACGGCCAGCGCGGACGAGAAAAAAAAGGGGCAGCGAGCGCGAGCGAGAAAGCTTCGTCTAACCAGCGGGTAAAGCCGTTATTAAGATTACGGCTGGCGCGCATGAGTAATGACATCCTCTTTACTTTCAGGAGAACCGAGCTACCCGTCTGATAAATTACCTTCTCCGCTAATTGCTCGAACCTCCTCGTGCCTCGACATTTCGCTTTACGCACGTCTCGTGGCAGTCCAGGAACTGCGATGAAGACAGAGAGAATAGAAGTGAGAGAACGAAAGGAAGGGAATAAAAGGGGAAAAAAGGGAGCTACGCAAATTGAAAAGCGCGAACTGGGGAAGGGCGGGGGAATAGAGTGGTGAAAAATAGGGAACGTACCAAGTAAATGAGCGGGAAACTGCGGGGGTGGAGGAAAAGGAGCAGCGTCAAATGTAGATAGGGAAAGAGTGACATGATCAACAACGTGGATTGAATAAAAGCGCTATTTTTCACGGTAACTCTTCTCTCGGTTCATGAGTTTGAAACGTTGTGGATAATATACGATAAAGAAGATGCGAATTGTTATACAATTTAATACGACTTTTGAATAGATTTTATGAAGGATCATTCGGGCAAAAAAATCTTTCGCTGATTCACCAGCTGAGATAATTGATTTTCGTCTCATCATTTGCGTCATTATTTTTTTTGGAATTTATTGCAAAGCTCTATTATATCATTTACATTATTATTTAATAATCCGTTTTATTATTAATAAAAATTACAAATTTTGAAATGTGATTTACACGATAAGTTAGATTAGATCGACCTGCCAGGTACATTCAATATTTGTGATATGTTAAAAATAACGTAGCGACCGCAACTGAAAATATAACGTGACAATCTAGACAATATTGAAATTGATGATGGAAGAGCAAGCCAAAGTTTCCTTCGCTGGAACTAGGATTCCCATTTGTAATTTCAACTCTACTCTCTCTTTTGAATATTATTATTGCATTTCTGCGAATTCTCTCTTCGTATCTGAAGTTCAAAGAACTTCATCCACGGATAAAATTACGCAAAATAATACATTATACGTCGCAAGATATGCTACGCTATTAAAAGTACTTTCCCCATATTTCTGAGTCCTATCTCTGGCGAATCTGCAGCGGAGTAAAAATTAATTGCTAATTATAGCAATCTCTTCTCGCGTCGTGATCGTCCTTTTTTCATTAAATCACTCTATATTAAATCCATTTCTTCACGCAAGCTTTTTTGATAACGTAGTCTCTTCGATAAATCTTTCGAAAAGATTATACCTCACCGATCACTTTGATCTTCACATATATTATTGCGGAAAGTTCTGAATCCCGTAGCGAACTCTTCTGATTTCCCAGATATATCATTCCAAAATTTTCTACTTTCCATAAATTTAAGAAACAAATATGTAATATTTGTAAATAGTTCGATTACACTGATATATGGAAAAATTAAGATCGTCTCTTTTCTTTATAAAATTAATCAATTATTTAATAAAAATAAAACGAGGAAAAACAAGTAAATTTCTAACTTACACAAAAAACGATGTATTTTATTATTTTATTCTATTGCCAAGAGCATATGCGTGATGGGGTCAACCCCTTCGTCCTACATCTCCATCCCAGAAAAATTTAAACTTGACCTATCTAAAATTCTAACCAAGCCTTAACAATTTTTACTTAGAAAACAAACTAGTTTGAAATAAAGGTTAATATTTTTTTGAGAGGAAGGATTTTTTGCAGGGAGAAGGGCAAAACTTTTACCCCATAATATTTAATATAAGTGAAGATCAAAATGATGAGATCATGAATCTTTTTGAAAAATTTAAGAACGGCTAACCATCTGTGGAATGTTAGGAATTATTAATCAATAATGTTACGCGTAAGCCATTACATACGCCATATTGTCGGGGAAAGAAACGATATAACAGATTCATGGGCGGTATATCTATTTTTTATTTATTTCCTTACTTGAAATACATTTTGCACAAACTTTTTACTTTTTTGATGCAAAAGCTACCATCGAAATGCCCCAGAGAGCGGAAAATACGACGAGTACGCGAGAGAGGGATACTTCGAGATCATGTTATCGCATTAAATTGAATCACACATCGCGATTGCCAGAATACGGAAGTGAGGAAAGTCCGAGTTGCAAAAACGATATAAACGTGCTGACGGAATATTTATTTATTATCGATGTCCGATCAAATGTTTCCCTCGCAATACACGTCCTGCGCTTCTATCGCATTTTCATTTCCACTCCAAGACATTATTATTTCATGTGCAGATTTTTTCATCAATACTATGTGGAATTTATTTCTTCGCATAAAATGGATTATCCAGGGAAAAGTGAATTGCTCTGACCTATCCTTTTGCACGAAAAAACTTTGAACGAAAAACATTCAATATGAAATATCTGTAAATCTCATATTGCATTAAAAAACTATGTTATATTTAAATAAAAATTCAAATGACTGCTTCCCTTGTTTTATTTTAGAGAAATATTACTTCAATAAATTTTTTTAAATAGGTCTTAAATAATTTCAAGTTTTTTTAAATTTATCATACTTTCTCAAGGTTAAAATTAAAAAAAATGATATTTTAACATTTCTTAAAAATATAATAATATTTTGTATTGCTGCGATTATCGCCAATGACCAAAAAAGTTTGCATTAATTTATGCAATGCGATAAAAAGAAAAATCTTATTACTATTATTAATATATTAATCTTATTAATTTTTAGAAGAATGCATTATTATTTTAGCAACGATTTTTTTATAAATGATCACAAATATTTTTCGATGCATGTGATACTTTTTTTAGATCAATAATGTGGACGAAAAACTCAACAACGTTAAATGAAGCAAAAGAAGAAATTATTATTACTTTTATCATTATAATCTCTCATGTCTCTTAAATAACACCTGCATTATCCCATTCCATTCTTTCTCTGCCGCCTCTCTTGCTTTCCTCCTCTGTTTTTCTCTCTCTTCCTTTCCCTTTTCTCTATTTCTTTCCCACAATGACTTCCAGCATTCTCACGCGAAGATGTCAACCGCAGAAATGAATCGTCGGGTTTAAATAATTTTCAATGAACGTTCACGACATTCAAACATATCACAAACTTTGCATTTATCAAACGCAGAATAAAGAAGCCGTTATGCAATTTGAACATTTATTATATCAATTTATGTATTTATGACAAAAATAATATCTTGAATGATCACAAAATTGTGACTATAAATTTAATTAAGTTAGCAAGATTGAAAAAATGTATTATCCGCATATTTCATGTAAGAAGGAAAAATTAAAGCAGTATAGTATTTATATACTAACAATTTATAATAAACTGTCAAGTTCAAGTTTTATAATTTATTTCAATTCAAAAGTTCACGTAAAGACATATGGAGTCACTTTTCAACTTGAACATTCTATACTATCGGCTTTCGCGAAGAATTCAATAACCCTATACGTATAACTTGAATTGAGATATCTGAGAGACAGAGCGATAGAGAGGGGAGGAAGGGGAGGAATTTCCTTGTGATTTCGGTTAAGCTAGATTTGGCACGTGGCCACAGATTGCTTCTTATTCGAATCAGTGATAAATCGTGCGTCGATTTCATCGATTTCAAAAATGCTTCATTATATCGTATTATGATATCAAGGAAATTCTGTACCAAGAAGAAAAAAGACAGATTTGATGAAAAATGTCATATAAAATGATAATAAAGATGTTAGTAAATCTACTAAATTTTTTTTCAGTTAATGCAAATTAAAGCATTCTATCAAATTAATCTTTATATAAATAAATAAATAAAATCTCCTTCATTTTTAAAATAGATTACGTTAATAAATTTTATCTAAAATTTTATTTTGTATAAAATTTTATTATATATTTTATTATATTATATTATTATATATCAAGATATTTGATATATTTGATATTTTTGATAATACTACATAAATACTGTTTATTTAAATTTTCTTTTTAAAGAAACGTGATTTATGTATTTCAAGAAAAATTCTTTAGTGTGCCATACAAGTTTTGTATATTTTATGTTACATAATAGCTAAAAATAAAATAAATATACAAATGACACAGTAGATATAATAAACATATTAATATCACAAAAGTTATATTTAATCGAATATTTGTGTGAGCGATAGTTATCTCAAAGTTCAAGTATTAAATACAATTTTCTAAAATAAAAATGAAAAAAATAGGCTCAAAATAATAACAATTACCGGAATATATTAAAAAAAAAAGAAAAAAGCTTCTTTTCTTACGCTCTAATGAATTCTTACCTCGGCTTTTATTGGCCAATTGTCATTTAGTAACAATTTTCTCAGCTATACTGCAATTTGAATGTATAAGAATCAACAAGTTTTCAACGATGGTGATTTCGCGAAAAAGATAAGCACGATAAAGAGCCGAGTACGATGACAATACGAGCGGTATGGCAAACGCGACACCATATAACGTTCGTGTCTATAAATACTCCCTCTCGCATGAGTTTGCATTTATGTATATAATTTCGGGATGGTCACGAGAGAGGAGAGGAGAGGTGGGTCGATAATTATATAGTGTCGAATGAATGCGCACAATTTGCCGCGTTCTAGATCTAAACATTATACACTCCGATGACATTGCGGGAACGCATTGTCTTCCGCTGTGATTACATTCGGCAAAATCGCGATGCCGGCAAAATAAATCACGCGAATACGCGTGATTGATAATGGAAAGCGTAGAGAGACATTTCCCTATTATTCGCTATCCAAATATTCTCACTACGACGTGAATGAATGATTGTGATTGACGTCACGAATGAGTGTCATGCTTGGTGTCATGTTAACAACCAAAGAAGATATTAATGACGTAATTGCGTTAGGATAATTGTTTTCCCCTCACATCATTAGATCTACCTCACTCGACGTTCGATTAATTCCAACGTGTTTACTGCTTCTTTTTTTCATCTTTTCGTTCTGTTCTTTCCCTCTCTCGGCTATTTCCATCGTGAAATCTTCTTGTTGCGTTATGCAAGCGGCTCAGAATCCAATTTACATAATACTTTTGCGGTAATTTCCTAGTCTTGTAAACTCTGTTCTGTCGGACCACTTTGGGAGAATAGCGGCAAAAGCTCAGTACCAACAATCACGCTGTGCTGAGTGTACGTGCCTCAAAGATAAAATTGTTGGGGACGATGAGGGATATACACGTAGAGGAATTACTGATACACACGTAATAATTAAAATTTTTCAATTTCTCATATCATTTAATATAAATATAACTATAAATAAATAAATTAATTAAAAAAAATATATATTATATTATTATAAATTATATATTATAAATATTTTATTAAGCATTTTAAATATACCTGACGATAAAATCTGAAATATTTTATATACATTATGTCACATGATATAAAATAAATTATTATGGCAAAGATAAACGAGCAATTATTTTTAAAAGTGAATTCATTAAATTTAAATTTATCCTACTCTCTTGTTTGTCCTTTTGTGGCATTCACATTCACTCGAAAACATAGTTAATTATGATCGCATTAATCGATGGAATACGATAATCACACGATATTGTGCGCAACGTTTTAATTGCGCACTTTATTATATTTTCGGAAGAACAATTCGAAAATTATATAATTCGCTCAACATTATATAATTAATGATTGTACTTTTAGTAATTAAACGCAATGTATAAGTATAAAATGATAGCGATTTTGCTCTAATATTGTACAACACGACTCGAGTTAATTATTAATTAAAATGGGTTAAATTCCGTACAATCAAAATTTGACATACTACTGAATGATACTAATGAATTAGCCGAAGATGCCGAGAGATATAAAAAGTGGGAAAAATAATTAATAATGCGTTGGTTATTCATATATAATTTCCAAAAAAATCAATATTAAAATTATTATTTAGAAATTATTAGTTATACTTTCACATCTCATAGTAAAAATTAAAAAAGAGGAAAATGAAAATTTCTACTTCAAGTATCTAATTGAAGTAATCTATAAAAAAATCGTACCAAGAAATTCATACAGATAGATATAAAATATTATTATCACAGAAAATAAAAATAAACATTAGATAAGAAAATATTTAGCTTTACGATAGTTATAAATGGTTTGAAAAATGGGAATCGGCAAATATATTCAACTGCATGCACATAGAGTGCAGTCTCATAAATTATGTACTAGCCACTATGAATGAGAGGCTCGATAGATTAAAGTGCAAAATACTTTTCTTACTTCATAAATTATGAAGATAAATTGTCACGTTAGTCTGAAATATTATAGCGCGCGTATAATGACAGCTTATCAACCAGTGACTGTCATTTGACGTCCTCAATGACTAATGCCTATCCTATGAAACGATGACAGCAGAAATCGCTTACCTGCGTGAAGAAGTAATAGTAGACCTTCATGCCACGATCCGCGAACAATTCCGCAAAATGCGTGGATGGGCAGATGAAATAATAATCGCCCACGACGTCGGCTACCGCCTTTTGATTCTTGTAGCCATCGTTTATCCGATCCCAATCGGTATACTGAAACAGACGTCCGAACGAATTCTTGTTAAAGATTGTTAATTAGCGTCCAAAAATATTATTTTACGCGACATATTTAAATTCGGCTCGTTTTCTTATACTTTATTTCTCTCGAGAAAGAGTCTTACATCAGCTCCACCCAAAATTTTTTCCGATAAAGTTGCAATAAATTAATTGCACAAAAAAATTTTCTAAATACAAGAATAACAGATTTTTTTTATTCAGTTTTTTTTTTCTTTTGACAAATGATATTCATAAAATATGACATTATACGTATAATAAAATTTGCTAAATCTTGATATAACTTACATCTCAGGGATCATTTTTCTTTTAACATATATTGCATTCCTAATATATGCTCGAAATTATGTGACACTTTCTTTTCGTTCCTGAGATATGCGACTTTGAAAAATAAAATTTTTTAAAATAGAAAATTTAGTCTCAATGATTCTAATCTTGATATACGATTCGCAAGATTATCAACGCTGTAATTTTATTTTGTGCTCAAAATTATTATAAAAAGGAAATTACATTCTCTCTCTTTCTTTTCTAGTAGTCAAAAGTAAAACTATATAAAATACAATTTGAATTTTTCGCACGAAAGGAAATTTAAAATAAATGAATTCGATGTATCCTTTTTGTAACAATTTTGAGCGCAAAATAAATTTACGGCGTTGCGAAAGCTTGTTTTCTTAGATCCGGCACTTGAATCTTAATCAGTAATTTCAAGGCATCATCAAGACTGCGCCCAAGCATCATTAAGGGAAAAAATTCAAATGCGCTTGGAAATTAGACATGGCCATTAGCCGTGGAAATTTAATATCTTCTTTTATCTATGCTACGCGACTTTTAGCTTATTCTTTCTACTTTTCTCGCTGTTCATTATGTTAAAAGGAAATAATTTTTTACCTGAGTGCACGACAATGCTCTCACACATAGCTCGCGGGTTAAAAGATATTACCGAAGCATTGATGCTAGTTATACGTACGGGATAACTCTGTATCATCGATTTTCTTCCATTCGGCAGGAAAAAAAAATGTGCGCTTTTACAAATTCATTCCGTTCGATTACTCGCGCGTGGGCGGACGGCATCAGCGATGAATATATCAAAGACACAAGTTCTTGACGACCTTTATGCTCATCGTACATATATATCATCATAAACGAAAGGCATCCTCGTTCGCGATGCCTTGTTCCCGGATACTTAATGAAATGTACACGGAACTCGAGGTTTCACGCAGCCATGAAACGGCTCTTGACAAAGCAACTTTGACATGCCGTTCTGCTGATCGGAAAGTAATTAGCGGTCGCCCAGCAGAACGGAGCTCTTTGAAGAGTGACATTACCCCAGTACATAACGATATCGATTTTCTCCGTGACCGTAACTCGGCCTCTGTTACGCACTAGAAAATCTGTCGGAAGTATCGTGAAAGAAACTTCAAGCCTTTGTGTCGTTGCAAAATCTTCGGTTGTTTCATAAAATTTTGCGCGAAGGGATGAAAATTGCGTTTCAGTTTCCCTTTGTGAAATTATTGGGCATAATTACCTAACATAAAAGACAACTAATATCTTTCATTGTTATAAAATAAGCTTTAAAGTTGTGTATTTACTTTTAAACATATTTTATTTATAGATGATTCAATAATTCGATTAAAGAAATAATATTTTATTTATTCTCCTAAGAAGGCTTAAAAACTGGTTCTTGAAATTTAAATATTGTGTAATTATGTTTAAAATATAAATTTTCATAAAGATTTCTAAGAGTAGAATATACATATATGTTAATAAGAGTAATAAGGTTAATTGAAAGTAAAAAAAATGTGATGAAAGAAACTTGATGTTGCTACATTTATTATGGTAGCTATTATGACAGTCAAAACATTATTTTTAATTATTACAGCAGCGCCGAGCTTTTTTTACATTAAATTTTTTTATTTTTGATCGACTTTATCATTTTTAATGATACACACGCGCACACATGCACAGTGCTTTTAGAAACTCTTTATTTTAAAAAATATATATGTAGATAATAAAAAATTATTGAAAATCAGATCTATTATTAATTAATTAAGATTAATAATTAAGATACAATTTTATGTAAAAATTGTTGCATGACGTATTGTATGTTAATAAACATTAACATTTTGATTGCTATAATAATGAAGTTATCATTAATGGCCAGATATCTTATTTTAATCGATTAAAATACAATTAAATTATTATTCAGCAATACTTTGATATATATATGATGCATACAGTTGTACATAAAATTATCCTATTGTATCAATAAATCATGCATCTATTTATCTTTTTATTCATTCTATCCTTTGATATATCTCGTTAAAAATAAAATACGACTAGTTTTAATGTTTAAATATATTATCTTTGTATATAGAAATCTTTTATTGCATTATCTGATTTTATAATCATTCTTGCGAGAAAAAGCTGTTGCCAAGTATGGAGAATCATAAAAAACGAGTACAAGTGGAGCATATAAATGATATATAAATGTAGACGTTTCTAGCTCATTTTTGAAAGATATTTTCAGAAAGCAACTTTATCATATGATTGAATTTCACGTTAAATGTGCTTTTTATAGACAAATTGTTAAAAATTCTCAATATTCAAAATGGAGAAAACCTATTTTAAAAAATATCACATTTAAAAAAAATCTGAATATATTATATAAAATACAAAAATCACATAAAAATTTTATTTATAGTATTTTATCGTATCTCATATTATTTCGATGGCATTTGCTCAGAAATATAATCAATCAAGAAATATAATCTTTTTTTAAGAGGATATTTCAACTTCTTAAAATAAGACTGAGAGCAAAAAAAATTATCTCTTATTTTTATCTATGTAATATTTTTATACAACATATTTCAAAGTTCATCAAATCAAGAGAAGTAATTTTTTCGTAATGTTTCTTTCTAGAAATTTAATTAAACTGTTACAAGTGTGTATATAAATAAATATTTATTTCAAACGTGGTATAAACTCGCTTGTCATATCATATTAAAAAGCACGATTGGCCACAGTTTATTATATCAACTGTCTGCCGCTGGCAATCTTGCATAAAAATTTTTAATTGTAATTTATTCCGACGAGGCTTCTCTTAAGTGAAAATTTCGTGTCATAGTATCTCTGCCCATAGTACACATAATAATAAAGATACTTTCTTCACATAATTGTGACCTCTCAATTATCGATCAAGTCTAATAAAAACTAAATTAAATTATTGAGATCTGATAATTTAATTTAAGATATTCGACTGGGCTGCTCTCATATATGGTTATATATAACAATGGAAAAACAATAAAATCTATTTTTAACAATTTTTAAATAATCGTCTCTTTTTAATAAATTTTTGATTTAGCGCGATAAAAATATTTTCTGCTAAAACTAATAAATTTTGACAACGATTTTAAATCAAGATTTTCCTTAAGAAGACATTGAATACGTAAGAAATTTATAGATATATTTTAAGAGAAAAATGCAACGTCTTTCTAATGCATTTTTTATGTGCAACGAGAACGGAAGCATTGAACTTTATATGGCATATACATTTTACTTTCCATCCGCTGTGTACATACAACTCGGGCGCATATCGCAACAAATGTCTTTTGTATGCAAAAAATAATGCAATTAATTTACACAATACCCTTTGACAAAACCGGTTAACAAATCGCTGATTATCAATAACTTCCGGCGGAAATGCTACATGGATTTCGTTTGTTATTTTAATGTTTTCCTCTCTTCTCTTTTTTATACAATACGATTGAGTATCTGCTCGTGGAAAACGCACGTTATAACGTACCGTGGTACATTCCGGATAACTAAGGAGATACCGTTGGAAACTCTGCATATGGGTATTTCATAAATCACTCAAGAAGCACAACTACACACCACGGTGAATTTTAGCAAAACAGATATTCCCGACAGAGATGTTCTATCATGGCGATTACATTTCCGGGCATGTTGACTCTAGGAGAAATGTAATAAAACTTTGTGAATTGTCCATGCAAGATCATTCCATTAATGTAATTAATTGCAAATTAACAAATTCGAACTTATAAGAGAAAGATATATGATTATAACAAAGTAATCAAAATAGACGAGTCTCAAGTGAATATAATAATGATAAATTAATACGCAAATAAAAGTTTACGCCTAAATGTGCACGTTTTGTAATAGATTTTTCTATTTTTTGAGTAACAATCGATGCAAAAAAATATCTTTGTGCAAATATAGGTTTTTCATCGATATTTTGTTCAACTCGAAATGTGATTCACGCTTGCAATATTATTGACAAAAGGTAGAAAATAATAGTTTAATTACGCTCGTTCTATTGTTATTGAAAGCAAACGGATCGATAAATATTTCCACTCAAATCAAACAGAAATTTGGCCGATGAGGGGGAGGGCTAACTTTTTTTTTCTGAATGGGAAAAAATTGCGGTTTGTTATAATCGCAATTACATGGGACCGCTGTCTCTGGTTAACGGAAAATCATCGTGTGCAGGCAAAAAAAAAAAAGACAAAAGCGCAGGAAAAGCCGCGGAAAAGGAGATAAAAGAATAGCGGGTAGGCGTTCCAATTAACGGTTTTTCACTCTACGTCCATTCGTATCCGACGCGATACGCAGTGAGAAATGCACGTTTAATAATATAATCATGGCCAATCCTTTTTAATACAACAAACTGTCGCCGGCGTGCATTTTTAAACCGCGCACACGCGAAATTTTAATGCATAAATAAATGAGTCAACAGTAAAAATTGAAGCCGAGTAAAAACTGAAATTATTCCGATACATTATTATGTATGACATGTGACTATTATTTAAACAGAGATAAATATATTGTAAATTGCTAAAAAATTCGCACATCTACTATTACAATGTTATTATATTTTTACATCAATGTATGTGTGCAAATATTTAAGAGGGTATAATAATTTTATATCGCTTGCAGAGTTAGAGTGGCGTGTTATAATTTTTAGAAAAATATGTAAATTATTAATATATGATTTTAAGAGAAAAACTTTAATCCCAGTGCCCCAAATGCATAATATTATTAGTATTTTGCACACTTGTCTTCTTAAAATATGATATAATTGTTTTAGTATGAATTTTCAAACTTTTATCAATTTCACAATCCATTTGCCAGTTTCTTTTATTTATGAAGATATATTTGCACGTGCATAGATACGTGTATGATATATTTGCACGTGTATAGATAGATGTATTCACACACACGTATTAAATATCAAAATTTATGTAATAAATCAATTAATAATATATTTTGTAATTACTTTATATATTTAGATAAATATTATTATAAATTTAGATAAATATAAATATTAACTGAGAAATTTAGATAAATATTTATATAATAAATAAAATTTACACATATACAATAAAATGCACAGATAGCGAGACTTACTTGGAAAATGATGGCTTCTCGCTCAATTTGCGACATATTCTTGAAGATGGTATTGATGATGTTGAGAAATTTGTCTCGATCGAGAAAACTGGCTTGATCTTTCTCGAAGAAGTCAATAAAGTCATACAGAATAAAGTATGTCCCTGAAACAGAAATATATATTTGTTAAACAAAAACAAATTTTATATCATAAAGAAAAATACATATTCGAAAATATTAACACGCACTTATGCACACAATTCATACTGTAACAAAGTTTCCGCGTATTGGTAACATTTTGAAGATAAAAATATGAAAATTTTTAACGGCCATATCTTTTAGTCTTAATAATTAAAAAAAAGTCCGATTAATTTTTTTCAACATATGCTTTCTATTATAAAATGGATTTTTTACACTTTTTTAATACGTATATTAATATTTTTATTAATTTTAGAAAAAAATATTATGCCAATAGAAATCTATTGGAAATATTAAAAAACAATGAAAATATATTGAATACATGACATTTTCAAAAAATATAATACACAATTACAAACACGATTAAATAATCTGAAAATTCTTTATTTAAAATATTTTTTCAACATTTCTCACAATTTTCACGATATTTATTCAAAATTTAATGCACCGAGTTTTTTAATTCCAATTCTTAAAAATTGTTTAATTTCCAAAAAGAAGCATTTGCGTAAAACTCATGTGTCTCGTTCTGCAATATCTAAAACTAATGAAAAAATGAAAGAGAAACACATGCTCACTCGTATCTCTTCAGGTGCGTGTTTAAGTGATACAGTTGGCAATTTGTTCCGGCATCGCGACTCTTATGACATAACGCAACTACTAAAAGCATTACTGAAGGAAAAGCACCACCTCGTAATTCGCAAAGAGACGCACACATTTTTAGAATACATCGGCTTTGTTTAATGAAAAAAGTTGACCACGCCGCGCGTTATCATATGCATTCTTGCTCGTTCTCTGGCGCGCGAAACTCCGGATTTCCGCTGCTTACACATGCGCGATGCGGAAACTTCGCATGGCCCCTCTTGGCAAGTGTCGCCTCGGGCGCGCGACTGTCTTTGAAATTGTGCACGAGGGCTTCAAAGGGAACGCGCGTGGAAAAGAAAATGTAGTTTTCCGATATAAAGGATTTTCCTCTCTTTTGTTGAGTAATATGCATAACAGGCAGCCAGCACTCCCATAAACATTTTACGCGTGTTATTTTTAGTCAGTCTTTGGAAGATTTTATATTAGAGGAGCTTAATCTTTTAATTGAATAATGCGGCTAAAAAATAGATATTTCACAAGTTAATACTTAATAAATAATAAATGATTGATTGATCATTTTATATTTTGCGCCTCGCATTATGAATTGTTTACGGGTGCGATGTAAAAATTAAATTTTGGGGAATGGACAAGATTAATCTTTTCATTCTCTCCATTAATATTTAATCTAGTGTTTATTATACATTGCAGTTATTTTATAAAAATTTTATATTTATATTTAATATAATATATGAAATGTGTATGTATATATTTACATATGCACACAAAATTTATCGTTATTAAAAATTTGTTTTTATACAATTTCTGAAATTTTATAATCATTATTTAATTTTATATATTTGCTTTATATTTTTCTTATAAATATGATTTACTGCATGCATGAATTAGTATATTTTATTTATCATCACCGCGTATAATATTTATGTTTGAATTAGATCATCAATAAATATATAATAGAATTAGAAAGTTATAAAAAAATAATTGTTTCTTCGCTTATAGTTTATGCAATGTAATTAATTTAATTATAAAATATAAACAAGACCATCGTATAATGAAACAAATTTTGTTTTCGTTATTTCATGTCAAAGGGCAGGTGAAGGGAGATGGGAAAAAAATAAAAACTAATTTCATTAACAAAGTAAACTTTACGTAATTACATTATTGACATGAAAACTGTCACCAGTGTTTGTCAACGATATTTATAATAATTTCAGAATGTATTATCATATCGAAACAAACAATATAAAAGTATTATTTTTGAATAAATTTACAATATTACAGATTTCCTTTTTTATACATGTATCTCTCTCTAATATTTCTCTCAATTAGGTATGAACTTTTCTATTTAATCAAACTTTTGTCTGCAATTATGTTGCTAAAATTTAGAAGCAGATAATTTCGTTTAGCTCCAATTATCACTATTAGCACTATTTTCGTGGACACAATCACTTTTAAAATATTATCTTTGCATATCAGAAGTTTCCTTTACGAGCGAAAGATAAATGGCTTTAATTAAAAGGTAAAAGGACCACGTGTTCTACTTTATGCGCATGGTAAACTTTAAGATTAGAAGATGAAAATTACTACTACGCTTTCAAAACAGAATCGATTAATCTTTCGACCGAATATTTTTTTCTTCAAGAGATCTAAAAAAATTTAAATATATGTCTCAACTTTTAATTCCATATTCTACGTGATTTAAAGTTTATGTTTAAATTCCTTTGTTATCGTATCGTCAACTAGTACGATACTATCAATTGTTAGAGAATTCGAGACAATAAGAGTCATTTGTCTTTTTTGATTGACCATAATTCATAATTAATATACGATCAATAAAATAATTTAAATTATTTTACACATAAATTCAGTTTAGAAATATTAAATAATTTCTTATATATTCGAGAAATGTGAAATATATTCGTGAAATATATCAAATATTTTTCCATAATTTCATAATATGGCCATGATTCCGAGACACCGCAGCAACTTTTTTAATCTACGGAGATAAAAAATGTTTTATATTCATAGTCATAAATCAAAGTATTTTCTGCATATCTTTATATAAGCGGGGCTTTCCTCTCTTTTCACAAATAGATGCGCGATATGAAATGACGTCGAAGGATAAAACGCGTATGCAAACAAGAAAAAGCTGAAAAGAGAATATATCATGCATTCTACTAAACAATACCAGATACAAGCTGTAAAAGAGAGAAAAACATGAACAGACAATAAAGAGATTAAGTTCTGTCACAAGTGGAGATAGTGATTTTAAGACTTAAGTAGTAATGAGGAAATCTTTTTGCTCCTAGTTTATTTGAATTACCTTCACGTGAACATTTTAATGAGCTAAACTTTTTCATTCGCTTAGTTTTCGCATAATTTTGTATTTAACATTTTGTATTAAAAAAATAAAACGTTTTGGAAATTACAGAAGAAATTAACGAAATTTATTTTTTCCGGTAAATTTTGTATCAATAAAATTCCAATAAAATAAAGAAAAAATCAACATTCACATCGTTTGTTAATATATCGGATTATTATTGTTTTATTTTTTAATAACATATAATTTGTATTAAGAAAAAAATTGATAAATATTATAGCTTGTAGGGAAAGCGATAATAATTATTTCCTTTTGAAATCCGAATAATAAATATAAACATGTGTGAAATATATAAGCCAAATAATATACAGAATGTTCAAAACTCATAACTGACCTTTCAGAGGGTGAAAAAGGGTAAAATTCTGAGGCAAAAGTTTCTGTGTCATTTTTCTCTCCGGTCAGTATTCATTGAATTTTTAACAATTAAGTCAACGAATCCCGTGTACCCTGAAATGTCGACTCAAGCGACGTGATTTCGAGTCAATTCTGTAAAGTTACAACTAATACGCCCTTTTCAGGGTCGCCAAAATATGTCACGTAGAGTTAAATAAATAATTTTCTCGTTTCACTGTTTGCTTTATTCATTAATTTCCGTCACTTTTAGCTATTTAACCGTTTGACATGATGGATCCATTCAATGCTGGCCATTCAACGTCATCGATTCGTATGTCGTAATGTCGGTCATTTAAAATAATCGATCCATTTACTGTTAGTTATTTCACATTGAACATGATTTCTCTCTTTATTGTCGGTCGTTTCACTTTTTGATATGTTCCTCATGCTCCTCTCCTTTCCACTACTTTTATCATACGATCATTCGGTCACAATTGACTCATCAATTGATTAAAAAAAAATCAAATGAAATAATATAAAAAAATACGGGCGTTAAGAATAGAGCTCCTGTGTCGTTTGAGTCAATACTGGAGAGAGGATTCATTGACTTAATTATTAAATAACTCAGTGAATAGTGACCGGGGAGAAAAGTGACACAGGTCTCAAAATTTTACCTTCTTTCACTCCTTGAAAAGTCAATTATAAATTTTGGGACATTCTGTGATATATATATTGAAGAGAGAATGAAAGAGAGAGAGCGAAAGAACGTGTCACACTAAATAGGTACGATTAGTAGTATCTGTTGGAACTTCTTAATCAAAGAAACTTGTTCGAGGAAATTGCGAACTCGATTACAATGCAATTGACCGGTGAAAAGAGACTCATGTAAACACGTCGCATTCCTGCGATTTTAGATGTACAAACAGATTGCAAATTACTAATTAACGTGTCGGGTGCACGTGGGAGCATTTTAGAATTAAATTATAACTTCTCGAATACACAAACGTTTCAATTGCTTCGAGAGAAATTCCAGATGCATCTAGTCTTGATGTTGATTGAATGATATGTATATACGAGCAGCTACATATTTTTTCTTAAAAACAACTATTTGTTTTCTTCACGATTCTGTTCATTATTTTATGTATAAAAATATTAAAGTATAGTAATCAAAAAATGAATACTTTATGAGATATTTTAGAGATTTTATATATATGTATATAAAAATTAACTATTCAATAAATATAAGAATTTTTTTTAAGTTTTAATTAATTTATTTGAATATTAATAATTTATTTTACTAATAATTAATAATAAGTTTATATTGACATATAAGTATTAAATATTAATTAAATATTTAACCATTAATTTGTGATATACAATATTTTATATTTTATTATATATTAATAATATTTATAGATAAATTTTATTAATTTTTATTTTTTCCCTATTATTTTCCTATTTATATATTTTATTTTTTAAAAATTATAATATTGTATTTCTTAAATAATAAACTCTTTATTCAATTTTTGGCCTTTCTACTTTTATTTTTACCCTGAATATTGTGAGAAATCAATCTATGAAAAAATTAAGGTAGTTTCATTTTAAAACTGATTCGGATAGATATATGTACGCCGAAATATGAAGTAAAAGATTCTTTCGTATTAAACTTGAGTATTATATCGAAAACATATAACTTTATCAGGTAACTGTGCGTGTATATTGCCATTGAATATTGATTTGTATAAAATAAATGTATAAAAAAAACGATAAAAATGCCAAATACATGCATCTATCGAAAAGAATTATAGTATAGAAAAATACTGCTTTATTATATCAACATTTGAGAAATATTTTACAATGTTTTCTTTAAATTTGTTCCTCGTATAAAGATGACGTTATCGGAAAATTGCGCCAAAACCATTGGATATTAAGAAGATTGTATATTCGCGCGATAAAGTGCAGGATATTATTATGTACTTTACTCATATATTTATGTATATTATATACAATATCTTTTTAATAAGAAAAATACTGAACAATTCTTTCAAGCGTTATATCAAAATGTAAATATCATAATTTCACTTTAAAGATAATAAAAAATTTGATAATACCAATATATTTTAAATTATCTAATAAATCATATTCAATATATAATATTTAAAAACTTATTTTCATATTTATAACATGTTAATTTGTAATAATACAGAACAAATAAATTTCATTACTTAAAATTTTGATTGCAAATTTAACAAAAGCGGGCATTGCAAATTTAATAAAAAAGCGAATAGAATGGAATTTAAGACATAAAGCAATGTCAATATTCACGCTCGTGACAAACTTTTCTCGGCTTACATATATATCTGGATTAAAATGGCATTTCCAATTATTGATCGTTAACTATATTTATGAATTAAGCGCATTCACGTTATTACTAGTTATTACTAGTATACTTAATCAAAAAGATTGCAAGAAATCTAAAAATAGCGTTCTTTTGTGTCGATATTGAAAATGAAAAAGATCGGCCGTTTTATTATGATGATAAAGATAATAAAAATTTATTTTTGAGACGGCGATTCAATAACTGCAATAATTTGATAGTTTGTTGGTCAATAATATTTTAATATAATAATGTTTGTAATTTAATTTTCTTTTTTTTCAGAATAATTAACATAGTTTCTTTTCTATTTAGATATAAAAGAAAGCCGGGAAACCTAATAAAGATATATTTCTGAACGTGTTGCACCATATTGATAAAAAAATAATAAGTTTATTCGAAAATGTTATTTAAATCCTTTCAAAATAGACTTTTGAATCAACATAATTGCTCATTAAAAAGATGAGTTATTCCTTTCAAAGATGCGAGAAAAATATATCAGATCTTAAAAAAAAAAACTAATTAATTTTTTTTATTTTAATACTATTTCGTTATTAAAGTAGATAATTAGATATATTTTTGACAGGAGAGATATGAGAATATATTTGGAGAATCCTCCAAGCGTAAAACTTGAAATTTAAATTTAACTTCTCTCTCTCTGATTCAGTGTTATAATATAAAAATTTATATTAATAATTGGAGAATAATTTAGAAATATATAAGGACATTGTACGAGGAGCAATTATATATATTTATCTAGTAATTGTCATAAAAACTGATATTATGTGATGATAAAAAGAGAATCAGCAGAGATCAGCAGTTAGGTCAAAAGTTAATAAATCTAATAATTTCGAGATTTATGAATTTAATAATTAACTAATTAATTAAAAATTGATAAAATTAATAATTGAGAGATTTGTGAGTTAAAATAAAGATTTACCCCATAGAATATATATATTTCATTATCTTATATCCAACAAACTATTTTATAATGATCGTATCACGAAAATTTTATAGTGACTGTAAACAAAATTCAAAATTCATGAAAATAGAAATTTTAATTTTACAAGAAAAATCTTTACTTTTTAACTCACAAATTAATTATTAAGTTTATGTTAAAAGAAGCTAAAAGTGCTTTGCGCAATGTCAAATTCACGAATCCCGAAATGTATTAAATTTGTTAACTTTGACATAACTGATCCGAGCAGTTTCTGCTCTTAATACGAGCCACCAATGAAATTGCTGTATTTCTCATGATACGACAGGTAGTATACTCTTGTTTATTCCACAATTATTCGACTCGAACTAAACTGTACTTAGTTATATGTTGGCAAAGTTCCCAGCTTAAAGCGGCTTGCGCTTTTGATATCCGATGTATTCTGAAAATTAATCTCATTACTTTTGCGACGAATTTCACATCACCCACACGTGCTGCATGCAGAGTCCATCCATGCTATAACTCGTTAAAAACCATAGAATCGCTGATTGCGTACAAAAATAAATGTAAGGGAGTACACGCCGTCGTGTCGATATCGGAAAACCGAAGATATTGGTATTTATGACAAATGGAGGAGGGTTTTATTGCGTGATCTTCCATGTGAGACACGTGCGCAAGACGTGCGTGAAATTTATTTCTTTGAAAAGCGGCGGGAATTCGGTTTTTACGTCCAACGCAGCCGACGCGTGTCGCAGAATGACGCGATCTCACGGAGAAGCTGTTCTTTTTTCTTTGTCTTTTTTTTTTATTATTACAACAAAACAGTTGTGTGCAGTTGTACGCGAGATGTATATCGCGGAGATACTCCGTGTGTTAGTTTACTGCAAGCTGGTGTATTGTAGTAATATTGCGTCTGACAACAAAGCTGGAAACCGGGTTGACTCGCCCGAGGTGGCTTCGTTTTTGTTTCAGTTTCCGGGTTAATGGACGGATCTCGACGAAAAAGATCCCGTAGGACCTGGCTAACAAATCGACAATTTCGATGAATACAATCTTGCATCGCAGTGGTTTCAATGAGAAACGAGAGAAACAGTGTCGAGACAAATCATTCATTCAATGACGCACAGTACATGTGCTCTAAAACAAAAGATTGTAATTCTATTCCCCTTAGTTTCGATGTATTATACATGGAATGCCTATTTGAAATCCGAAGAATACAATAAGATGAATCAAAATTATATCTTCTCACGAGATATATTTTTTAAAGCAATTCAAAAAATTAATAATCGAAGATTAAAAATTAGATAAATTAATACAAAATCTGATACTTATAATGAATGTGATATAATCATATATTTGAAAATAAATCTTTTTTGTTCAAGAATCACAAATATCGTCTTTTCTCTACTGCCTGGAGAAAAAAATTTAAATCTTTCAATAAAGTTATACCTCATCGATCATTTTGATTTCCACGTGTATTATAGTAGATGGAATCCTGAATTATATACACTTTGAATCATCTTGCACTCTTCTAGTTTCTGAGATATGGCTCTTTAAAGTATTACATTTTTATTCCTGATTCTGTTTTTCGTATTAAATGTTATTGCCTGTTGTTGATGTTTTTATTTGTATGTGCTATCATTTTTCTTCAATATAACTGTTATATTTTATTGTTCTATTTTATTGTAAAATACATACATGGATAGGGAAGGGGTCTCTCCCTCTGCACTCCCCCCCCCAGAAAAAAATAAATATTGATATTAGCACTGATCTCGTCAATTTTAATAACTTTTGATGCATGTTATCAAGGCTCTGAATAATTTGCAAAAAGTTTTAACCCGCTTGTTGTTTATTATAAGTTAGTAAAAATTAAAGATAATGACTAACGATGTTTGGATTTAATTTAAAACAGTTAATAGGATTTTTCTTTTTAAAAAAATTATACAATATTTTAAGTATTAATGGTAATTACAAATTATTGCCCGTTTTACTATCAATCAATTTTTAATTATGCTTCAAAATATTGATGATAATTGCTCGGCACAGGTGCATGCAAATTACGAGCTAATTACATACAAATTAGTTGAAGCAGCTTTATCGGCGAAAAAGATAACTGGTCAACTTTGGTGTAGAATGCGGAGAGATTTATAGGAAGGAGTTATTCTCCGTCGTAGGAGATTCGCGGCTTGGAAACGAAACAGCACGAAACTTAACCGCAAACACCGACATAGCATTACGAACTCCATGCGGATTGACTTTTGAGAGGAGAAATGTTATAGCAAATAGCAAATTCGGGCTTTTGCGGTGTGCCTTTAGCTGCCCAAAATGGTAACGAATTAAGATTAGATAACGTCACGTTTGCGCAACATTTCTCCCCCGAAAGTTTCCTTCTCATATATCTGTAAATAGGATTTTAGATAGAATTCAGAATTTCTGACAGAAATAAAAAGATAATTTTTTTTCTTAAGTCCGTTTATATATATAATCCTTGGCCTTTACATGTGTTGGTCATCGGCGAGGTGTCCGTTAATGTAAATTATTATCAAATTCTTTTTTGAATATAAACTTATGAAAATAAAAAAATTCTAATTTTTATACATAAAATATTTAAATAATATATTATTGTAAAGCAGTTTATAAAATATTACTATCTATATAAAAGTATTAATTAAAACGAGAACATTTTATTAGATATTTTATATTTATATTTTTATATTTATTAGATATTTTATTAGATATTTTATAGATATTTTATAGATATTTTAAATATATTAAAATAAAATCCAGACTATTTTATACATATACTAATAAAATTTAAGAATTTAAATAATTTAGATAATTTAAAATGAGAGAGAGAGAAAGAATCGTTATCGAGAAAGTAAAAAAAGGAGCAATATAATATGACCTGAATATGATATATATAAATCTAATATAAATGATATATATAATATAGTCTGAATATAAATAATAAATAATTTATAAATTATTTACCACATATTGTTGCTCCGTACGTTGCCCAGTGCTTTTTCAGACTTGCTTTTCCTCTCCTTTCTTCGTTGCACTCACATTCACTCCCGAAAACAAGATTAATTAAAGTTAGTTAATTAAGATTTATACGCAACGATCGTGAGACACTTTGCACGGCACTTCCGATCGCGTAATAATTACAATTAAAAGTTTAACAAGGATTAATTATAATTATCATGGCGAATTTTATGTTTCAATTCTAGTCGCGATTGCGTTTTATTGTTCGAGAGAAAATTTGACAATGTACAAAGTACGTATTTCCTTACTCTCCGAATGTTGCCGTGCGAATGATATCAAGACCGTGACATGTACATAAACACAGCGCGAAGTTAAGGCCGAACGTATTATTGTTCATTTATTGCCGAAATATTTTACGTACTTTAACATATACACGGAAAATTAAAGTAGATAGGAGTGTTTTAGATTATATAGATTAATTAAATAATATTTGTTAAAGGATTGATGTATCACGAAGCTTTTCATTATGTTAATTACTTCGATTTATGATTCGATTGTTTTGCTGCGCGTTTTGAATCTAAATTATATTTAAATAATTGAAAAATAGAACGAGATAAAACGTCGCGGTCGAATTATATTTAATTTTATAAATATCATTAAAGTAATAATTTCTGTTTAAAAATCGATTTCACATCGAAATTATAATTTATTATTTTAGATTTATTTCTACGATTCTTACTTGATTAAATGAATAAATTATACAAAATATTACGATCGTATATCGTTGCGTATATAACTAACCTTAATTAATCTTGTTTTCGGGAATGAATGCGAGTGCAACGAAGAAATGGCAAAGAAGAGAAAAAGCAAATCTGAAAAAGCACTGGGCAACGTACGAAGCAACATTATATTCTTATATTATTTTTTAATATAAATAATTTGCGCATAAATATGTAATTAAATGTAACGTAATAAATATGATATAAGTTCTCCTTGTCTTTATATATTGCAATTCGCAGAATTGTTAGACTTGCTAGAATAAACCCGAATACTTCTGGATACAAAACCCTTTCCCTCTCTTTGTGAAGCCGTGAAGCAAACAAAAAACTTCCTTCTCTCTTTCGCTCTTTCTCGCGCTTCTTTTACGGTTCTCTTAAAAATACTCCTAATGAATCTTGTACAGAAACTTATCTTTTTTCACCTCGTTCACGCTTTTATGTTTGCAGAACTCAGCGTGCCCATCACAAAAGATCATAATCACGAATAAGTGAGTCGCATCTTTTTGCGGCTCTAACTTATAAACTGCGGCAAAAAAAAATAAAATCCATGAAAAAGATAAAAAATAGGGATGCAATATCTTTGGAGAAAAAGAATTAATAAAATAAAATATGGGTAATTGCGAGAAAATAATTTTCCTCTTGTACAAAAATCTCTATTAAAATTTGTGCAACTGAATTTTTTATATCTTATCATTTCAAAATTGATTTCTATTATTCTTGTTCAAATAAAACGGATATATATTTATTTTATAATATAATCTTAATTAAACACATACATATACATTTTTTTAATTTTAATTATAAATTTTTAAAATCTATAAACAATCAATTAGCAAATGATTTTGATACATTTGTATTTCACTTGCTATTCATTAAATTTAATTAATAAGTTTTTTTTCGATAGTGTAGCATAATATATCAATATTTTTACCTTCAATATCTTATCGATTGCAATAATAATTTCGAAGTTAAAGTGAAAAATTAGCAATAAATTAGCACCTAATTATGCGATATATCCGAATTTTATGATGGTAGAGATATCAGGTTAACCAAAGTGTATTTCTTCGCGTTTATCGATTCAACAGCGAAATGACGCAAACCATGCGATCCGTCAATGCAGAGAATAAAGAATTTACCGACGTTCCAACGAAGACTGCGGAAGCATATTTCCACCACCTCGAAGGTGAGTCCGATGCAAAAGAACTCAATTACGGGCAACTCCCTCGAGGCTCGGCGGAGGCAGGGCGAAGAAAGGAGCCGTAGCCACGCGCGCAATTCCAAGCTTGACGGATAGCCTCGAGAAAGAGAAAAAATGAAGAAAGAGATGAAGAGAAAGAAAGGAGAGGAAAGGGGGAGAGAAAGAGAAAGAGGAAAAGGCGCGAAAAGGGGTGTAAGAGCGGAGCCTCGGTGGTTAGGTTGCACGGATAAAAGGCAGGAAGAGAGTTCGAGTGAAAAGGGTGGTGAACGGAGAGACCTGCTGCGACCTCGTCTCTGCCTATCTACCCCCAGGCTCACCATCTCTATCGATTCAACGCCACCAACTTGTTGGCTATCCTCCACTGTCAGGACCGCCGACGATCTCTTCCCGCGCTCTCACTCGAGGTGACGTCTGTTAACCCTTAAGTGGATGCGTCGAAGCGCGACAATAACAGCGACTCGTGTCGAATAAGTGTGCGGGATAAACACGTTTAATGGGGATAAAGAGAAAAGGGAGGGAGATGTTTTTTAGACGTAGAAAATATCTTTTCCTTCACGTGTCGCATAAATTTTTAATTACGAATTGAGCGAGCGCATCGCTCAAGTTGAAACACATCAAGATAATGATGCATAATATCGCTTAAGTTGAAGCACATCGAGATAATAAAGCAATAATAATGATGGTTTAAATAATTAAAGTCGTATTACAAGACATATGTCGGAAAATAGAAATAATTAAAAATATAATAAAAATTTTTCTTTCATTACAATTATATAAAATCAATATCATATAAAATGAGAGAGAATAAAAGTTGATAATCTTAATTAAGGTTATTTTTTAAGGTCACATGAGATAAATTACTAATAGTTTTTCTAAATGTTTTTCTAAATTAACAAACTATTAAATAACTTATAAAATAATATACATTTTTTGCTTTCTCAAGATTCTATAAATTTTGCATAAAATTTTATTTTGTACGATATCAAGTTTCAGAGGAAACACTTCTTGTAATATTTTATATAAAACATTGTCTATAAAATATATTAAAAATTAGAAATACGATATATTTTATAAATTTATTTTTTCTATCGAAAGATCGATTTCTTTTTTTCTCGCAGCATTCCTCTCTTTCCTTCTTTCCTAAAAATTAAAAGCTATAATTTTGCAAGTTTTTTAATGAGAGATATTATAAAATTCCGATTAATTCGATATATCGTTACGAGTAGATTTAAAAAAAGTGGTTTTAAAAATATTTTTATTTTTATTAAAGTAATTTTATCAAAATATATATTTATATAAAAAGTTATATAAGCGTTAGATGCAAATTTGATGTAAATTAGTTCTAATATAAATAATTCAACTTATTACGACATGATGAAATTTCTGTTACGCAACATCTTGCAAGAACTTTGGTAGCGACATGTACGGTGAGCTGACAGAGCAAAAATATCAAAACTATAATACGATTATTACATCGTCAGATTTTCGACACGGATTATTGGAAAATATTAAACGCAAACTGGATTTCTTCACATTTTAAAGCGTTCGTTTTAATTCAAATGACAAAGAACATAATTATTCAGTATTGCCATCGAAAAAAAAATTAAAGTTTTTATGTATTTAATTTTTTCGAAAGTAACTTTTAATAAATTAATGAGATTTTACGGCAAATTACACCAAACATAACATGATTCAAATTATTTTCAATTAAATGTATAATAAAAATTTTTGTTATAAAAAGTTTCTTTTCTGTTTATATCTCTACTAAATAGAAACTATATAAGCGATCGTGACAGAAACAGTAACCAGCAAATGTAAACAAAAGGAATATAAACGCATAAATAGGATAAGTAACAAAAAGATGATACGATTAAATATGAGAAAATTGTGATATTTCAAAATCACATATTTTTCAGGAGCCAAAAGAGGTCATAATTTATTGCTTAGGAAATGAATCCCCTCTACGATGTATATATTTAAAATAAAATGATGCGCGAGAAAAAAATTAATATTAAGATTCCTTTTCGCGATTTCTCTTCCTCGATAGATTATCCTGTATATTGCATTTTTCCTTCGCCTCTGATTATTTCACCTCCGCTTCTATCTCGACACATTACTCGTTCCTCCTGTTTATGTAGTTCAATGCGCCCAATATTCCAGGCGTTCGCTAACTGCGTTTCCATCGATGCGGGAGAAACAAGCTGATATTGAATCCGCATTCAGCGGTCGGAACTGCGATGGAAAATGCAAATATGCAGTGCGCGCATGAATGTGTAGACACAAATTGAATTTGTTCTTGATGGCGCGTAAATGCGTTGCCACGCATTACGCACAGCCTGGCTTTTTCGTTTGTCTGTGAGTTTGACATGCGTTAAATCACACTTATTTTTCTCACCTTTTCTCTTCTTCCACTTCCGTTTCCGTCTTTTTTAATTCGCGACAGCCATTTTTCAGCATTTGTGGAACATTCACGTCGATAATTTGTGCATCTATTTTCACTCTCTCTCGTCGATTGGCGAGGATGAAAAAAGCAACGACAAGAGATATATACGAATGCTATTTGCCCGATATCGCGCTTTACTCGAATTGCGAGAAAACCACGGAAAATCTAAACTCTTGATCCTCTGTTCACCCATTGTCGAGGAAAATTGAGTTTGTTCACGAAGATAAAATGAAATGCTTAATGAAAATAATTGTTGCAAGTTACGTAACTCGACAAAGTAAATTAATTCTGCTGGCAGGACGCTGAGTTAGCGTAGCGATCGTTAGTTACAGATCGAAATCGCGTCGCTGAAATTCTTACATTGCACATATCTCGTTACCAAAGCGAAAAACGAAAATGATGCTCTTTATTGGTTTTGTCAGTCGATATTTCAAAAAACAAATTTATTTAAATGTGTGAAACAATACAAGTAGTGAAAAAATTTACATTTAAAGTTCGCATTAGAAACAAAACTGAATTTTTTAAATACATTTTAATTAAAAAAAAATTAATATTTTCTTTTATTTAATAAACGTAACACATAGTTGCTCTAAATCGATAAATATGGATTAAAAAATTTCAATAAATTTCTTTTAGTACATAATTTAATCTCTAAAGTATAATTTATACATCAAATTTTTGTTTTAATTAATCGTAGATAAAAAATATTAAGGCACATTTCCATCTTTTGATGAAGGAAAAAGATTAGATTAGGTTTTTTAAGGAATATGCACCAAATATATATCTATTATTTAAAACAAATGTATACATCATATACATATATATTCTATTTATAATATAAATAATTTTTAATTTGCAAGTTTTAATTTAATCAACGTTGTTGACCTATATTGCTCATTATAATCAAGCGATTAGAAGAAGTATTTTATTTTACTGTAGCATTGCATTGTAATGGATTAAAGTAATGCATCTTAAGAAACATGATGTTGCAGGCTCGACTGCTGAAGGCCATCGAAGAAAGGCATTTTACCGGAAAAGAAAGTAGGTCAGAGATTCTGAAGGGTTTTCTCACCCAAGGGTTGCTGCTTCGGCAAATGGCCAGGAGAAATGGAGGGAACAGTAACAATAAATACATTGTTTTTTCCTCTTCTCTAGCGTGTTTCTATTTCTACATTTCATCCTATCGCAGAGTTTACGTTACCTAAATCCATCACTTTATTCCGCAATAACATTATTCTTATATTCTTGACTCTTTTTGCTTTATTTCACTCAATATTTATTGTTCAAAATATTCAAACTATTTTTTCTATGGCCTTGTGCTAAATCTATTAAATAAATAAAAAAGATTTCAGAATCTACATTTCTTATTCTACTTCATTTCAAAAATTAGTAAGATAGATATTGCTTTTCTATGAATTATTATTTTAATCATATAGCATCAATTAGCTGTAAGTTAATTTTGACTTATAATAATTTCTTTGCATGCATCTTGGAATAATCTAGAATAACTTTTTTATTATATTTTATATTAGTTTCTCTGTTTCTCTCTCTCTCTTTCTCTCTCATCTTATTACTTTTTAAAATCCTTTTTCCTTTTTTCTTCTTCTTCATAAAGCAATGCTACATGATAATTAAAGAAAAAAAAGGAAAAAATGTATACATATAAAGTTTGGTTTCAATTATTACATAAACATGATAAATTATTCATACAAACATTTATTATATTTTAATTATATTTATATAATTAAAATATGTAATTTAAAGAAATTATGCTTTAACAAAGATGTTACGTTTATTAAATTTTATAAGTATATACCTTAAGAAAAGATTCTTTCTATAATGACTCTCGTTATATTGAGATAAAAAGAATAAAAAAAAAATTTGAAAGAAAATACAAATATAAAAAACAAAAAGATGTAAGTTTTATAAAATAATTAGTCTTTATACATCATAAGAATATATATATGTATATTCAAAAACGTAAAACAAGTCAAGTTTATTTTTATTTAATCGCAGAGCGTAGAAAAATATAAAAACGTTTAGAGTTTTAAATATTTATTTATTATTTCGCGGAAAAAGGAAAAGAAAGTTCCTGTAGGGAATGCTCGACTTTCGTGGTTGAGAGGTACTCCATTATACTGCTTTTCACATGCCACATAGGAATGCGCAAATACGAGGATGCATCTGGGCGTGCGCTTGAAAACCCGTTTTGTTTCGCGTCGATACGATGTTCACAAGGTTTTAAATTTACTTAAAAACGAGATCCAACGAAGGCCTGAACGATAACATAATTTTCTTAAGAAACTAGTGGCACGCCAACTTACAATAGAAAATTGTCGACACAATTTTAAAATGTCAATTCGAAAGAAAACTGGCATATACGCACTTAAAAATATTCGGGATGCAATATAATAAATGTATATACCATAATTTTTTATTATAAAATATTTATATAAATTTTTCCCTTTTTTTAAAATTAATATAATTTATTTTATAAATTAATATAATTTATTTTATATTAATAAAATTTATATAAATTTTTCCCTTTTTTTTAAATTGAAATTTGCAAAAATCTATGAATATAATTGAGAAATGATTAGAGAATTTAATTTGCGCAAAATTTTATAAAATATTGATAACTTAAGTAATATTAAGTTGTTTAATAAAATATTTCTCATAAAGGGCATGTAAATATTTAGTAATACATACACATTCCATTATTATATTGCTGCATAAAGTTTATGCGGTATTTCTTGTACGATAGTACAAGACTTATCTTAAACATTAATGTCGACGCAGTGGTTAAATAACACCCATGCATTGCTACTGCCGACAGGCTAAGTTAATGTAAGACTTATCCGGTGTGAGAACAGTAAGAGTATTATGGACAGAGTGCAAGAAGTTTGTCCGTACTCGAGATAGTTGTCAACCGCACAGCTTAGTTGTCGCATTATTTGCACAAGTTTTATTTGAAAGAAGTACAATGGTCTTAATCAAGAAAGAAGCCATCCAAGAGAATTTTAAACTTTAGCTAAAATGAAACTCGAGATTACATCGCACTTATACATATATATCTGTGCAATTTATCGTTAAAGTAGACATTAATATACACATGTTAATATCTATCTAACGTAGCTAAAATTATTGAGAAAATTAAAAGAAAAATATATATCTTTGATCAATTTTATTTTTATATTCTATATATTTAATATATTTTAAAGGTTTTTCATAAAATTGTATCTCGGAAAATTGGAAAATGTACAACTCTATTAACGTAAAAAAGGCGCAAGCCAAAATTTGTGATACAACTGATGAAAAGAAAATTTTTCGTAAGAAAATAAGTCAAGAAAGTAACATGAAATTTTTTCCTCGTAAAATTTGTTTTCAAGAAAAATGACTCTCATAAAATCACCCTTTTATCGTTTGCAATAAATTTTGACTTGCATAAAAAGTGTATCTAGTCTACATATATACTCATTCTTTTTTAATAAAAATATTAACCTTTAGTTGTGAAAATATACTTTATTTATCCTCTATTTTATTTCTTTAATAAATAACGATTTTATAATATTAACACTCATATTATTTTTACTTTAGACAAACAAATATTAGCAGTGGAACACACAATTAATGTATTTATAAGAATATAAATTTATTGTGCATATGCATCTATCTTTCATATCGATTATAATTTGACCGTGTTATTTCGCCATGCTTTTCTACGGTCCATAAAAAAGAAATATTTGAAATGATTATATACAAAACGTAGCATATTTTTATCGAAAGAAACCAAATATCGCACAGCGGTATTATAAATACTCGTTCCATATAATTGCACTAATTTATAGTAGCAACATCAGCCCATAAATTCTAAAAGCGCTTTTATTCGCTTCATTTGACGACAGTGCGTCTGCTAAAAACCTCGGGGAAATTCGATTCAAGTGAAACGCATTTACGCTCGAAAGCTCGCGCAAGGAACGCTTGCAATACGAACTAACTACAGTCGGTTGGTATGCCCGATACGTCGGCAATGCGATTGAGAGGGTGGAAACGAGCGGCGCCATGTTTGAGTAGATAATGAGGAAATGATAGGACGGTGCCGTCGCACCTGGCCCCGCCACTCAGGTCACTGTGCACATACCCACCTGTTCGTCCTTGTACGTAGCACGTACGTACAGGGAACTACGTGCCGGATACTGGAGAGCGGACCAGAGAGCGAGCGGGGGTGGATGCGCGCGGAGAGCGGTTTGTCGAAGCATTTACATGCGGCTTCACTTCACTCGTACCTCCCGTGTGTCAAGCATAAGTCGAGCTACATTTACACGCCGCTAGGCTTACCACCCGAGCGGGGCGAGATTTATGCGACGATTAAGTTTAATCCCTCGTGCAACTGCAACCTGATGAAAGAATGAGTCACGGCAGTCGACGTCAAAGGACTGCGCGAAAATGTTGACGGCGGTTGCCGGGGTGAACCGATTAAGGGGAAAGATGAAGTTGATGAGATGAAGTTTCAAGCTAATAGCTTAATATCTTCTAAAATATACAGGATGTTTCGCATAAAAGATGATCATGTTGAAGGATTTCTTTTCTCCGAAACTTGACTTTGCACAAAAAGGGTTTCAGACAAAATTTTTAAGGTTTTAAGAGAGAAAAAAATTGATAATCTTGAATCTTAAATCATTTTTCACGGTTAAATGAAGGTCAAAAATTGAATAGTTTACGAGGTGTTTTATACTTTAATATTATGTAATTTTACATAAACTATGAAATTTGTTTGATTATCTTATATATTAAAACATTTTAAAAATAACAAGAGAGATCAATTGATATAAAGAAAACACAATTGTTTTCAAGAAAAATATGTAGCTGCTGATACAATCATATTTTTCTCCTAACAACTATAACATTTTTTTACATCAATTAATTCTTCTTATTGTTTTGTGCATGAAAGTGAAATTAGATGAAAATAATTAAAAAATGAGAGCATTTTAGCAAATATTTCATAGTTTATATAAGAATATCAAATTGGAGTATATAAAATATCTCTTAAACTCAATTCGATTCAATTTTTAGCCATCCTTCCTTAATTTTTAACGTCGAATTTTTAATGTCGAATAGGAATTAAATTTGTATAAAAAAGCTAAAATGATCCCATTTAAAAAAAACTAAATTTACACGACTTTGAAAAATTATTTTACAATTAGATAAAATTCAAGATTACCAACTATTTTTTTCTCAAAACCTTTATAAATTTTGAAACATTTATATTATTGATCAAGTTATGGAGAAAATTTGTAATATTTGTAATATTTTAAAACATCCTGTACGAAGATACAGAGTGAGAATGAGAAAATGACAGTTTTCGTGAAAATATGCCACAGCGTAAACCGTATTATTATTAGCTGACATATATATAATAATATATCATAATTTACTTTGACATAAAATGTAAAGTATTTTATAAAGAAATGAAATATACATATTTTATGTGTATGTGTATACGCACACTATACCTCATGTTCCATATATATATATATATATATATATATATATATATATGCTTAAATAAAATATTTGCTAAATTTTTCATAGAAAAGCTTATTCGCTGCCTCTTTTAAATTTATTAGCCCATTACAAATAGTTGCATATGATGCGGCAAATTCACCTAATGTAGCTTGCATGTCATCATGCACTTCTTTTTGACATCAATCTTTTTTTTAGATAAAAGAATATTCAAATGAAAATATAATAAAAAAACTTTCCATTTTTTAAAAACATTTAAATCACATTTGTTTATAATGGCAAAGAAAAATATTTGACATGAAACTTTGCACTTAATTATGTGAAAAATAAATTGTCATCATAAAGATAAATATTTTTTTTTATTCGCGCGCTTTTGATACGTGACACGCAAACTTTTGCATATATGTATATTTTCTTTTATTCGCACAATATTCTCGTATATCATAAAATTGCCCAGTTAATCATTTTATCAATATAATTGGAGCTTGCAGGATAACGTGAAGTGTAAATGTACCATAGCGTGAAAAATGTATTATATCAATTTATCAATTAATTTCTTTTTTTTTACCAACATTATAAATAAATATCATTTGAATATTTAAAAAAAATGAAAAATTTTAAGGGTCTTCATATTCGCGTCAAAAATTTAAATTAAATTTAAAAACGATTAAATTACAATATGCAACAGAAACATCCGAATAATCAAAGGATTGTAACATTTTATAAATTTTCGCTGATATAAGCGAAATAAAAAATAATAAGAATGTCATGGTAAATTCACAAATCCTCGATAAAAATCTTGGGAATCCTTTAAAACTCTCTTGGGGCACCGCATTAATTAATGATTTTCGACAAAACTCGCATGCAGAATCTCTCTGCGAAAATTACATCGGTTGGCGTTGTTTAATGTACATACCATGCCACGATGTACACATGTGCAAACCCGTCGGTGTTTCACTAGCTCGACATGGTGTGTCGTTATGTTTATGCATGTGTGGGTGTGGATGTGTGTATGAACGTGTGTACTCGGTACGAATCGTCGATGCATGTGCAAATATGCCGGTGTCTCCCTTTGTTTGCAATTCATCTAATTCCAGACTCTCTCAGCAAAGTTCGTTACCGGGGGATGATGAGGAGAGGCCTGCTACATCAAGTCGCTTTAAGCCCTCGGTGTAAAAAGCGCTTATCGCGGATGCGGTGTTAAATTCGTTGCTTTAAGCTCCCGATAAGATCGCGAAAAGTAAGAAGGCGAGGTTTCGCTTTGCAAGTAAACTGAAAGCCCGCCCTCCCGATAAGCGAGAGTAATTATTTAGTGTGCGTGTGTGTTTCGTGTGGGCTTAATCGCGTAACTAGAACGAACCCGAGTCACGATTATGCTGGAAAAAAAAATGCGGTATGATAAAGTTGAACGGCTGCGTACGGCGTTAATGTTGTCTTTTTACAAAGTGCCCGATACATCATGATACCAATGAAAAAAATGATTTCCCGTGAAAATGTATGCATTCGATGTTGTCTATCATTTATACTTCACAATACTGCCAGTAACACGATTTTATTTCTATCGATGAAAAATGATATTCTTGATTTATAACCATGTGTGTTGACAGAAAAGTAAACTATGAAAACATTGTTCAAATTGCAAAAAGCAATCGATCAGAAACGATAAAAAAGTAACGATCAAATTTAGTTTGATATGAGGAATAATGAAAAAATTTAAACCAAGACACATTTTAAATAAATATGTAGGAAAAGTAGTGCTAGAAAAAATTTTTTCTCATATAATAAAATTTCAAATAAATGTAGCAATATATTTTTGTGATTTTACTTATATATATAATAAAAATAATTATATTTATATAATATAATTATTATATTTATAAATTACATAAATTTAAGTAATAAAGATTTAGAGATTTTTAATTAATAATAGGCCAATAAGAATTTAAGATAAAATAAATGGCGTAATTAATTAATTAAATATTTTCAATTTTTCACAATCTTTTTCTATGCAATATATATCTTCGACTTATTTTCCGAGCTCTAGGAAATAAACATCTCTAATCTGAGATTCTCTCCGATTATCCCCGAACAATCCGCCCAAGCGGAAATTTAGCGGACGGACATGTGGAGAAAAATGTCGGGGCGCGAGTAACTGAACTGGAAATCAAATCCAGGTCTTCCGCTTTTCGGGCGACTGCTCTTAAAACTAAGCTATTCAAATCCCACACTTGTGTCAAATTTCCACTTAGAAGAGACATTCGCCGACAATTAAAAAAAGAATTTCAAATTAGAGAGATGTGGATTTCTCCAGGAATTTTTCTAGTAAAAAGTCAATCAAAACTCAAAAAATATACTGTAAAGTACTGGAAAAAAATCTTTTCTTTTTAAATTGGAATCAATCGATTGATCAAGTATTTCAATGATCGTGTTTTGAACTTTTATTGGTCTTTTTATTATTATCATAAATAATTATATAAATCTATCACAATGTAATATTCATTATTTCAATATAGATTATACAGTATAATTAATAATATAAGTTGCTATAACAATGTTATAATAAATATTCAAATAAATTTATTAGCTAAATAAATGACCAATGTTTGCGAATTAAAGTGGCACTTTTAAAGGCTTCGAGTAGCGTAATGATATTTGCGATTTTAATGGAAGAGCAATTAAAACAAAAATGGATAAAAGCTTGTTAAATGCTTTACGTATATTTAAGGAACGTGTAAACAAGCGACATTTAAATGAAATTTGTGAAAAAGAGAAAAAAAAGCACCATCGTACCAAGATGGAAATTATGAAATTTAATAGTCGTCTTAATGTTATCTTCTCATATGAATATGTCGCAGAAATGTCCGTAAATTGTTTGTTTATAAAAATAAAAAATCCACTTTTTCTATAAAGCTCCAACTTTTTACTGAAAGTCATTAAATTTTTAATAAGATGCTGCTTTTTGCGTAACATTTAATTTTCAGATATACAGAAAGCAGTTTTTACCAAAGCACTGTGACAAATTTCAAGATTTTATAATACAGCTATGTTTTCAAATAATAATAAAAATAATAATAAAAAATATTTAATTTATAAAAAGAAGATTACTTTTAATCTAATAATTATTTTGATAGAATGCATATACTTGAAACACAAAAGTTTCGCATTCTACCGTATGAATAACAACCACTCCAAAGTTCTAATTGACCGAGAGACACAATCAAAACTATGTATCGAGGAGAACCCGGCAAACATTGTGGCTTGTCAATAGTCAACCAACTCAGATGTACGAATGAACTAGTATAGTTACCTGCTAACTGGTGGGCATTGTAAGCGTATTGCGCTGTTTTCACAGATTCAAAATCATTACATGAATTTGCTATAATAAATTATATCAGTACGGTCAATGTTTCTTTGTATCGGAAGATCAAAGCGATAAAGTCATAAAATTTATGACAAATTTTTGATGCAGTTGGAAAATATTCCTTTTGTCGTTTAATAAATCATTACAACTTAACAAATGACATATCATATAGACAAATGTACGCTATTATTTAAACACCGAGTATGCCATGTTGCTAATCAAAATTCATTAATATATTAATATATTAATATGTTAATTAAATAAATTAAGAAACATATTATTAAAATATCAGAAATAAAAAATGCCTATAAAGTTGTTATTAAAATAAGATATCCATCTACTTTAAATAGAAGAGAGAATTCAATTTTTATATATATAACATTATTTCTGATTTTTTATTTCCTTTCACAAAGAAAATTTATTGCTCAGAATCATAGAAAGAAATGAAAACTAACTATATTTTAATGTTTATGATAAGTCGATAACAATAAATATTGATTATTGAATAATAAACATTTTTATCTGTTTATCAAGAGATACGTAAAGAACCAATAAAAATTTACTTAATTAATAATATTGTTTCTTTTAAATTTATTAAAAGAGAAAATTAATACACATAAAGTAAAAACTAAATTAATATTTGTATAAGGCATTAATGAACAATTAATTATGTTCGATTTACATCTACTTTCGATTAATTTATTAAGCACGACATTATTCCCTGTACAAATCTGTATCTGTCTTCAATCTCACTCTAACAATAGTAAATCCGGAAATAATTTACGTGGAATGTATATATGTATAACGAGATCTGAGCGTGTTCTTAGCTACGAGCTCGATTTCTATGCTGGGCACAATCAGTTAATCGGCTTGCCGCGATGGTCCTTTGTCCTCCTCTTTAGCCAAGCTTGACAGTTTGCGGTTTGTAGTTCGCAAACTTTATCGGAGGAGAATCCGTCGCACCTCCCCGAGAACACCCGGTACGTTGATTTCTCTTGAGATTTGCGATAACTATATCGCTCAAGAATCTTATGCATCGCTGATTTTATTATAATATTGATATTTTTCAGACATCTATTCTGACACAATTTACATTTTCAAACATTTTTCATTAGGTACCATTGTGTTTTTCAATATTAATTGTAATTTTGAGATGCTAAAATATTTTGAAAAATGGATTTTTTGAAAACATGTTCCAAATCAAAGGAAATATATGATGCTAACCTCACGTAATTTATTTGTGTATAATTTATTAATAAATTTATACACATGTATATATAAAAAGAAGAGTTTATTATTTTAATTTTTATGTGCATATGTGTATTATATACGTTGTAAGATTAAAATACATCTTTCTTCCTTTGGGAGTCCTGCCATTTTCGGAATTTACGGCAATCGTTGAAAATTGTAAAAATAGACCTCAAACTTTGTTCATATCACTTCAAACTTCAGATAGCAACTCTCGAGTCCGATAATCTTTAAATTCGATAAACATCAAGTTGCTCGAAACCTTCGAGGTTTCGAAATTGCGAGAGTTTCTCGAATTCACCTATCCGACTAATGTTGGTAGTCTTGCAGTTCAACTTGTGCGATACGAATTAATATGCTATGAGCTTTAGAATCCGATCCTCTCAATAGTCGGCGAACGAAAAAATTTCATTATATCTTAAAATATTATTCTACAAAGTGAAAACTTGCCGTATTACCGTTATAGAAACGATTCCTGAACAATTACAGGGTTTTTCAGCTCCGTAGTTTGCTCGTTAAGATAATACGATTTTACGCTAGACACGTGAAAGTACGATAAAGATGCTCGAAATTTCACGAGTCTGTGGAATCACGTATAGAGTATAAGCTCAGTTGCAAAAGTAGGACACCTTATACTTTCATCTCTGGGAAAAGAAAGAAGAAAGAAAATCTTTTGCATGATTTGTATGATTAATTCTAGATTTTCTAGGAGATCTGTCCTCTTTCTGTTGGATATATTATGCATTTTCCGACATTGCACAGAGAAATTGCATCAGCATGTTAACTTACACCGGGTTTACGAAATTGCATCAGCATGTTAACTCAACCTGAGTTAGGTTGACGAAATTTTTCAGTTTCAATGCAAATTCTTCATCTGTATTTATGATTCAAGTGCAAATTTTATTCCGATCTAATTACGAATATCTTACTATTTACTATTTTATATAACAATATTTATAAATAATAATTTTTGTAAAAGATAATAAAGAATTATCAATGTTATTATCAAAAGAATTGTTATTTCTATAATTAAAAGAAGTTTAAATTATGATGATATTATAATTAAATATTTAAGACAAATATTATAGACACATATTTACAATTAATATCTTTCTACATAGCATTCGTATTATTATTTTTTAATTGATCTTTTCTATTTTACAAATTTCTATTTTTAGATATTTTACTCTGATATCTCGATCTCTTCTTTTTAAATTTTTAATGTCCTATATTTTTGATTTCCAATATTTTATGATTTGAGAAAATTTAAATAGCAAAAAACCAGTCTTGTTTTTCAAAATTTTAATTTTTTTCAGATATTTAATATATTTATATTTTGATTACTGTGCGAGTTGATTATTTATTATTTTGATTTTTAAATAATGGATTAAAATAATGGATTTAAACTGAATTAACAATCTATTATTTTAAATGTATAGTTATGTAATTATTATTTTCAATTAGGTAAATTCTCCAAAAACAAATCAAAATTGAACTTGAATGAATTTTCTATATTATAAATACGAAAATATGTTGTTTTTAAAAATGTATTTGCTCACTATTTTAATATGAAAAAGAAACTAAAGTTTTCATTTGTTAAAATATTATATATATTTGAAAAAAATGAAATTTATTTCATTTTAATAAAAGAAAACATTTTTTCTCAAGATTTGTTTTCTACTAGAAAACACACAGGTTTTTTTACAATCTGTATTTAAAAATCTTAGATCTTTGCATATATCAAAAGCTTTAAATCCTTGAAGAAATTTAAAATTTGCAAAATTTCTGCAATATTCACATGAATGGATTATCGATATTTAAGATATCAAGATGCTTATATTTTTCTGTTCTTTTTATTTTGAGAAATCACATTCTTCGAAAGAATTTAATTTATAACAAATTATAGTCATTTAAAACAACTTGTACACTGCAAATTGTAACTTGAATCTATTGTTTTCATAAAAATCGGAATATAAAAATTGGCATCAATTAACAGAATCGTCAGTCAATTACTCGGCCTATCTACAGCGGAAAGTCGATATCTGAAGAACATTGACTGAAAGCATCGCTTTGGAATACGATGCCAGGCAAAGTTTCCTTTGTCAACGAATACAAATGAGGGAAAGAGGCTGCGGGCTGTATACCGGAATCGTTATTAAGCGCTAAGGAAACTTCCGATAACCTAGTTCTTGGTACTTACTTCGTTGATAATTTCAAATATGATTTCAAATAGAAGGCCTACTTACCCCAACGATGCTGAGTTTGCTCAGAATGGAGAAATGCGCGCAAATCGAAGTGAAACTATTTATTGGAAATATCCGTATTTTATAGCAGAAGCAAATACACTATTTTATGAAATGTCAAATTGAATCCGAGAAAAGAGAATACCAACTATTTTATAAATATTTTCATTAAATAATGTAATGTCCGTCATCGAAAATAAATATTTTTATTAAATTAACATTCAACATAAAAGAATAAATTTAAAGAAATTTGAATACATCTATAAAGAACAAAATAGCGATACAAATTAAGCATAAAAATATAAATAATAAAATATAAATGATATAAATATTGCAAAATGATATATTATCAGATTTGAAAATAATATGAAGTAAAATTCATTTGTACTTGATTTATAATGTTTTACAATGTCATAATTTCTCAAGGAAACGTTGCCTAAACCAAGGTTATTTACCAGATCATAGGGGTCAAGGTCAACATTAAAATCAAAATGAAGAAATCTGTGAAACTGTGTCAATTAATTATCCAATTCAAATAATATAAAGTGAAATTATATTAAAATAGAAATAGAGATAATTTTATATATATAGAATTATAATAATTTACCCTCGTGCGGAAACTTTGTATGTGATGCAGAATTGAAACTTTTAATTATTATTATAATTTATGTAGAAAATGTATATTGCTAGATTCAATATACTAACACAATTTAAAAAAGTTAACATTGTCGTATTATTCAAATTGTATAAAAATTGAAATACAAATACAGATTTTAATTTTATATATTTTATATTAATTTTACATTTTCATGTTAACGTTCATCTTGTAATTATATTTCAAAATTTTTTTATTTAATTTTGTATAATTATTTAATTAAATACATTTATACAAAAAAAATTTATTTTAAAATATGTAATTAAATAATATATTAAACAAAACAGAATGAAAACGGTTTTGGAAATTAATACAATTACGAAAATTTATCATTTGTGAATATTAGAATGTGCAATTCCACAATTAAAATTAATAACAAAATAATCGGAAATTATTATAAATTAATCAAATTTGTTTATGAAATTATATTTGGCTATAACTCTGTTATACTTTTAATATATAACTAATTGCTTCGTTACTTGATACCTATTAAAGCACAGTATAACTAGATTAACTATTTCATACATGATAACGTAAAATTAAAAATTAAATACAACGTTAATATTTTGAACTGCTACTTTTTCTTTTTACATTTTATCCTCGTAGTGACAAATTAATTTTTATATAAACGTAAACATTTTTTTTTAAATTTACTTTATTTAGCTTGAAAAGATATAATAAAGAGAATTAACGCAAAAATAAAAATATATTAACAAAAAATACATATATAAATTTCGAAAAATTACTAAGTGTACTTAATTTCTTATACATGCATACACACACACATATACATTGTATAAAGTGTTTTAAAATTAAAAAAAAAAAAACATTAATTTTATATATGAATTTAGGACCTCAAAATAAATAAACAAATTCTATCGCATTTGTTATTTCCAGGGAAACTTTCTTCTTTATTTTGGAATTCTAAATTCAATTTTAAGTTTAACTTGAAAAACTTTATACATATTATTTTTTGAGCAAAACGTAATATTTTCGATACCTCTGATCAATAATATTTGCTATAGCGTAAGATAATATTTACGCGCCTCAATTAAATTATCACATTAGATCACTTAATGATACCCTTACCACAAATTAAGTGGAAGATGTCGAGCGTGTGATCGCGGTCGCCTCCGCCGCTTCGTATAATTCAAAGTCGCGCAAATTCGAGCGGGGTAATGAGATCGCCTCGAGCGATGTAACGATGTAAAGGGCGTCAACTAATTACGTCGGATACTAGTACACCCTACTTAATATCGGTAAGTATTAACGGCCAACGAATTTACCAGCGGCGATAGTATCTGAAAGCAACACCCTTTCCATACAAACCGCTCATGAATCCTCAATTCCCCGAGCTTCATGATAATGGATTCGTATACGAGCATTGTTACACCTTCGGCTATCCTGTTTTACTTTTGTTCCTGAAGAACTTCGGCATTTGCATGGTTCGTGACCAGGAAAATCGGTCAGCGAACCAGCGGTTCTCAAACAGGCTTTGATTTGCAAATTAATGAACTCGAGATGATCGTTTCATTGAATACGTAATTGAATAAACTTTCGTTTCGATTGAAATCCATTAATGCAGATTGTTATATATATGTATGCATAATGTATTATAGATTGCACAAATGAAAAGGAAATAAATCGCTAAATCCTTTATTTCTCTATATGACTATATTTCATTTTATTTATTTAATACCTTTTTAAAAAGATATTAACACTGTCAGAGAAAAAAGAAATGTTTAGTAAATTATTCAGCTCCTACACTTTTTTCAATGCAAATACAATCATTATTTTTGAATTATTTGTCAATCTCGATTATTTTTCTTTATCAATTTATGTATCCCGCTTAGTTTTATATATTTATGTATACAATAAACATTAATTGATTTTTAATTGATATTAGCAAATTATTAATTGGTGTATGAAATACGATAATAAAAATAAATGCTCGTGAAACGTTGATTTATAGAAAGGTAGTATAATAATAAAAAAATTCTGTAGATGAATATAATGATGAAGATCTTGAAGATATAAGTTATATCAAAAGTTTTGAAAATCTATCGCATAAATCACTATGAACGGTACTATAGATCATTTAAGAGAGAAACTTAGACCTTCGATTTACTTTTCGCGTAATTTATATAATCGGTTCTTCAAAACCAATTTCTATCTCATTTAAAATCGCTCCGTAATATAAATGTACGTTTTACATTTATGTATGTTTGCCATAATGTAACTAGAAAAAGATAAGAAAATAACAAAAAAAATTTTAAGTCGAAATTTTTAAAAATTTATGAAACCTAACAATGATCGAAATTATTTTGAATGAATTAATTTTGATTGCATATTTTTATCTAAATGATATAAACTCTCATATAATCTGAGAGTTGAAGCGATAATTAAATGTAAATATATCTTTTAAAATCAAAGAATTTTATATCATGAAAAGTATAACTTTATCGAAAAAGGTAATTAACAAATTATTATGAGAAGAAAAAATGTTGGCATAAATATTCGATTTAGCCGATATCAATCAATCAATTGTAATGTGACGTTACATGTGCATCTCGCTCTCTCTTTTCGCAATAAAATATGTCTGTGATCGAAAAAAAGAAAGAAAAATGTGACACCATTTTCATCTGGTACTTTTTACAAAGCCCATATTTCAAGGAAAATGAACTCTCGCGTGTGAATAAAGGCTCTCTCTTGTTACTGTTTCTTCTATTCCTTTCTCTTTTTATATGGAAATAACGAAATATTGCATATTCAGAGTCTGAAGATAGTACGGTAGAATAAAAACGTAGTTCTACTCAAATTTGTGACAATTATTTCAAAAAATACTTCAAAAAAAGAAATAAATAAATCTATATTCCAATATTCGGGCCTTTTGAGACAAGGAAATCTTTTCTTAATTTTTTTCCGTTATTTTTTCTTTTTTTCTTTTCTTTCTTCAAGATAGAATTAAATTGAAATTAAAAACATCATTATATCTACGGCAAAGAAAAGCAAAATTTGCAGAAGACTAATATTTAGATAATCTCTAAAAAGGAAAACAGTAGTCGTATTGAGATATAAAACACGAGACCGAGAGACAGAGACAAAATATCTAATAATTTTATAAAGTAAAAATTAATAAAATATTTGTTAATATATTTTGTATGTATATATTTATTTATACTGCCTTTTATTTCGTTTGCATCACAAAAAATAAGATATTTTAATTTCGTCAATGTTATCTGATAGAAAATTGTTTGTATCTACACTTTTCTTAGTTAGATTTTGAATTTATGGAAAGACGACGGGAGAGGATAAATTGAAAATCTAATAAATGCTCTTTAAAGTAGAGACTTCATTCTTGAGAATAAAAAAAATATTTTTCAGGTACGGCAATTTTTGGCGAATTATTTAAAATTATGACATGAAATTATCTTGACGAATATTTATTTTTTCTTTTTTTCCCTCTCTCCATTTTTGTTCATGACATATTTTTTAATCATGTTATATCAAGCACTTATTCAAGTACATAATAAATAATCTGCACTGTAATTAAATTTTCCACGCCAGATATAGAAACGAAAAATCAATGAACTATTCTCGATAAATGCGCAGCGCAAAAAGAACAAATTATCGAGTATTATATCGCTACTATATTTAGAAAGCGATTCAATCAATCATCATATAAAAAATGTAAGACCTCCAAATATTTTTATTTTCTATTGTTAAATTATTTCCACGACCATTTTCGCAAATACTCGAAGCGTTTTCTCGTGAAAGCGAAGAGTTAAGGAGCTCTTTACAGAAATTGTGGACATCAAGTAAAGCTTTTGACCAAGTAAGGAGAATCGACGAGAACGATCCTTTCGAAAGAATTATAGAATATCTGACAATAAATAATTGAAAAATGAAATTATGTTTTCGATGATAAGCACAATCAAGAATAAGAAAAATCCCTTTACATTATTCCTGTCACAATTATAAGATTTTTTTTCCTGTAAAAAATTCTTATTATCTAAACCGGATTCTTTTACTGACATTAAATAGTATTGTTTATTAAAATTTAATTTTCAATATTTTTAATTCAGTATTGTTTGCATGTTCATTAATAAGAAAAAAGAAGACGATAATATTTTTGTATAAATATGTCTAATGCAGAAAAAATAAGTAATCCTTTTATAATTAACAATGAAATTATATTAATCTTTTCAACAAGTTTTCGTAGATATAAAATTATTAACGGAATTTAAATGTTTAAATCTTTATTAGAGCAACGTGATATCATGCATCATTGCCTTTTCTTAAACGAATATTTATTGCCTTCGTCCTGCTATCAAGAAAGATCTATTGCCGCAACCATATTGCTTTGTATCTTACTAGTCTATTTTTCCATAGAATGTGGATTATGATATATTTGTATTACCAACGCGTAATTTTCTACGATTCTCATACATCACGAGAAGATTAAAAAAAAGAAAGTTTCATATATTATATTATATACATACATGTATATACGCATATATACATACATATATAAAGTGTTTCATATAAATTGTTACAAGATATTTTCTCCGAAAAACTTGACGTTGTATAAAAAATATTTCAAACAAAATTTTTTATAAGGTTTTGAAAAAAAATTGATAATACTGAATTTTAATTAAGATCATTTTTCAAGGTCAATTTAGTTTTAAATAAATTGATTTCTCGCAATATTCAACGTAATAAGTTATAAGGATGATCAAAATTGATAGATATTTTATACTTAAAAAAAATTCGATATAATTTTATATAAACTATAAGAGAGAGAGAAAGAGAAATTATTTAAAAAATATAATAATAAAATTACAATTTACATATTAGCACGTAAAAAACATTCTCACACATAAGTATATATACATATAATGTACATTTTTATGTATGTATATAATGTATAATCCTGTGTATTTTCGGATCTTTTTTCAATCTACTTATTAAAACAGTTACAATAAATCCGATTGAAATCCACTAATAAATTCACAATTGATATATAACTTATTTAATATATTATATAATTATATTGATATATAACTAATAAGTGTTAAATACAATGAATAAAAATTTTATTAATATTTGTCTTAATAAAAAGCATACATTTTAAACTTCATTTAAAATATTTTTACTATCTCATCGATTTTGAATAAAAGTTTCGTACGCTGATGAATTTAGAGAGGAAGAGTAATGATTTAATTATATCGTTGAATTGCTCGGCGCATGTGGAGCCGTGCTTTCCTTTCTATGGCATGCATTACCTAGGTCTACGTGGTAGGCGATCGCTTTCAGAGAATTACATAGGTACAGCGCGGGATTGACCACTTGTGGCTGTAATGGCAACTAAGCCATGTCGTGGCATGCAAATATTCTACCCAAATGAGAGTTCTATCAAGGATCCTCTATAGAGAGTGTCCGAAATTGCTATGTCCAAAAAGACCAGACGTTCGTTATTGCTTGGATGAATAATCTCTAAAATTAATCGCAAGTTCTCGAGATAAAACGTTCAAAAGTAATCATATTGAATCATATTCCTTTAATTATATTTTTTCATTTGTATTACTATTGCAATATATGCATATAATTATCAATTAATAGTACAATTTTAAGTTTTTAATTTAAAATTATAAATCCTTTTTATAATATATATAAGTATTAGTAAAATGTTTAACTTGTGTATTTTTAATGTGTGTGTGTGTGTGTGTGTATGTGTCAATAACAAGAGAAAATATTTTTTTAATTGTATATTATCAAAATATAAAAATTAAAATTAAGTTATTAATTATCAATAATTTAATTTTAATTTCTCTGATGTAATTTTAAGTAGTTTTTTCATAATATATATAAGTATTAGTAAAATATACTTAATTTTGAAGATAATAAAAATTTTAAAAAATTTATTTACTATTTTCTTGTCATATCAGCAGCCTAATTAAAGGGCAGTAAAAGATATTTGGAATTTAAAATTAAGATTAGATATTTAATAATAGATTTTTTTCGAAATTACGTACATTGATTAGACACTTAATGTCTAATCAGAATTATTTATTACCTAATGTAATTAATATATAATCGAATAGATAACAAACGGGAAAAACACGTCACCACTGAATTATTTCGTACCACGAATGTAGCGCGGGAATATTCGAAATGGTCGCGGTAGAGTAGAATCCTTGCATAAGTAAACTTGATAGGAGGATCGAGCAAGCGCGAAAGTGACACGACAGCTTTCCATTATCAATTAAAGCTTGACCGGACCGAAATAGCTTGGTCGAAATGATATCGAAAGGAGAGTAGGACGAAATGAAAATGGGAGAAAGAGAGAGAGGGAGAGAATGGGAACGAGCGACAGGAGAGAGAGAAAGACCGAAGGCTTGTGGGAATCGATTTTATCATGGAAGTCTGCGGCGGACACGCGGCACCACGAATTGGCGTGCGTCAGAATCGTTTACCCATTCCAGTCGATGAAAATTGGGTCAAAAGTCGTAGGATATTATAATCCTCGAGAACCTTTATTCCATGTGTCTAACGGATTCCTGTTCGTTCGGAGCATTTATTACAAATTGCGGAATCTGCGACACGTTTGGAGGAATTTCACGTTTCAAGTGGCAAATAAACCGGTTGAAAATTGACGTTAGTGATTTCTGTAAAAGGAGCGCGAATGAGAGAGAGATCAAAAAAACTTTAGCTGGAGAATGCTGTATACACCTTGTTATATAATACAATATTTAAAGATTATTAAAATAATGTAACGTCAAAATGAGAAAAGGTGCGATCAGATGACTTCTGTGTTCAATATCTAATACTCTCTCACATACGCTCGTATGTCACGCTATACTTTTCATGCTATCATTCTATCACGTGGATCTAACGTTGTCATATATATCACGCATAATTCAGATGTATCTCGAACATAAGCCAAACATAACTCAAATGTAATTCAGATATAACTCAAATGCAGGCTCTCTTGGTTGACTCGGATTTAGCTCCGATAATTCGTATCTAATCTACATCTCACATTAAATTCTATCCCCCCATTTCTCCCTTTTCTCTCCCCTCCTCCCCTTCTCTCTCTCTCTCTTTAATTGAGTCATTATTCAAATTCAACTTATTGTTGCGATTAACTTGTGTTAAACCAGCAGATTAACGCCATCTTGAGATACTGGTCTTTGCACGTGAGGATTAAACTTGGATCACTTGGAGTATTTTTAAAATGTAAGTTATATAAAGATTTAAAAGTCAACTTTATTTTTCAAATAAAATTATATGAATAATTATAATTATTTCTTTAATAAATACCGATTAAAAGATTTGTAATATTTGATTAGAGGAACTAGTAATAATCTTGATCTAGACATATTATTAAAGTTATGATCCTGAGTGACATTAAAAGATTTTAGCTGTTGCTTGTTGTTTATTAAAAAATTATTAGCAAATAAATCTGAGTAAAATAAATAAATAATCAAACATGTATATAATTATGTATATTAAAAAATATTAAATCTAGTTTATAATATATATAATCTAGTTAAAATTTATAAGAGTACATCTAACACAATAATATTGATTTATTAAATATGTTTTATTGCGATTTACCATTTATGTACAAATTGGATTTATGTTATAAAATAGAAGGTAATGATTACTTTTAAAAGCAGTTTTCGAGAAGATTGATGCACTTGTTCCATCTTGATTCTTGAGTATGAAAATTCTTTAAAAAATCCGGTTCTGTTTAAAGCATTCTTGAACAGCATTTCACCGCTGCATTACTTGAAAATTGTCTTTCTTCAAAATATTTTTTCAGTAGTTCAAACAAATGAAAATCGAAAAAAGTCAGACGCGAGCTGTAGGAAGGATACTCCATAATATTTCAATCAAATGATTAGTTGAAATTGAAGTTCGATGTGCATAGTGAGATCTGGCATTATCGTGAGGAAAATTCACGTAAAAAAGACTTGGACTTTTCTAAAAAGAAGAGAAAAAGAGAAAATCCTAATCTCTTTTTCGAATTGTCTACTTGATGATGCAGCACAATACAGAATTATTTAATATTATTCAAGAATGATTTAAACATTAAAATCCGGATTTTTGTCGAAAGAAAATCTTCAAATTCGTGTCAAAATAGAATAAATGCGTCAATCTTCTCAAAGATTATATTGAAAACTAATCCATTAACTCCTATTTTAACTCAATAAATCTAATTTGTGCATAAATTATAAATAAAAATCGTAATATATAAAGCAATAATAATAAATCCTAATAATCTTTTTCTGATCTATCCTTATATAATTTCATAATAGCGTTTCCTCGAGTACATAAACTACTTCTTATAATCGTACATCCATTTTTATCATCTTCGGTTCCTATCATTTTCGATACATTTTCATATTTAAAATCGGATGAAATTTCTCGAAGTCAGAGATGCAATGAAATTCTTTCTCAGCAATTTCATGCGATGTTAAAAGGTTTATGACAATAAAACGGTCGTCTATTGCGCACTTTGTTGCCTCTGTGTAACATAAGCGACATAAAACGAAACGGCCATAGCGTCCCCGGGATAATTGAACGAGTTGTATCCCCTTGTTGCGTTACCTATTCATCCGACCCGACGCCATACATCTCCCGGATATTCGCCAAATCCCATGCTGCGTTTCACGCCGCGCTATGTCCGCGCTCGCCTACGACGAGTAGAAACTCATATGAACTCCATGGGCGCGAGTATGACCGCGAGCGCGACGTCATCTAATCTGATTCGTCGGAATGTAAACTCCGTCGCAATCAGAAATATACAACGTACAGTGAAAGCACTGTTTCATTAGTTCCGCCGTGATATATCTACATACATGCTCTCTCGTGGGATCGCGCCACCGTAGACGTGGAAAATCCAGCTTATTTCAGATTTTTGGGGCGTTTTTAAATTTTTGATACGCGCTTTATATAATATATATATAATATATAACTTTAAATTTATAATTTTTAGCATGTAAAAATAAATTTTCAAAAAAATTGACTGATTTGACAAAAATCTCTAATAAATGATGGGAGGTTCTATCTTAAAAAAATGATTTCTGATAAAAACACATCAGCATTGGCACCATTTATCTTCCTAGAGACTATAAGATTATTATATATAGAACTTTTTTTAAATAATAAATTTACTTAAGTTGATTATATGCATTCAAGATTGTAACATAATTAAATTAATTTTTCTAAAACCATTTTTCAACTCTTTCAAAAATGAAAAATTATAATAGTAGAATAAAGGTATTACACAAACGAGAGAAAAGAGAGAGAGAGAGAGAAAGTGTATGTGTGTGTGTGTGTGTGTTTGTGTAATATATAGCTATAATATTTCTTTTTATCTCAAAAATATTTTAAGAATAAAAATGTTTCATGACATGTTTTTTATGTTTCGAATTATTAAATATTATCATAATTTAGTTTGCGCCATCAAGTTATTTTTAATATTCCATTGCGGCTGAATCCTTTGATCGATTTAACAAAATTATCTTGGCAAAAATATGGAAATACATTTCATAATCACTTAAAAAGTATATCGCGCAAAATACGTTAACTCGTAAACGATTACGCGTGCACATGTGAAGTTAAAAGATGATTATAAAAATTACAGCCGGCACGTAATGTAACAATTAAGGAGAGGACTCAGCGCGCAATTAAAAAAGCGCGAACATACTTTGCACGCAAACTGATGCAAACTTTATGTTACTGAAACATAACTATGTGAATAATTCTCTTAAACGATACACTTAAGTTTTTATGTGCGTGTAACTATAAGAATAAGTGAAATTATGATTTTACACACATACAATAACTAGACAATTTTTTTTTACATTCTCGCTGAATTAACTTCATTATTAATTTTATTAGTTTGATTAATTCAAATCACACCTAAATATCTTTGTTGCAAGTCCCGCTCGCCTGAATGAATTTATTTGTAATAATAGGAAATATGTGATTACTCTTTAAGTCCTATCTTTATTTATGTAATATAATTTTAAAAGTTATTATAGGAAATTCTCATTTTGACTACTTCATTAATCGAAATGTCATATCTGATATACAATTAAACAGACTTTAAAATATAAAGATAGTAATGGTAAGAGGTATTATTTGGTAAGTGAATTGACTGTTGTTAAAGTTAGTTTAACAATGATTGCTTGCGTTATCGACTTTTCAAAGATAATTTCTCATAAAACTTTTTGAGATTCTAAAATAGGATCAAGTTTATCTCTAAAATGGCTTCTACGTTTGACATTTTATATTATTTTTAATATTATATCAGAAAACATTTTTTTAACTTTTATATGCAAGTTTAATATAAAAACATATATATGTTATTATTATTAAAATGTGGTTTTTGCATTAATTATTAAAGATTTGCTATTTTCTTTTAAAAATCACTTTTGTGTTACATTTTTTTTTTAAATTAAGCATGTAAATTTTAGTTAAGATACAAACTTAAATATTAATAAATAAAATAAATATCAAGAAATGATAAAATTGGCTCAATATCAGTAAAAGAATTTATGTAATTTTTCAATGATATGAATCATCAGTCTAAATATAATAATCCATATTTGTATTCTTTTACATTAAAGTTTATTAACGTAACTTCATTGTTCTTGTAAATTTGATCTTTAATGAAGTACTGCGCTGTTTCTCAGTAGAATTGGGGATAGTTCTTGTTTCCCTAAATGCATTGTCCGGAACCACAAAGCTGATAATACGTTGCACATTCAATCAAGACTACAATCAGACATAAACACGAATCCATAGTAACCTATATATCTCAACATCCACGACTATACTAGAATGGACATGTTTAACAGCATTTACATCGGGACTTGCATCATTTTGTCCCTTTGGATGTTATGTTTCTGCGAGAATTATTTTAGTAGAAAGAAATTGGATTGAATTTGTGGAACATAGAAAAATCATATAAATAAAATAGAATATTTATATTCGTTTCAAAAGAATTGAAATATTTTCCATGTGTTTTGTTTTCTTCTGTAAATAATTTCTATGCATAGAAATTATTTTTGGAGATCATTTTGACCCCATTTCTAACAGTATTGATTAGTCAAAAACTAACGATAAAACCAATACTCTCATCTCTAAAAAAAGTTATTAAGTTGAGCAAATGGAAGCCGAAAAGCTGGTTAATTTCTTTCTGGACGGCAAACGAGCAAAATTTCTCGAGGACAAAAAATATTTCATATATATCTTATGTATACTCTTCGTAAATCGACTTCGATATTTGAAAAATTTTTTTGTAATGTCTCAAAATAAAGCCTATAATTTTAATTAATTAATATAACACATTTTTTATTATTGTTTAGAGTTTCAACTTCCATCTCGAAAAAGTTTCGTTTTGATTCAATCATTTGTTTAAAAGTTATAATTTTTTCTTTAGCGATACATTTTCAGCATTTTGCATTATGTATTTATAATAAAAATATACTAAAGTAAATTATTTTGCAAATTTATTAATTTTTATCTAATCTTTATTTAAAAGAATCAAAGAAAACATATGAATTTTTTCATATTTTTTTGAACATTTTTATCTTTTGAAAAATATATTAGACAAAGATGATATGATATGGATGATTATTTTTCTTTCGAAGTATTTTCAGTTTTATTCTTTTTTTTAAATCATTTAAAAGATATTGTCACTTGTATTGTTTTTAGATACGAATGGCAAGACATGAAATATGTCCAATAAAAATTGTTTATTAATTTTTCGTTTAAAGACTATTATTTTGGCAATATTGAATGAAACAAGATAATATAATTAAACGATCTTTTCTGATTCTATATATGCTTGTTTTTAAATAATTTATTTTTTAACCATTTTTTTATTTGTTTAAACCTCTATTTGTTGCATACAAATTTAAAAACATTTTTTTATATAATCAGTGTATAATTTAATTTTATTCCTTTCAAAAAAATCTTTTTAAAAGAAATATAACTCGTAAATTCTTTTAAATTGTAATTTATGTGAAGGTATTTAACTATAATAAAATAATTAGAAACAGGTAGCAGTGAAAATACAAGTTTGTAACAGCATGTAGCAAAACACTTGATAATCTATATATGTATAGTGTAAAGTCACTATGCATACTCACATAGTCAATACATAAAATATTGATGTAAAATAACCAATTTTGATGTGTTTAATATTAAAGTACTTTGTTAATGTGTGCGTTTTAGAGTAATATAATAACTATACAAAATAACTATACCGTATTATATTGTGTCTATAAATGTATATAAATATTTTTTATTTTAAGACTAAAGATTGAAATTTAAATACTTTTTCAAATCCAAACGCTTTTCCCATATATTTATTTTATTAAATATTTTACTCTGTAAAAGAGAGAAAATCAAGAAGTGAAGACTATGTATCTAAAATATTTATCGAAATTCCATACTTTACAGCTCCAGAGTATCAGTTCTATATGGAAACGCTAACCGTCGATCTTCGTAGATGTACATGTAATTTCAGGATGCCATTTTTGTCAGATACAGGTAGCATTCCGGCGAAAATATTGATTGTCTGTATTATTAAGTATTCTATGCATTTTGCTCGCCCGTTACTCGACAGTAAGCCATTAGAGTTAAGATGCGAGAGCTGTAAATGGCGTCTCGAGCACTAAAGTGTGTCAAGAAATCATAAGCAAATTGAGCCTGAATTTCAAAACCAGTATTTTTCAAGAATTACATCATTTCTAGAATATCTTTGTGAGATTATATCTTATGTGATGACTATATTAAACTAATTTATATTTATTATTTTTTAAAATTAAAACATGAAAACAAAAACATTATAAATAAGATAATCGAATTTTTTATTTTACTTCCACACTATTTTTATGTCGAGCTCGCTTCTTATTTGCAAGTGCGAGAATATAACGAGTAAATAAAATAAACCTCCTAATAATTATTAGGCAGATTTAGACGTTTCGAAGCAATACAACCTTCTTTTGACATTTAATATATATGGATCACCCCGAATAGAGCGAAGAGTCGAGTGAAATAAATAAATGTACTTATTATTATGTAAAAATTCTGTTTAACAATAATAACAAACATTATTATAAAAGAGAATTTTTAAACAATATATAAGTGTATATATTTACTTCACTTGGCTCTTATTAACCCTATCCATCTTTCCGACTTTATATATTTTACAAACATACAGAAATATGTGAGATTTAATATTGCAGTATCATAATATATTTTAAAATTGAATACGCAATGCTTCAAATTGCAATTTGCATAATCCGTCAAAAAGTAATAACGAATAGATATCACGCAAACACATAGTGAATGATTGATTATCTTTCCGATATTCATAATGTAAACTTGATATTGTATACAGAAAAATCGACCATAGACCCCTCTAGGTTTTATTAAAAGTCAAGAAAGAGTTATTCCCATAAATTAATTTTCCGTATTACAAAAGTAATCTTCAATGATTAGAGAAATATGTCACCTCCGACATCACTCTAGAAATTTTATGCATAATTAGTAACTATGCATTTACCTCGGCGATGTCACGGTCTTGTCACGAAAGAGCAAACAAGATTTATAAAAGTTTGAAAGTTTTCAACGAAAATGTCGTTTCCATTAACCTACTATACACAGTCGGCAACTTCCACAACAGGCGATTGGTGCGTGAAACAAACTACGCGTAGTGTTTCACAAACAGGAACAACGTGTTTCTGTCAGCAAATAACATTACGTGAACATCTACTAATATGCGACACATGCAAGTGCATGCATTAAGTACGCTGCAGTTATGAAAAACGAAAGAAGATGATGAGAAGCCTTCCACCGTTGTTAGCACAATGCTTCTTTGAGTTTACTCAGTGCCTTGTAATAAAAAAGAAACATTATTTGATATATTACTGCCTTATAAAAGCCTTAGATATTTGTAAAAAAATATTCTGAGAATATATATGAATCATATTTCTTATATATTATATAACATTTTCGAATTTCGTATTATAATTGTGTTTTTCTGTACACTTCGATTAGAATTGATTGTTATCCTTTTAATTGTTTTTTAATTTGTTAAAGTTTAAATTAATTATTCCTGTATTTTTCTACAATTTCATACAAAATGATATTTTTAAAAGAATTGGGATTTTTCTGCATTTAAATTAAGATATAATAAACATACGGTTGCTTCAAACATTAATTTGGCATTTACAGAAACTGCTAATGAGCGAAATATCCAACGTTGGATCACAAAATTTAGATATGGTAATATAAACCTTGGAAATGGGACTCGAGGGAAATTGGCGAATCTACTATAAATAAAGAATAATTATAGCACACAAAGTACAGTTCGAATGTTTGCAATAGACTTAGGAATTCCTGTTGTAATGTTTCTTAATACCTGGCTCTACAACATGCAAAGAAATTGGATATATGAATGTCATAAATTGATGTTCATAAATTGCTATGTCCATAGATACATGTTCATTCATGACAATTAAAAATAATATGGAAACATTCTTGGAGAGAATTATTTGCGACGAGAAATGGATTATGTACGATAATCGGAAATAATAGTTCAATACTAATGAAGATCCAAAATATACATTGAAATCATTACTGGGCATCTATAGATCATAATAATTTTACGATGGTTTGTTAAAAAAATCATTCATTTTTGTTTTTTAGAAACAACTCAATAATATATGAAATTAATAATATTAATATATTTTAATATTTGTCTTCACAGATACATGTTTATTAGTAATATTATTTGAAAAAGTCGGCTTCTCTTAATTTTTTCATATTTTCCATAATAATGTACTGTTTTTATATAACATTGTCTCGATCCTTCGGAAACCTTTACTACACTTTGATGTATCGATCTTAACTTTGTAAAAACACGACTTCTTCCAATAATTATAAGAATAACATCGGACATTTAACTGTGTTCTTAATAAGTTCGCGCTCTTGTTTGATTTAAGAACTAAACTGAATTAAGTTTATAGGTAATTAATCAATTGTAAGAATTACAATTTTTTTTTTTAGAATGCTAAATCCTGATTAATCAAATTGTCAGAACTCAAGTTTAATCAATAACCCACTGACAAACAAACAGTTTTGTTATCTTTCTTTTAGTTATTTGTTTTGATCATAAATTGTTCATGGACATAGAGAAAGCTTCCAATTAATTTCTCCCTCCCTCTCTCTTTCTCTTTTTCTCTCACAAGTATAACAATTTCTATACCGATAGATATAAAATTGTAACACGTGTTTTCCGATAATATAATTTTATTTATGAAATATTAAAAGATAACGTTATTAAATTAATTAAGTTACAATCTAGTATTGTCTATAATTAGTAGATAAAGCGATTATGTGAATAAGCATATGAAATTATATACCGTAAAACATTACGGCGTAGAATTGACGATAGAGGAAAACGAGCGGATTCTACGAGATAATTCTCAAACATCTTCTAGATTTACATCATCTCTTCACTATATATAACGAGTGTTAAGTTTATAAAAGCTACGAGATGAATTACGAAGCTTCTATCTTCGTGTACTTTCCGGGTTAAAAGCATCGTTGACGAAGAGATCCTAAGCGATCCATAGCGGTACGGATGCATTTCTTAATCGGACACCGTGGTAATGTAGAAAATTGATAAGGATCAGAATTCACAAGGATCTTTCAGTTCTTACGAGAAGAGAGGATATAAGAGAAGTGGATCTCATCTACGCTATTTATTTGAAAGAAAATAACTGCAGAGGAATTAATTTTCTTTATAATTCGCAAATACTTGGTTAAATTAAACGTACGTATATTAAATTATAATGTTGTGTCTTTGTGAATTGTGTATATTTTTATGCTAAGTAGATCAAAAATGTATTATATTACCTATAATATTATCTATAATATTTGGACGAAAATATTAAGTATTTTTTTTAAATCTTAAATTAATTATTAATTTAAATTAATTAATTTTTAATAGTAAATTACTCCTTCTAACACATCGTTTTTATTATCCATAAATAGAAATGATTAAACTACAATTATCAAATTATTATCTTAATTTTATAAATACTAGAAAATTTATTTTTTGCATTATTTCTCTCATATATGATCACATATAAATTTAAGTATGATTATATATAGGCAATTTCTTCTCGTTTCTTCAAATTTTATTTTTCTTAAACAAAGGAAAAATTATTCTTTTATTTATTTTTCAATTATTCTTCTTATTTTTTCGTATATTTCTTTCCTTATTTTTATCTTCTTTTATGTATCAAGTGATTTTTACTCTTCGTTGCCAAAACAAATTTTGCAATATTATTGAACGTGTGCCATGCATTCGAAAGTCAAGAAATTTTGAGATGATGTATAGTAGAAACGATTGATAGAATTTTCACACATCGATTGTTGTTACAAAATTCATGAAACTATTTTTGTGAAACATCGCGAATGCCATAAAACGAAAATCTCGCAAAGATCTTGCAAACATGAGTGTAAAAATCCTCCATTTTTCCGCTCACTTTTATCTGGCAGGGTCGATTTCACAAGTTTCTAAAGTTCTCTTCCAGCTGAATAAGACGCTTAATGTTCCATATAAGACTTCCCACGAGCATTTTTGATAGTGTACGGCCAACTCATCAAAACTGTTTCTTTTTTCTCGAGAAAAAAAGTCCGTATATAATCAAACATAAATATGTATATAATTATGTATAAAATCTATATATTTTCATATCTAAATTTATACGTGATTATATATATCTATGAGCAATTCTTCCTCATTTTGTCAAATTTTACTTTTTCTAAAAAAAATGTAAAAATTTTATTCTTTTAATTATTTTGTCAATTATTCTTCTTATTAATATATATATATATTAATGAAAACGTGTGAGACAAGTTAATCGCGATGTATAATTACAAATATAAATCTTTCATCATAGAGAATAATTATACAAATTATTACAGTAAATGTGATAATTATTCACGTCAATATTTTCGATTTGTAAATATTAATTATTGCTCTACATTGTATTTGCTAAAACACACGAGCTTCTGCATGAGATTAAAAAAGATTTAGATTACTTAGCGTTTAGCATTGTGCAAATTCCTATTTTTCCACGGAAACCTACCACAAAAAAATTTTCCGGCAAATTTGCACCATATGCATTCATAATCGGATTGATATAATTATGTGTGTAAATAAATAAATAAATATATAAGTGTGTATGCATATTTGCATGCGTTAAATAGAGACATATTGATGTTGATATACAAAATATTCTATGTAAAAATTCCAATCCTTTAATTGATATTAAGTGTACGTTTTAATTTACAAAGAGAGAGAGAAAAGTTATCTGAATACATACATAAAAGATATAATATAGTATTAAATTAGTTATAAAAAATTATTATTTTATAAACAAAGATAGAATTACTATTTAAAAAATCCAATGTTAATACATTTTGTGATTGCATTATTTATTTTAAATAATGATTATAATTATAAAGTGTGCATAACAACTGATAATAAAAAAGAAACCAGTTAAAAAAAGATATCGTTAATTACGAAATAATATTTTTCTTTGTAAAAGCGTGTTTTGTTGAAGACAGAACTTGCACAAATTATACTCGATTTACAAGTTGAGCTAGTACTTTAAAACGACTTTAATTGCAGTTGAGTAAAAATAAAATAAAATAAGTCTCAACGGTAGATTGGTATTTGTAATGAACACAAACTGAAAGAAATATTCTTTTTCTGTGCGTTTCCTATATTGATAAACTATATAAAAATTAAAATTGTGTTAGCGAATATCTATATATAATTTATTTAATGTTTGTAAAATTATTATTAGTAACATAATGCAATACATAATTTACCAAATTTTACGTAATTTTATGTATAATTATTATAATTGTGTATAAAATAAAAAGTAATTACTCTATTATTTTATATATGTATAACATAATAAAGAATTATAGTACAAAAAATACATTTAAAAAGATAAACAAAAATTGCACAATTATTAAATCAAGGGCACAATATTAATTTCTATTTTTTTTCCCCGATAATACCTAAATTTTATGTGCATTCGGTGTAGATTGTAGTTTATACATTGAATATATAGTTTACTATGATACAGGTTTACTCTCTTAACTTAATATTATCTAACAGTCTTATTAACCTGAATTTTTAATCAATCTTCTCTTGCAAGAGCTTTAAGACATAACACACTTAAGAATTTTAATAACAGAATTATTGAACTTAAAAGAGAAGGAGTATCCTGCGAACCATCTGTCATTTATTATAACTTGATACAATTACTCACAAAATTGAATGAAATGTCTCAAAAAATCTCATAAAAGTTTTTAATGTAATAAGAAAAGACGGGAGACTAAAATCATCATCACAACATCGCATACTACCACAGGAAAAAAAGAAAGAGAGAGACTCATGTAAAAACAATATTTTATAACTTATTAAAAAATAATAATAATTAAATTAATAATTATTAAAAAATAAAAATAATTAAATTTCTGAAATAAGCTTTTAAATCATTTTTCAAAACTTTCTTAATTTCAATTTCATATATCACTACAAATCTTTCTTATCTTGTACTCTCTCTCTTTCTCTCTCTTAAAACTATTATACTAATGTGCTACATATTTCGCGCGTACTATTATTAAAGTATACGGTCAATACAAACCTTAAATGCATTATTTTTGTTAAAATAATATAAATGATATGAAAATAATACAAAAATATGAAATTTTTTAAAATAAATCTTTTGCAACTTTATTTTTGTGTTTATTCATTAAATATAAAATTCCAGCATTTATTAGAGATTGTACAAGTTTTAAATTTTATTAACAGAATGAAAAAGACGTTAAATAAAAATCGCACGCTGGGAAACATGTTGTTCACGCGACCGCTTTAAGAGATTAAATACCTTTTTTCATATAACTACTAGATCTCATCTGCAATTACATTAAATCAGTAAACTCTGCAATATATAGAAACAAATATACTAAAAATAATAAAATTGGCTTTAAATTGCATAATTGTGTTTAACTTATTATAAGCAACAGTTAGCATAATTTGATTTAATAATTATGTATAATTAAGGCGACAAAAATAGATTTAGCAATTTATAATTAAAATTAAAAGTTAAAAGCGTAATGTAATTGTTTATCGCATAATATTGTTTACAAAATGCAATAACAAAATGTATAATACGTACCCATGAAATTAAACTTCATTAAAATTCATTTTCATTTTCCGCTGAATAACGAATGAACTTATCATATTGGTTCGAATCGATATCACGGAATTGCGTATAACTAAAATAATAGCTAGCTGTGTGTCAGTGAAAACGAATCTGGAGAATGACGCTTTTATGTATCTTTGAGGTACGAATTTATGACACGGCGGAATAGTAAGCGGCGTAGTAGATAAAAGAGGAAGTGATAAATGGATAAATGGACTTCCTCTATTCTGCAAGGTGCAGAATAGAAGTGCGAATATTCGCCCGTAGTGTAGCTGATGTTTTTAAAACATTGTACTGCGATAAATATACGCCACATATCAATTCCCAAATCGAAATTCGATGAATTGTAAGCCGACGCTCTTAATGCAACATTATACAATTGCACGCGTTTCACTGATTTCAAGCGGTAAATTCCTATAAAATTCCATTCTTAAGCTTTTATTTCTACTTTAATATTTGCCTTAATATTTTAAATACAATAATATATAATATTATTTTCAAAATTAGATTTTTTACAAGTTAAAATTAGAAAAAAATAAATGAGAAATATTTCCCTTAGAAAAACATAATATAATTTTTCTCTTAATCTTATATCTCTTTTTGTGTAAATATATATTATTAAAAATTTGCAACATTTTTTCGAAATAAAATATCAATTTCTGTTGTTATATTTGTATTGTAATATGTCACAAAGTATGTTTTAAGTGTATTTTAATATAAATGTAAGTATTAAAATATAAATTTGAATATATAGTGTATTTCAATATAAATTTTATTAAATAAAATAGAGCTATCAATATCTTTAAATAGTTTTATTTTTAATATTTTTTTGTGAAAAGTATAATAATATGAAAATGAAATGCAGAAATGCAAGAAAAATTCGGAAGTACTTTTTTTTCATTAAAAGATATTACATCTCTTAACATATTTTAAATTAAAATATATTCTTCTTTTATATTTTTTTAGGCATATACAAATTTTTCATTTTATATAGTGATTTTTATTTTTCGTTTGTATAGAAAATAACAAAACTCTTTTATTTTAAAACTTAAATATTCTTAAAACACTTTCATTAAAGTTAAATGCGTAAATATTAAAGAGAGTTAAATGCGTAATATAATATTTAAAACAAAATTCATTCTGATACATTTTCAATAAAGATATATTTTACTTTATGTTTACATATAAAAAATATCAAAATAAATTCAACAAAAACTTTTATTCGTATAAAAATAAAAGATAAGCGCATAAGTAATATTTAAAATAAAAAAGCAGCGTCTTTGAAATAAGATGTTGAATTTTGATGACAATATAATGCAAGAGATACTAAATTTACTGTAATACTGTTCTTCTAGGATTTTCTTGGTATGATAACTTTAGTAATGGCCGCCTTTTAAGTTTAGAATATCGCCATGCGATGCTTCGCGTAGTTTCCCAAGCAGAAACTTTACTCATGAGGCATATACAGATTTTCTTAAAACTCTCGTAACTTGCTCGTGTATTATAAATTGCTGTTTAAATGGTATATTCCTGCAAGCAATTACTAGATTTACGAGATACTATACAGATGTATTTAAGTAGAGAAATAAGTTGAATTAAAAAATAAAAATTTACATAATGAATATTAAAAAAAACCTAAGAAACTAATATCTTATCCTTATGTTTTTCAAATGTGTTTATTTTTTTTTAAATAATTAATATGATATAAATAAGATCTGTAGCATAAATCACTCTCTATTATATCCAACTATTTTATTTATGAAAATTTAACCATTTATTAAAATTTTAGATTTGCTTTTTACTATCAAATATTTATTTATCTCTATATTATTGTGTTAATATATTATATTAAATTAAATCCGTGTATATAATGAACCATAAATCAATTCCAATGCTATATTGGAAGGAAGCAATTTCCTACTAATGCATAATTATGTCACATTATGTTTACTATCTTTCTGAAACAATGAGAAAACTTTCTTGGCGTGATGTGATAATTAACTCCGGTATAATGCAGAGGTGCAAACAGACAATAGCGAAAACTTTCTCATATTAATCCCTACAGAATATTTGAACGATCATCTTGAACGATCTTTCGAAAACTTTTCAATGGACATTATTCTAATAGTCACATGGAGAATATCCATTTCATATTCCAGATTCCAGACTAATCGTGAGATAAGAAATATGTTATCAAAATTGCTTGCAAATTACAAATCAAAAATTTTTTAAATAAAATTATATATTAAGCATTCTTTAACCAATATAAGAAATTATATATAATATTTATAATATAATATACAGGAATTTTATAAAATAATTTTTTAGAAAAAATTTATCTAGATCACTTTGACTTTGACATATGTTATAGAGTTTATTTCTCTGCTCTTGGAATCAATTGTTCTCTTATAATTTTTGAAATATTTTATATTTATGTTCAGTAATTTTTAAACTATGTTGGAAAAGCCAAGAAATATGACCTTAATCTTAACTTATATTATTATGATGATTCTGAGTAATCCTAAAAAGATTTTAGAATCGTCTCCGGTAGGAAATTATTAACTAATAATGTTGATGATGCAAACGAGCGTTAAATGTGATAATTTGAATTTCACCAAATATAAATTTTACATTAGTTGCGTATTTGCATATTTAATTATTAATTAAATAAATGAAAAGGCAGATTCTCTATCCTTTCCTGCTTTCGTCCAAAAAAAGTTTTAATCTAATCTAAATCTAATTTTAATTTCTAATCAGAAATAGATTTAGGTTAGAATAGAGTTAAGTTAGAATTTTCTCACAGAATTCCTTCATCGCCCGTACATTTATTTCGCAATAAATATATACAATTATAATCTAAAATATAAAAAGAGAAGATCAAAATATATACATTAAAATAGAAAGCAAAAAGTTATTTACTTTTCAACAAAATTATTCCAATCAATTATAATTTTTGACGATAAAATCAACTTTATTCCAAGAAATAAATGACTTGATGAATGCATTATCAATAATATACGATAATATCTGTGAATTACTTTTAATTAGCTGAAATAATGCTAGAGAAATGTTAATGTATATATCGAGAAAAGTATGTCTTGAGATAAAATGTAATTTAATTTTATATAATAAATAAATCTATATATGTAATCTCTAACTCTTTTCATTGTGTTAAGAATCCAAGAATATTAATTATTTTTGTGATAATTTATTTTTATAACTATTCAGATGAAATGCACGCAATACTCATATTACGATTCTTATTGTATCAAAAATTTTCTTTTCAGCACTTTATTATTATTATTGTTATAACTATTATGATTAATGATAATTACTAATTATATCTATTCTTTTTCTCTCTCAGATTCTTTTCTCTATCAGACTGTGATATTATAAAAATTTTCTCTGTGACAAAAGATGAAAGACATTTGCAGATTTGCCTACAATTTCTATCAGTTTTTTAAGGCAAAGTTTCTATAATTCATAAAAATATTTTACGTATGTAATATTAGGAGAAAGCTAGCATTATAGTCATGGATATAAAACGCAATGCATGTGGAATGCATTTGGTCAACAAGCCTGAAACGCCAAGAGTAGATGCATTCGTCCAAAATACACTCTCGTTGTTTCGTAACTACGATCGAATCAACGATTTCGCTTAGAGCAAGGGAAATCTACTGTAAAGCGGAACGCTCTCGCGTGTTTTCCAATAACCTCGTGACGTTTATGGCACAAAGCTGACCTTGATCACGCCTAAACGCTGCCGGAATTGGAAATGCTGAAACCATTCTTCCACTCTAGTTCTATCAAAAATACGCATTACTTGTGAGCTTGCGCCCCGTCTTTTCAAATGATATAAAGCAGAATTCTGAATTCATACATCAATGTTATACAAATTGTGTAACGTTTAAAAAAAAACAATATATAATTATACAAATATTTCACATAAAAGATTACAAGATATTTTTTCTGAAACTTGATATCGTACAAAAAATATTCTATACAAAATTTATAGGGAGAGAGAAGAAAGTTGATAATCTCAAATCTTAACTAAGATTATTTTTCAAGGTCATGTGAACATGAATCTAATTTTTATAAATAGAATCATCTTAATTTTTTTTTATAAACCGATTTTTCGCAATATATTCGACGTTAAAAGTTATGAGGATAAGGTGGCTAACAATAAGTTCTATACATATAATTAATGAAATTTTTATATATATATATTGAATTTAATATAATTTTACATAAATTATGAAAATCTCGTATATTTTTCGATTATCTTACTTCAATACTATATATCTTACTTCAATATTTCATACTATTTATAAAAAAGAAATATAAATTTGCAAAAAGCAGCTACATATTTTTTTAAAATTCAACATCAAATATTGAAGAAATCATCTTGTAACGTTTTATGTAAAACACACACCACATACACTGTATAATAATATAAAATTTATATAATTAAATATAATATATATATATATATATATATATATATATATATAATATAAAAAATAAATAATTTTATGCATCAATTCGGTCAAATATTATACGTGTACACGAGGTTGAATCTTCTGAATAATTATTAAAATGAGAAATACTATATGTCACAATTTTTTTGTAAATCAATTGTAAACACACGCGTTACAGACATTATCTTACCATAATCATATCTTGCGATTTAATTCATAGTATAAGATGTCTTAAAAAATAAATTTCCCATAAAAATATATTTTCCATGTTAAATTGTGAAACCGTAGCTTAGCCAATTGAAAAGGAAAGAGATGTCGCGCATGTTATTGTACCGTACTACTGTGAGAGACAATTTTATCTACGCACGATGGAGTCCAATTGACTTTATTAGCGAAATCACAGGAGAGAAAATAGTGAGTTAAGGCGCTTCACTTCCTTATCGAGTCAAGATGTCGATTACTGTGACACGGACCGACAGAGTGATCTATCAATAAAACAACCCTCGACAACTTGATGATGTTTCGTCGCTACGAATTTCAAGGGTAAAATTACGAACCGTCGTTTACGAGCTCATATAGTGGTCTTTGTACAGGCAAAGAGTTTATTGCGTGTTGATTTTCACGTGCGTCATTTCAATTTCAATTGAATAAATTACCTTAACACACACATCCTTAAAATGTATGATGGTCATTACAACAATTGGCATGATTTTTAATGATTTGACGATGAAAAAATTTTTCAACTTATCACTCAAGTGATAATTCTGATAAATCGAATCGATAATAACATTGTTTACATTTTTACATTTAAATATTTTTATTAAGATGATTATTTGATATTTAATATTAAAATTTGAAAATATATTTTAATAACTTTCGCCAAAATATCGAAAATGGTTCAATAATTATAGCGTTTTATTGTGCTTGTTCCACATCGTATGTTATAAACAGATATGGTAAATCTCGCCCGGACAAATTATCAGAAAGTGAAAATTATCAGAAGTCAATATTAATCGAATGTTGAATATTTTCGCGTCAAATAATTAATGCAAATGCCTGTGCAAAAACGAATAAGTAATACGGGAGTAAACATTTGTTAATTAACGGAAATATATGCTTATGGATAAAATAATTTTTGCTTTAGGTAAACAAAATGTGCGGCAAAATACGTCGCACAATTCATTCCTGCGGCTATTTTATATTTATTTCTGGAGCTTTTTAATCACGCTCGACTGATAAAATAAATAAGTTTTGCTAAAAACACACTGACACTGGAGATATATATTTCTTTTAATATGATGTATTAAATAAATAATAACGTATATATTATTTATTTAACAATAATAACTAAGATATTTATTTTTATATTCAATTTGATTTTGGCAATCGTAAAAGAGAACATTATATATAATAATTGTAATTAATATAAACTCGATAAGAAATTTACAATAAATTACAGTAAAATTTATATAGATTAATATAGATTATATATTATTGCAATGAAATTTATATATAGATTTATATTTAAATTTTGGTGTACAGGGAAAAGCTAATACTACATAAACGGATAAAACATAATAACTCATAATTGACCATACATTAAATGAATATGAAATAGATGATTATTATAATGATGCTTTCTAAATAATTTGCCCCATATTAGAGAAGAAATTTAATTTAGACATTCATGGTGTTTGTAATGAGAATGAAAAGTAATAAACAAGATACCATTACATGCAATTGCTTTCTTGCTAGTTATATTTTCCACTAAAATACGAGAAAAGCTAGCACCATATCCATAAACAAAAGCGAACAAATAATTTGCTTGTAGCAAATGTTAATTTGTTAGTGTTAATTCTGTAATGTGATGTTTCTTATTATTAGTTTTTTATTAATTACTATCATATTATTTATTTCTCAAATGATCAACAGTCATAATACTAATATCATTTAGAAATAAATCACATGCGTCAAATATGCTCTATACGTGCTCAAATTATGTGTTAAAGCTGATCTTCGATTATATACATCTAGAACATGTTATGTATACAAATACGATTATTATTAATTTATTATTATTTTAATTATTAATAATTTAGTACAACTGTATAGATTTCCGATAATATTATGCCAGTGTGATAATACAATGCCAGATCACTAATAATAATAATAATAATAATAATATTATTATTATTAACAATAATAATAATACCAATTAATAACAATATCGATCAGTGATAAAAAAAATTGTGTAACATAATAATTATTATAATACTCTTACATCTTATTTACATCTATCATTATCTTCAGATAGGAATTCAAATAAATATGAATATAATAAATAGGATGTAGAAATAATCATAGATAATTTTCAATCTCTGATATATTGAATTTAAAATAATTTTAAATATATTCTAAATATATTTCCACAGTCACACATAAATTATTGATTAGATATTAATACGAGCTGCTTAAATTCGTAACTTATGAATCTGTTTTATCGCTATTTAAATCAGTAAATCATTAGTAATAATATTGACACAACTGTTCAATCTTTGCTTAATATATCAAATAACCATTGACTCGTCAAATAATGTTCAAATTCTAATTAATTGAGGTCTGCTTTGATATCTGTCAGCTGTCAAATTTCGATGCTATTTTTGGTAATAATCATATTAATTACTTATTTATAAAACATACAATAATAAAAGTACGATATACGTGTATCTAAAGTTTAATACATATATTACACTTTTGCTACATATATCATTTTATCTATATATATAATAATTTTATACACATATAACACTATTATATAACTTTTTCGATAAATATTGATGAAATAAATATAAATAGATAGATTATTATCAATAGAAAAAAATGTATACATATTTATATTAAATATAGGATAAAATGATATGTCCCATATTTAAAAGTAATTTAAAAAATGTTATAAATGTTATAAATATCCTACAAGCGAAGGCATAATATTATCCTTGTGTAGAATATTTTTAAAGAAAAATACATCCGCATATATATCGAATGGACATTTATATACTATCACCGATTACATATTCTATAAGTAACTCTTTAAAAATACAAAAAACATATATAAACATAATGACAATTACTTTACTGGAATGAAAATTAAACATGCTTACTAATACTTAATAATTTTACTTTTTTTTTTAAATATTGTAATTCTTTTTAGTGTAAATTCACATTCAAAGCATTCTGTGTGGTTTTTCGATTGATTGTGGACTGCTAATTGATTTCAATGACATTAATTGGTAAACTCATTATGTCCAGCAATGAATGGGGGGCATTTTCTCTCTCTCTCGCTCTCTCTCCATCTTTCTATATATATATATATATAGAAACAGAGAGAAAGGGGAAAAGAAGAGAGAATGTCCTATTCATTCCTCAGTCGTAATGAGCTTGCCATATGTATATACATACAATTTTCTTATATTCTCACAAATTTTATTTATATTATAAAATAAATCAATAAATGATAAAATAGAGTAATGCGATTAGAGATAAACGGTTGGTCGCTAAATCATAATAAATTACTGATTCATAAAACATGCAAATCCAACGATGCAAAATCGTCGACAATATATATGCGCACAAACACACATCTCATTACACAGTCTCACCACGAGCAGTCCTTTAAAAACGTCGTAATACATATCCATCTTACCCAAGAGGCATAAAGGAAAAAATTCAGAAGCAACGAGTACGATACTTGATAACTCGCCATCATGGAGGTTAAATCGAATGACTCGACTTCTGCCAACGAGCAAACGGGAGAAGTTACAATTTCGACTTCTTGGGATTTTTAGGGTTATTAGCACACCTGGCTGGTTCCATCCCCTTTAAAAAGCCCTCACATATCTTGCCACACACGTGGCCTCGCACACGTTTTCCAGTAAGTTTCGGGCTGATCTGTGCGAGTATACGTCGGGGAATACCCACTTTGGGGCCACGCGCGTCACGTATGTATGTGCATATAAAAACTTGGCGGGAAGGGTCACGGGAATGGTGTCGTCGTTGCTTGATCCCGCGGGAACATTCCTCATCTATTGTCGTATGTTCCGCGAGTTATCCTTAAGAACTCTCTGCACTCGTAGCGCACGCGATAAAGCGCATTATCGGGGGGCGAATGGAATTCTTATTGGATATCCATCATGTGTCGTGGATAAAGTTACGGTGGATGAAAGTTCGCCGGGAAATTTTAGAGTTGAAAAGATCAGCCAATGTTACATTCGTTCTCGAAAATCGCATTAACTCCTGGCATAGTTTGAGAGTTGACGTCACATGAACGAGAAAGGAATCGCCAAAGAGAGTTCTTTCCGAGATAGCCGGATAACATTTTGATGAACAATGAATTCTAATAATACGTGATGAATTTTAAACACTTGGTTAGATATGCTAAAATCGCCTTTATATTAATCCTTTCCTTAGCGCATCTTTTCTTATGATTTTAGAATTGTTTTAATTGACAATGAGAATGACAAGTAAAATGCGTACAATTTTTAATAAAATTTGTATTAGGACACTATCTATATTATATCTTGGTAAGAAAAAAGGGACTTTAAGAAAAGAAGAGATCATGCGATTAAAATTAACTTGCATTTTTTATTACTATTCAACAAAATCTGTGATAGTTATAAGTAATGTACGCATAATTATTAGCACATTTTTAAAAATTTTTGACAATTTTTGACAATTTGTTAAATATTTAAAAAAATAATAAATTTTCTTGAACTAATTAAACATAATTAATAAAAATTCTTATATGCAAAAAAGCATGTTTTCACAGAAATTGGCGCATAGTAACGCAATTTTTGAAATATTTGTGCTATGTTTAAAAGATAAAGATAACTAATGCGAAAAAAAATTCTAAAGGAATATAAGAATCGAGAATATTTGTCTTTAATAAAAGTTTTTAGGCAAATCGTGAAAATACAACATCAGTACCCCGGAGACCATTCCTCATTTGGGTCCCAACTTATCGAGTTTTCGAGCTCGTATGTCGCGCTAAAAGCACACAAGAGCGCGTGCGGAGGATTCTTATCGAAGATGCATCGTATGTCACTGCTAAAGTTGAGCGAAGGAAAATCTTGCACATGGTTTTGCAGAGACTTTTCAGTTGAATTTTAAGGAGCCACGCAAGCTCTCAATTTCTCGGTGCTATATTAACCTCGCTGTCGCTTGACTATCAAGTGGTGAAATCGAATCGATATATCGATTTCAAAATCGAACTTTGCCGACGTTGTTGAAAATTTCACGCAAAAAGTCTTGTTTAAAAACTTTTCCTAAAGATAGAAATTTCCTTCCTGTTTTAGAAATTTTTTGATAGTGGAAATTTATATAATAACTATTATAACTATTTGTGAAATTAATAATAATGTATTATTATATTTAATAAATTAATTATAATTTTAAAAAAAAGATCTGGTAGACAATAATTTTCAAAATTGTATATTTAGATTATTACGTAATAATTATATAATAGTATAAAATGTTCGATATTACGTGTACAATTCAAAATTGGGATAAGTAATCGATACCCTACTTTTAATTAAAAATTTGTATACATCTTGTTTATATATATAAATAGAATACATATAAAATTTGTATACATATTTTATTTATATGCATGAAAAATGAACAGCATTATTATTCACTATTATTCAAGAATATGCATTTATGACATAATTCGAAACACGTAGCTTGCATTAACTGCGCTGCTCACGTACTCTACTCCGTGGTACGTGGAGACGTATTCTTTAAATCACCATCAAAGATACGGAACTCGCGTGACATGATAAAATTTAGGATGAGAATCTTGCTCATAGATATAGCATTTAAACATATTGAGGTCTGCCGATAACAGCGCTGTCAGCTGTGAGATGCGTGAGGCAAGATAATTATCGATATTATCCTGTACAATGTTCAACGCCATTACACACATCGCGATTTAAAAAATATAATATCACAATAATTATAACACAGTCTTTCATGCTATTAAATTGATGATATATGTAAAAAAATCAATTCTATACATAAACATTTAAAAAAGAATAAAATATCAATTACAATTTATATAAACTTGAATTGTAAAATCAAATTTGTACAAAAGATAGTCAGATAAGTTTTAGACATTAATTAAAAATATATGAAAAACAGGCAGAAATCAGGCATTTCAAATTTTAATATTAATAATTAATAAAATTTCGACGTATTAAATTATGCTACATTTTTAAATATGTAATTTTTAATATAAATGTACGAACTATTTTGTTTTAAATATATCAATAAGCATATCTTGTAAATTAGACTGAATGGATTCTGACAAACAAGTAACACGTACATGCATTTATTTTATAAAATTACATTCTAAGAATGGCAAAAGAATATTACTATTATTATTATTATATAAAACAAATGTAGTTTTCTTTTAAATTTTAAATAAAAAATAAGATAGATTAAAAATTAAAAAATAAATACAAAGTTAACTCTTGAATTACATGTGCAATTGCATTGATAGCATTACACTTACATTACATATTGTATGGTATATCTTTTAGAGAAATCACTCAAATAGAATTTAATACGCTTTGTAAATTTTCGTCTCTGAAGCACTCGAGAAATACTTGTGAAAAAAAATATGACTGTTATTTTTGGAGGATTTCATAGCACGTTTAAAGCTGTACAAGTCATCAGGAGGCTCTGACCGTTTGTACGACAAAGTTAGCGAAGCACACCATGCGAGAATCGTAGAATACATACGTTAAAAGCATTACATAGTTTCAAAGACTGAGGCTATAATATAACAACAGGAATGTACTGGCAGTACAAGTATCGATCAAAGATATGATTTATGTTGTACATAATAAATCGACTGTCGTATTTCCTCTTGTGCAAAGTGTCTTTACTATCACTTGCTATACACGTGTATAACAGAACTTTCGAGAAGGTAGCCTAACGACAAGAAAACAACTAGGTGGAAGTATGAAAAGTATGATACTGAGTCAAAAAATTATCGTTACATTAGAAATTATAGAAATAGTAGTAATGAATACTTTTTGTGCCTACTTTTCTCTCGCTCTTTTTCGTTCTCTCTTTAACTCTCGCTCCCTCTTTCTCTGCCCAAAGTTGTTAAAACTTTATTCTATGATCTCAATGGATACATCTTCTTCACCTTATATTTTAGGAATATTTTTTAATGTAACTTGTCGCATATATGTATATAGGAAAAGTAAATATACGAATTTAAAAATTTCTGGTTGTCGTGCAAAAACCATGTTAAAATGAATATCTAGCTTCACACATTACAAATAGATCTAATATAAAATTTAAAAATTGCTTTTCTAGGGCCATAAACGCTACTTTGGACGTACATCAAGACTCGCACCTAGATCCGCTTCTGTTTAATTTATTTAACATTAACATTAATGATTTAACATTAACTCTAATGATGCGAATCGTTTGTAAATTGATCTTATTCGTTTAGAATTAAAATGTAAGATAAATAACCTACATCTTAATCTATCCAAATGTTACGTGATGCATTTTAGTCGGAAAAAGAATGTATACATATATACATGATTATTTTTTAAATGAAACTCTTCTTTCGATAACTGAATCTATTCGTGATTTAAGTGTAATTTTTTGTGCCAATTTATCTTTTGAAAAACATATCCAGACTGTCACCAAATTGTACGTTTAAGAAACCTGATTTTATCATGCGGTCTTATAAATACTTTATTTTCATTTTAAAATTATTTTACTCATTAATTAGACTATAATTGCTGTCATAATATGGGTCTCATATAAAATTAAATTTTATGCGTTAATTGAGAGGATCCAGCACACTTTCTCACAGAATTTCTTACAGTTTTCTTACAGAAAATCCAATGTCTTATTTCGATCATACTTATGATTTTATGTTAAATAAACTTAAATTCGTTACATTGGAAAAGAAGAGAAATTTTTGTTTCATTTTTAACTTGTTCGTTTGTAAGTTGATTGGTAAACGCACTACGTGCTCTGATTTGTTGACTCGTATTCGACTGCATGTTGGAACATAGCTAGAGCCAAGCCTCTTAGAAACAGTTCAATTTCTTACGAGGAATTGTATTGCATTTCTTACGGCAAAATTCAAGCCCCTAAATCGAATATGTGTAATGACAAATGTATTTTCTGATCACGTAGATTTTTTCAAACATCTTTTAATTCTTTTAAATATTCATTGTCTCTGTTGATTTTTCTGATGTAAATAATTTGTAATCATAAATTCTTGTGCTAAAAAGCTTCTCCTCCGTTTACATAAATAAATAAACAAATAAAAATGATTCTAAAGGATGAAACCACTCTATACAGTAAAGTGGCTTTTTGCTTTTCTCGATGTATCTTAGAGATTATTTAAAATACATACAAAGTTTTATCACAAAAATACTTTTATTGAACTATCTTAATAAAAATTTAGAAAATTAATTTTTAAAAATATTTTTGAAAAAAAATAATTTTTTAAAATTTTATTAGCGTTGTCAAATATAAATACTCTTACGATGAAATCTTTATTTAAAATATCTTTTGATAATTTATTTTTATTTTTAAAAGATATTTTTCGAGAAAAGTAAAAAAATCATTACGTATAATTTCATCTCTTATTATTAGAATAACTGCTGAACAGCAACTAAAAATTTCAAAATTCATCTATTTATCCCCTTCCTTTATTAGGGATTAAAATCAGAATTTTCGAGTCCGCGAGGTTTTTTTATAAAATTTCCAATTTAATTAAGATAGTCGAGAGAAAAGATATATGATTTTTTTAATTGGAACATTTCAAAATTAAAATGTTTTAAGAATTGAAATCCTTTTGCAATAAAAGTATTCGTAATAAAGATAAAACAGAAAGTTATTCGCGCGCGGGCGAGCTAAGTGCACACGTATATAAAATGTGCAGTCACAACCAAGTACACGTGCAACACGTGTCAAGCAGAACAATTGATAGTTCGTACTGTTCTAGGCGACTTCCGCAACTTTAAACTCCGTGAGAACTGGCTTGAGAATTTATTGATTGGTTGATTAAAACATGATGGTTGAGATATATGTAGGGTAAGCCGCACAACTATCGACCCCTCGACAGTTATTCGTTACTTGCCTGAGCGATCGTGCGAGCAAAATCCCACGTTGCAAAAAAAGTTTGCGTGCAATAACTTAGGAAAGCGTTAAATATCCAGATTGCATTTTTCGTACAAATCGCAATATATGTCTATTTTAAATGTGTGTGTGTGTGTTTGCACATTTCCAATATAAAATTATGGTAAAGAAATGAAATGTCGATGAAATTTTTTATTAATATAATAAATAATAAATCTCAAATTACCACCTGAGATTTATTATTCTTAGCTTATTATTAAAATGACTTTAGAACTTTAGAAATAACTTTATTCTTTATGTATTATTTTAATTTAATCATCACATTTTTATTTAACTTCTTATGTCTCAGCGAGATTTTATTTTATACATATGCTCTAGTACCTAAAAAATTAATTATTCAATCATATAACGTATTATTATCGCTTATTTTAAAGATTCCGACATATAAGCATTTAAAAAATATATAACCTAATATTTATTTCATTCATCCTCTTGAATTTTTTTAAATATAACGAAAATAAAAAAAAATAAAACTTTTATAAAATTATCAAAAAATTTTTTAGATTTTTTATCTATTCTGAATATTTTTTGGTAATCCTAAATCATATAAAAAAATGACATTTTTAAAATAAAACTATCTCTAATAGAGATAATTTATCAAAACTATTCTTATAACTATCATTTTCTTCTGAAATAAAACATCTCTCATTTATAAAAGAAATCGATATAATATTAAGATTTTTGATGTCGTGTAAAAGTGTAAGTTTTTATATCAATAAAAAATTAAAAATGTCCAATATATCATTAATATATATATATATATATATATATATATATATATATATATATATATATATATATATATACAAACACACATTCAATATATGTAGTATAAGTTTATTTCTTTGCCAATAATTAAATCAGAAAATATACTGTAAATGATAAAATTATATTTTCCATATCAACTATCATAAACAAGATAAATATTCTGTAAACATATTTAACGCTTTATCGTACATGATATTTATTAAAACAACCAGAGACGATGTCATAGCATAAAATTTATTCTATACCAGTAAATCTTTCGCGACGTAGAGCAATCGCGTGACATTGCATGAAAATTCCTATCAGCCAGATGCTTGATAAACAATTTTGTCAGAAATTTTCTGCGAAATTAATAAAGTCCATTCTTCGTTAGAGAACAATTTTTCAAATAGAAGTTTCTTTTTATTATTAAAATATTTAAAATAAATAGAATAATTTTTATGTTTTTTGTAATTTATTTTTATGATATGAGAATCTTTATATAATATTATATTTTTATTTTTATTTCAATATCTCGTTTCTCCTATCACTTTTTCACTCCTATCACTCATTCAGTTTAATAATATATCTCGAAGTTAATTTTAAATTTTGCAATATTTATTTGCTCTATATATATCATCGAAAAATTAATAAAAAACCAGAATATCTCTTTCAATCCATATATCTCTCTTTATCTCTCTTTCTAATCTTAAATTATGTATATATTGTATTATATTTATATATTCTATATCTGTACTTTATATTAAATGTTATTATATTAAATATTTATATAAGAAAAGATTCTAAAAAAGTTGATAAAAGTTATTTTAGAAATAGATATAACGCGCTAATCAAAATAAAATAACTTGCGTCACTAATATTGAATATTAATAAAAATTGAGAAAAATTCTGGCTACATTCGATAAAAAGACAAGTTTGATCATTTTTTTATTAATAATAATCCAATATAATATGTCTACTTTATAAACTCTATGTTTTGAATTTAATGTATATATATAATAAATAAAACAAAACAATTAGTAGTAAAAAAACTAGTTTTAGGTAATTATTAGATTATTAAAAATATCAAGAAAATTTCGAATCGTATGACATTTATATAATGTAGAGCATCGTGTTTAATATAATGTAGACAAAGCATAATATAAACAAAGCATGCTAAACTATAAAGCTTACAGTTTATAGTTATTAGTCGCAAGGATGCACAACGAAATTTATTAATATACTGTCTTAAAACCAAGAGCCTTATATAAAATGAAATATCGTATACAGGAGGTAATATCGCAGAAACATCATAAAATATTGCTCATCTGAAGTGCGGTGCATTTTAACTCCTCCGCTAAACAAGTTATAGAACTCAATCAAAATACGAATCATGAATGCATTTAAATCCTGAATACCAACTTGGCATTAAATTAAAAGCCTCTTTCACATATAGATTGCATGCAATATTAAATATTATTTATACAAAATCAATGCATTATAAAATAGTATCATACTGAATAATTTTTCTATCTTTATTCTTTAAAAAAAGTTTAAGAACTATGTATTAATTATTGCTATATAATTGATCAAAATAATTCACTATTTTTCTAATTTTGGATTCAAGATGTTATCGAGAAAAAATCAACTCCAAAAAAATTTATCGTTAAAATTTGTTCTACTCATCTTATTCTTTTCCAGACGAACAATTTGTCAAGCTGAAAATGAAAGCGCGGCTTTATGAGCTATATGAGAAGCAATCTGGTTAGTTATCTATCTTTGGTCTCCGATTCAACCTTTGATCTCCAATATTTCATTTCTTAATGGGAATTACTATTCGTCTCTCTCTTGTATATGTCACCTTATCGAGGTTATTTATGTTAGTTATTTGCATTAAAAGAACACAAATATACATCGCAATTATCGTCAAACACCAATTAAACTAGATTATTAACAGTTTCGCTATTTTCAATGTATGATTGCTTTCTCTTTAACAATAATAAATAGTTTAATTACGCTTATCGTAATTATTATAATAATTGTTAACGTTTTGACAATAGAATATGTCAAAAATGAATAATGCGGACATATTGAAAAATATATATATATATAGTCATTGGACAATTAATGTCATATATAATAATCCAGTTATTCAATATCTACAGATTATTCCATATTGGATTATATCGACAACCAATATATTTGCAGTATATTTATAAAGATATAAATACATTAAATATCGTTTTGTATATAATACAAATAATATTACAAATAATATTAAAGCCCCCCATATAAGAAAACTTTATTACACAAAACTAAAATAGCACATCCTCCTCTCATATACATATTTTGAAAATATATATTTAAAAAAAATGAATAAATTAAATCTAAAAAAATTGTATTGATAAATTCTTATATAAAATTTACTGATAAATATATATATTTTCTTATTAAATTTTGTTATATTTATTTCCATAACCGTTAATGCTAAATATGTGTGTGTAGAGAGAGAAAAAGAGAAAGAAAGAAAAAATTTTCCAATATAATATATCAATTGGAAAATGTTTCTTTATATATTATTCGGAAATTTTATATTATTTGGAAGATTAATTAACAATAAAAATTATAATATTCAATAAAAATTATAATAGTCTATACCTATTGTACATAATATTTCTGTTCTCTTCAAGAAATTTAATTAAAAAAGTATATATAATTCTAAGATCAATTACAGATATTCATTCCTATTCATACTCATCAATACACAATTATAAATCTTAATTAATCGAAATAGTTAAGTGCTTTTATGACAAAACACACGGATTGATTATTTGATAAAGTGCACTCGCATTCTCACAAATAATTTTATCCATGAACAAATTACGCACGTGTCACTTAATTTTTTACCCTTAAGCCGTAATATGCAATGTTAAAATATTTATGTTCTTGTATACGCGAAGTACAGTTTCATATCGAGATCTCACCCTGCTTTAGAAATGCGTAATAGGTAGGTTATTCACACCGTAGAATCAATTAAGCGTAGATAAACGATAATGTACTGCCGCAAGTATGTAAATTACATCATTCGATGAGCACAGGTTTATGCATCAACGAGTTGCTTAATAAACCGTATTAATGTTTAGCCGATAATCCCATGATGATGTTCCATTTCGCAATTCTTAAAACGAATCTCACATTAGAAACGCAATTTCTATTATATTTTTATATCTCAAATAATGTATATTGCTTTGTTCACATTTAATACAAGCATGTCAATCTTTAATTGTTATGTATATCGAAAAATAAAAAATATTTGCAAAAAATGAATATAACGTTTTTTTTTATTTACTCCTAATTTTTAATATTAAATACCGCAAAGGTTGAAGTTTGAAAAATCTAAAGTGAAGTCAAATAGAAAATTTAAACTCAATAACATGCATTTAAATTAGACGAAGGCCAAGGTTTCTATAGAAGCATATATCTTCTTGCACCCTCATCCCAGAAAAATCTAATCTAACTAAAATTAATTTTTATTTCTTAAATTAAAATTAGATTTAGGGTGAAATGTGGAAAAAGAAACGAAATCCCTCCTTCACGTATATATACTTTGAGGTAAAATAAAACAATAAAATACATCGTTTTCCGTGTAAATTAAAACTTTATTTTTTCTCTACGCGTATAATCCTCGTTTTGAATAAAATGTTGTAAACTCTTGCGAAAGTATATAATTATATAGACTAAAGGCACTTATTAAGGAAGGGAAGTTTTCTAATTTAAGGCGATGATGTTTTTTGCTTAGTAGATGCTTTAACCTAGTGACCTCTTATGTACTACGTAAAGAAATCCATGGCATTTTCCATAATACGTAATAGAGCTTTAATGATTGTCGTTGACAGTGAAATTCGTATGTTGTAAATTGTTAAAATTTTATTTTGCTTGGATATTCATAAAGTGTTCAATACTATAATAAGAAAGTTTTTTAAATACAATTAAATAATCTTGTTGTACATGCTATAATTATTTCTTATTTATAGTATAATCTTCTATTCAAAATAAATTTTTGAGAAAAATAATTTTTTAAGCGTCTGTTGACATTTTTCATAGTTTTTCAAATTTCATATTTTAATATTGCAAGGCTGATATAAATTCATTTAAAGTTTTCTGAAATTTAAATTACTTTTGGAAAAATTTAAATTATTTTTAAATTATTTGTGTTTTCGATACTTATGTACTTTTTTGTTATTCATTTATGGACTTTGAAAAACTCTCCATATTAAGAAATTCTATGCTATAATGGAGATTAGTATATTATTTTAAAAAATTTTACAAATTTTACAAATTTTCAATAATATTCTTTCAGTTTTATCTTTTTCATGTCAAAATAATGTAAGTTGTATAAAATAATATATTTAATAATAATTTGACTTTATCTATATTTATATATTTGTTTCAGCATTCTATCAAGTTTTCAAAAACATCTCCATAAGTAAAAACATAAAAATTTTAACATTAAAAGTACAAAAAATTTTGAAGTGATATATCTCAAAAATCAGAAGAGTTTACAATCCATTTCAAAGTGCACGTAATTCAAGATCTTGTAAATCAAAGTGATCTTTAATGAAGTGAGTATAATTCTTTCAAAATTACTGTAACTTTTATTGCCGAATTAAACGATTTTCAAAAAAGGTCAATATATTTCTTTTAAATATACACACACACTCGACACATTCACTACTTCTCATAGATGAAATGTTTCGGCACATATTTTCTAGGAAAACAATGACATTAATATAAGTTAAACTTATCTTCATTTCAGAAAGGCAGGAAGGCGGAGAATCATAATTTAAAGTGCACGAAAGTACAGGTAGTCTCGTTTATACCTTCGCACCTTCCCAGTCTCTAAAATATGCATGCCCTCAGTGAATCGCGGGCATGACCCGCGAAAGAACCTTTCTTCAGTTATTTAAAATTCCGCGTGACCACCATGTGCAAATCACTCAGAGCCATGTGTATTTGAAAGCTGATATTACTGTTCGTAGAAAACAAAAAAGTCTAAAAATGATTACTGCGGACAAAAATGCAATACCATTTTTCTATTCCTTGTCAAGAAACAATCGTGCAAACTTTCATCCAATTATTTTTTTATATATTAAGATTATATATTTGTTGATATATTTAATATTCTTTTGATATAAAATTATTAATTTGATATAATATTGATTTATATTTAATATTATTTTTTGATATAATTAATATTATATTTTTTGAGATTTTTTTTTTTTATAAAACTCACATATATTAAATCGTTTCTACACTATGTATTTGTCACTATTAATGTTTCAAAGTACTTATACAATATATTTTATATATATGTGTGTATATTTAAAATTAATAATTATTTATACATATCAATTCATTGCTTATTTTTGAATAAGAATTTAATCTTGAATTAATGTGCAATATACTTAATAAAAAAGATTTACATGTAACGTAATTTCGTAATATTATTACGAATCGGTATATTATTAAATTTGACCGCAGACCTGACTGTACTGCAAGAAGCAGAAACAGCTGATTGCGGTCACGTACCTTAATTAATTACGAAGTCTCGAAGAGGAGTCCTCAAATCGACGATGTTTGCTTTTATACGCTATCCGATTCGGCTGACAAGAAATAATGTGGAACGATGTGCCCCTCGATAGGTGAAAAATCGTAGCCAGCTGAAGATGACGCAACGCACGTCGATGATGAATGTCTTTCGCACTTTTCGATGATCGCCCGTTACTCAACTCGACACTCCCGCACAATTTGTAAAGCACACGAGTTTCATAAACCGTAATTGAACCATACAACGCCAAAGATCAACATGTACTGACACGTACTAGACGCGTGACGTCAAGGGACACTCGAAGGACACACTGCCGCGCGACTTCGCGCTACTACGCGGTTCGTGACGTCACATCGCGACGCCCGATTTCCTCGACTGCAAGACGAGAATAATTAATTAATATAATGCTCTCGTGAAAGTTTATTAATTAACAAGTCCATTACGTACGTGATAACTTCTCGGATTTCCTCGATCGTATGTCGAGAAAATCATGCGGAATGATTGATAGAAGAGCGAAAATGTCTTCGTAGATAGATCTGATCGCCGATTTGAAACGACAAACAGGACGTCGAAGAGAATGTTGTTGATCGATAATTAATACTTTTCAATTGTTCTTCTAGACAGTACTGGTAACACACACGACAAATTTTGCGACACAGATAATTGCGTATCGCAAAACAAGGATCGTTCGACGCTCCCGGCGCCAAAAAGCTCACCCGCGACCCGCGTCCTTCTCGGAAAAGATCGTCAACTTCACGCGATTACAAGTAGCGACGCCAAGCGACGCCGGTCGCGAACTAGATGGGTTTGAAAAGATAAGGCCCACCGCGCATGAAATTGCATAGCTGCATGTGCACGGCGTAAGGCCGTATGGACCAATGAGCATCGAGCATTGAGTCGTCATATTGACTTACATACATAACATAATACTCGATGCTCATTGGATAGTCTTATGCCCTAGTCTTATGTGATGGCCCTAGATCTATATATGTAGAATGTACAAATGATTTTATCACATTGCAAAAAATTAAACATATTTTATGCTATATAATTTTATAGTTTTAAAATCACCGTAAGTAATAATTATATATTGAATTATTTTTATTTAAAAAAAAATAATTTTTTTGTTAAATAAATTGCTCCTATAATATTTTATTAGCAATTTAAAAATGAATTTCCATACTTATTTTATTATTATTATTATATTATTAAGTAGAGTATAAAAAAATTGAGCTACCATTAATTTATTTGCATATAGGTAAGAGATTATGTATAGTTTAATTACCATCTCTCGTTTAATAAAATCTTCTTCTCTGTTGTTTAAATTTAAATTACTATCTCGGATAATAATTTATTCCACAAGAGTTTTATTTGCTTCAACTTGAACATTCAAATGTATGTAGATTATATAAATTTGCGTAAAATGTCCATAGTATCAAAATATTAGTAATTTTTTTTATTATTTTGTACACACACACATATAATTTTAAAACAGAAAAAAATCAAATATCCTCACAAAAACAAATATTTCTATTTTAATATTTGACATATCAACCGTATGCCTTATTTTAATCATCACAAGAAAAATCTACAAGAACATTTTCTTCCTCTGTAACATATCTTTAATAATACATACTTTATTACAGAAAAATAAAAGATAAACTTATAAATTTTTTTATGTAATAAAATAAAATAAAAATTGCGATTGCTTTTAACGTAATTTTTTTCTACATTCACATAGCTGCAGACAATATTGCCCTTATTTAAAATAATATTTTTTAAAATAATATTATTATTTTTTGTAAAATTATTATAAAGCCACTTTTATCTTAATTACACACATACACATAAAATACATAATGGCTAACCATATTAATAAAATTATTTATTATAAGATAGTAGAAAAAAATTATTTTAAATAATTTCTGTTAATTCCTTTTCAATTATTTGACAAAACAAGAGATACAATAATAATTATTTGATATAGAATTGTTTTAATTACATTAAATTAGATTTTTCATAAAGCCATAAGATTTATACTCAACGAACAAGATTTACAGAGTATATAAATTATTTTGTAGTATTATCTCTGTATGCTAGATCAATAAACCGAGTATGTTTTACTGTTTTTAGTATTTTTCACTTATTTTAGAGTTTATAAAATTTATAATATATAAAAAAACTGCATAAAAATTTATGAATTTGAAATTTATGAAAAAAATATAAAAAGAGAAGTTTTTTACATTTATTAAAATTGCAGCATAGAATTACATTAATGTTTGAAATTCTAACCGATTGATAGTACCTTTTTGGAATGCACGTATCAAACTTCAAGTACTGTTCTCTACCTTTGAGTGTAACACATTTCGAAACATCAATCGTAAGCATGATTTCGAAAAATTTAATTTAGCGTACTATTGTACGAACGCATTTCCTATTCTTCACTTTCATCTTTAAAGGTCTCTTTTTCGAGATAAAACAGAAATAGCTCGATGCTTATATTAGAGACGTCTTTGGAGAAACTAGACAAAGCATCATTAAGATCAGAATTTTCGAATTATTTCAACTACAATAAATGTACAATAGTACATTAAAACGGCCTTAACTTATGAAAATCTAATATCTATAGACTTATTTATTTAAAGAAAAATTAGACTATTTTTTTTAGTTTTGTCTTTTTCTAATTTTGGCGCAACGCTTGATCGATACACGCAATTTATATTTATTATATCTATATTATGAACAAATTTAAGATTTTAAAAAATATATTTGCATGCTTTATATTCAAAATAAATGAATAATGAAATAAATGACTAATGAAAAATAAATGATTAATAAAACATTGATGATTAGAGAAGAATTATGCTATATAAAAGCCTGTATAGTCAGATTGCTCTAATATTGGTGTGCGAATTTAATTAATCTTTTTTTTAAACACTGTTTCATGTATCTTTCATACACTGTCTATGAAAAAAATTGCAAGACTTGGTCCGTAAAGTACCTCTTGTGGATTTGATGCGAGGTGCGCTCACATGAGATGCGACGTCTTGAGCGTAAGTAGAACGAGGTACGTGCAGTCAACCTAAAGGACGAGTGGGAACAAGAGTAAAAGAAAAAGATCAATGTAAGATACGACGAGAGATATGAGCTGTCTCTCTCCTGCTATAAAATCTTTTTCGCTTTAGATATCTTCGCTACATGTGCCATGTGATAATCTTTGTATATTATATATTAATACAAGCGTTAAATCTTCTCTTAGAAAATTTAATACTAATCGAAGTAGTTTGTATGTAAAGGTAAATTTTAAAATAACTTCAGCAATCGTTAGCTCCATGTAAGCATTAATGAATAATAATGATGTAATTATTCACAAAATATTATATCACAAACTGTTGCAAAATTATTATTATAAAAATGAAATAATTCAAAATTGGATATTAAATATAATGAAAAAGAAATCATAGAAAATTATGCAAAGTAAAAATACGCGATACAAATTGTATTAAATTATTGTATTAAATTATTCAAGAAGATTTCTTTAAATTGAATAATGATAATGTAAGTAAAATAATAATGTAAGTAAAATTTAATTAAAACTAACAATAAGTTTATGTTGATAAAAATAAAATAGATTGTGTATGTATTTTATTTAATGTTTTAATTTTGCAAAAAGTGTGCAAAAAGACAACTATAGTAAACTATAAACAAATAATTTACATGTATTTAAAAAAACAAATTTACATATTATAACATAAAAAGATAAAATACGTATTGAAATAAAGATTACTAATATAAATTATCATATATACGAAGTCAATAATTCTGTAATGTTAAAAATCATATTTTTTTGATCAATGAGTTTTTAATATAATTTTTTGAATAATCTAAATACATACTATAACTTCGCATGTTGTTTTTAAATTAACGATGATGATGCTTTTCAATAATTCAATGCAATCTCAAGCAAAACTATGTGAAAGATTGTTTCTGCAATTCTTACATGAATGTTAAAACAGAACGATGATTAGGAGTTTGAACTACTATAAAACAAACATAGGAATAAGAAAAACAGCGCAGAAAGTCAAGTTGTCAGATGAATAAGACAAAATAGAAAGTCTGTAACGAAATAAGAAACGCTCTTCCAGAATAGCATACGAAAGTGATTTTAAGAACGCATAAGGAGATATTATTCAAGAAAATGTGAAAGAAAATTTTTCTTTAAAAACAAAAAATGTTCCTTTTATTTTTTTATACTTATTTTATTCCATATACTGTATGTTCACACAATATATAAAATACACATATAAATGTAAATTATTCCAAATATATTATATAGAAAACCGTAACTATATATTTTTCTTTCATAAGTGAAGCATTTTTTTTGAAAGTTCTATCGTTCTTAAAAGTCTTTTAGAAAGAAATAATTTTTTATTGATAATAATTTTGTAAAGTAATAAAAAATTGCACATTTATTAATAATTTAAATAAATAAATTACCATAAAATAACATTTTAAAAAGTTATTTATTGTATCATTTAAAAAACATTTCAAAAATTTAATGGATAATTAAGTACATATTACATGTAAAATATTACAAAATCGAGCATATAATAAAAGTTATGACAGACAAAATTAATATATTCAAGATAGAAAATATACACATAAGATAATATCTCAATCATAATTATCTTAAATATTATCTTTTTATTATATATAAAAAATATTAAAGTCATCATTTCAATATTTTTTATATTTTCATAATAATTTTGATGAAAAACAAATTTTACATATTTCTTTGACTTCAAGAGGGATTTTTAAATTGATATTTTCAAGCAGATTTCAAGATTATTCTTATTTTTTAAATATAATATTCATATTTTGTTATAAATCTCTTTATCATATAATTAATATCAATGAAAAACCTTTCAGTAACAATTGGATGATCTACTGCTATTTCAAGTAAAAATGTTATACAAAGATAACAAAATTAATTAAAACAAAATTAATTAATTAGAAACATTTTCGCGTTCGTGTTTTTTCAGTGTCCAAAATATGACATAAAACTAACAAATCTTGAAATAATAATCAAAACGGGGTCATATATAATCTCGTATCATCGCATGTCTATTATTGTCATTATCACAAATCTATGTCGTATGTCGACTTTATAAATAATATGTGATTTCAACTTTTTTTCTCCTCTTTTCGTGTCTCCATGTTAATTACCAAAAAAAAAAAATAATTTATTCAAACTTGGTCAAGGAGGTCAAGAATTAACATGTATCGTCAAGAATTATTCTTTAAAGTAATAGAGCGCTATTTATTTTTTCTTTTTAGGAAACATTGCATATGCGCCGATGGTGCCGATGGTCTGTTAGCGTTTTTAGTTTTTTTCCTTTTTTTATTTTTACGTTTTTAATCGATTCAGCAGCACGCGCCGCGTGACAAATCACCAGAAACAACTTGAATTTTTTTCGACGTCGACTGGCTTGATCGGATCATCTCAGCGGCGTGGAATGCAGAGCGAAAAATTGTTACTGTATAAAAAATTTTGCTCCGTTTACAATAGCCACGCGTTAATAAAGTTGCACAGACTGGTGAGAGGATTTAGAAAAATATGCATATCGCGTTGTCTGGCGAAATTATAAATTTTTGAGCGTGTACGGTGAATACGAATGCTCCATAAAATTTGCATCCGAAATTTATGACATAAATTCTATGAAATCTACACAGTAATCAATAATATCAAGTTTAGTTTTGCTAATAGATTTAATTATTCTTTATTCTTGTTATTTTTTAATGAGAGATTAATATAATATGCTGTAGAAATATGCATTTTTCTCCTCTCTCTCTCTCTCTCTCTCTCTCTCTCTCTCTCTCTCTCTGTCTTTCCCCCCTCTTTCTCTTTTATTAATCATAAGTAGATACGAATCTATTTAGATAAATATTTATATATATTCTAATATGATTATTATAAATATTTATTTTATATATGTATGTTACATGTTTCTTTTTTCTAATTCGTCAAATTATCACAAGCAAAAAATCCATACGTTTAGTATAATTATTTTTACATTAAATATTACAAACATATCTAAGATAAAAAAATTTAATGCAAAAGATCTTTTGTTTTTGAAAGGAAGATTTTTTTATTTGTTAGCTTACAGGTCGGGAAGTTGAAACCTTGGTGTAATTAACCGCGATATACTTTCAGTGTAATTAAAATTACGAAATGGGTAAAGAAACTAACTTAAAAGGTATGCAAAAGGGTATTAACTAAACGTACTGTTTTTCAGAGTATCCGTTATGACCTGCTTAATTATCCGTTGCAATGTATACATAAAGCTAGTATTAAAACGACCAGCTTTCAGCAGTAGCCAAATAATTAACAAAGTGCAATAATAGTAAAAGCATAGTTATCTATTTCGATATTTTGTATTACAAAGAAGAATAAATTACGATAACCATCGTAATCAATAAAATGCTGTGGTACAAAATTAAAATGTTATCCTACAAAAAATATGTTACTCAATGAGCCACGATATTTAGTCGCACGATAGGAATTATATGTGGCATGTATATTTATCGCAATAATTAATTTTTAATTTTACGATACTCATTTTTTCAAGGCAGATTTAAAAACCTGTATATATTAGATATATTTTAGTATTTATGTATATTAAATCATTTTTTTTTATTTTTCGGAGAAAGAATCGAATGTTTCAAACCACCCATCCATCCCTTTTACTTTAAAAAGGAGTGGTGCTAGGAAGTTAGCAAAAACATGTTTACCATAAAAGTCTATCTGAAGTTTCTGATGGTTAGGTTAGGTACTTTCATTTTTGGGAGACCCGTGGAAATACCGAAAACTGGGAGCAAAGTTGAAAATTTCGAATGGCAACATGGGACAACGTTGGATAGAGCTTTTAAAAAGGAATAACTTTTGCTTAAAAATAATTTAATATTGCTCGAAAATGATTCAAAATAGTTAAAAATATTCAAAGTATTTGCTACGTTGATGGAAATATCTTTCTATCGTCGTCTCACGCTATTTACGACGTTCAAAACTTTTGTAGAATTTAAAAAATGGCAAGCTTCCTAAATCCGTCGTTTCATGTCTCCTTTTGTTGAGCGTTTATGATAAACAAGATATTTTCCCTCAAAGGTCAAAAATCTAATAGCGTCAAATCAGGTGACTGGGTATTCCAAGCCACAAGATCTGCATGGCAGATTTAATTTTGTTCGAAAAAGCTGATTAATTATACGCTTTTCAAATAATGAAAAATATGCTAAGTAATTATCTTGTTGAAAGCTACATGATCTGACCTGTTTCCAGTGGTACATCTTCAAGGAGTTTTGGCTTTTATCTTTATAATCTTTAGGAGTTATAATCTTTTAAATTCAGATATAATATCACAATGTATAACACAATTTTCCGAATTTTGCATTTATTTCTTTTTTTTAATAATATTAAATTGTGTTGATTATCAGTCTGATAATAGTTTACATAGAATTCGATAATATTGCATTCTACAAACATAACGATGTTTCTTGTGAAAATAAATGTTTCTTTATGAAACTATCAAATTGATAAATAGAGTTTTAGCTTCGAGTGAGTCTCATCTAAAAAAAAAATATCATTTTATTTTGCAAAAATTTCTTTTCTTTCGCTATGTCTTATACGTTTTTATTTTGCAACAATGTAGCTGATGTGTTTTATTCATGATTAATATGTAGCAAAACCACTTTGACCCGAATATAAAGCGAAGTTTATATACAAGTACTTGAAACATAAATCTAGAAGCTATCACGTAACACATGTAAACGTTACTTACAATTAGCTAACTTAGATGCCAAAATACAGCTACAAGTCATATAAATGTCAAGCAACATATATTATAAAATGTAATGAGAGAAGTTTTAGATAAAAATACATTTTAGAGAAGAATTATATTTTGATGCAACAAATGTCAAAGTTTTGTCATAATTATATAATTAACATTGAGTTTTATCGTAAATTACTGATATTTCTTTTACTAATGCACAATTCGCTCTCATAAGATTGATGTATTATTCGATAATATTTGATGTCTGTCACTTCACGTTCCCAAATTACACAAACAAACAGAGATATCAGATAATCGAAATGGATGTTAGTAATTAAGAGAATGAAAAGAGTACAAAATGTGTGTATTTTACATACAATAGTATTTTGTACAATCTCAATAACATTTATTGATATCTTAATTAATGAAAAATGTTGCTTGCAATATTGATATTAAAATAAGTTTTTCATGCAATTTTGTATCTTTCAATTATTCAAAATATTTACATAGAATATCAAATTACTGCTGTTATCATTAAAAGTGATATTTTCTCGAATATTAAATTAAGATATTAATAAAAACGTAATTAACAAAATACTTGTTAAGTAATCATTTAAATAAATCGATAGCTGCAAAGTAAAGTTGATAAATTTAATTATATATATATAATTACATCTATTAATATATTCTATAATTTTGGTAATTTATTTAAATGTTACTATATATAATATTAACGTATATATAATCTTATTGAAAATAAAGCAAAACAATAATATAAACAATAGTATTATATATGTTTTTTCACATATACATATATAATTTCATTTATATTATAGTATAAAATAATTTGAGATTAATATGAAATTTGTTCATAATCAGTGAAAAATTTTATGATATGCATATATGGCAAATTCAAGTTCGTATTTGATGACTAATATTTTGAGACTAATAATACTCAATTTTAACGCTCAATTGTAAAGTATTTAATTTAAAAATACTGATTATTATATAAAAAATGGAAAATATTTATATAATATTTTAAAAAGGAATGCTGCTTATTCTTTATTTAGTATATTTTTTGATAAACTATGCGATAGTTTTATAGAAAATTTCTTATTGCATAACATCCGAGAATAAATTATTCTCAAATTATTATCTTGATTATATTCTGTTAAAAAGAGAACATTCCTGATTTAGGTTCAATATAGAACGAAGTGAAGAAGCAGAAGGGACAAAGGTGGACGGCCAGGTACTTAATTGCCCTGATTCATTCGAGCGTGAAACAGCTATTAATGATCGCCTTCATCACTTTCGACTCTGAGATATCGTTGTAAGAGATTGGAGAGCGCGAACAATCTCTAGTTTGGATCGGACATTGTTTAATCTTTAGAAAAATCTGCTTTGAGATTGATATTGCTAAATAAAATATATTTTAATAGTAGATTCTTTGACATATTTGAAGTAAATATTTTTTTCTGTAAAAGAAATTTCATGAAAAACTATTTTCAAAAACTTGTCTCTCAAAAACTTTTATTCTTTAGTATTAACTACCATGATAATTAAACGTCAAATTATAACTTTGGTGAAGTAAAGTTCACTTGAAATTCATTAAAAAAAGATTGTGTCACTCTTTTCAGTTTAAAATTTAAATTGATTAAGTAATTTTTTAAATTTTGCGTTCTCTTGTGCGTGAATAAAAATTAAATTATCTATTCATTGTTTTATTAATTCCAACAAAATATTTATCATTATGCACAATATTTTTGATAATTCACATATTTCCTTGTTCTTAATACAAAGTATTTTATTCATTAAAAAGTTAATTTTTCTACTTTGCAATCCTATTAATTTAATTATGTAAGATGAAAAATGATCGTTACATCAAAATTCAAATTGCTTAATTTTATTTTAAATAAAATATGCGTAATATGTCCAGCAATATTAAATAATTTCAATAAAGTTAATGAAACGTCGCGTTACGAGCCAGTATGCTTGAATGATCTGATTGTGGTGACGTTCCGCGCAATGTGTCGTGGAAAATATGGATTTCCTGTACGGTATAACAATTCAATGTAACATCACCAATCATCCACTAGAATATCCTTAATTAAATCTCCTCGTGCTCGTGATCGAGTTCTGACCCCGACAAAAATTACACTTCTCCTCTTTCCCTTCTTCCTCCTCCTCTTCCTCCTCTCCCTCCTTCTCCTCCTTTCATCCATTCAGCAAATCCTATCCTCGTTCTGCCATTGCTAGAAACCTGTTGCCGATATTTGGATATACATGCGGAATTCAATCCAATTTCAACAATAGCCCCGAACACTCTATCCTTGGCGCTCTCTCATTGTTTAATCTATTTTACTTTCCTCCTCTTCCTGTCCATTTATAATAGTTTTTAAAAATTTCTGCCAAATGCCAATTCGAGCAACTCCCTCTCTTTCTCTCTTTCCTCCCTCTTTCTTCTCTCTTTTCGCTCTCTAAAATGACTATAAATAAAAGAAGACAGGATTGCGCTCGGTAGTGACTGGCTGTCAATAGCAAAGTTGAATTAACTGATTTAGCTAGCAGGCTTGGTTATATTTTGAATTAAACTCGCACTAAACGTATACATGTGTGCGCGGCCTCTGCAGACAATACCGATTTATCATCTCGGCACGGCATTTGCATGTTCGATAGATGCGCCAGCAACAGAAAGCGCCTGGATAATCAAACATAAGATAACGATCCTGCGTGGGAAGCAATATAGTCATTAAATCGCCAGTAACGTTTGCATAACGAAAAAGATATATAAAAGATACATGTGTGTCTATTCGGATTGCTAATAAAATATCGTTTATGCATTAAACGATTATGAAAAAGCGCAAAAGTTACAAGAGTTATTAACCCTTTTGGTACTTAATTAATGAAATAAGCAACAAAAAGCATAAACTGTCCAACTTTTATCTTGCACGAGACATATTTGTGAGGAATTACGAAAGACACGAAAAAAAGTTGTTAAAAAAAATTATTGTAAGAAACACAAGAGATAAACTCCCATAAAAATGCTTGATATAAAATAAGATTATATATACATTAATTAGTAATCAGAAACATTGATAAAAACTACTTATCGCTCATAAGGTATTATAAATTTTAGAGATTTTGTTTTGACATCTATTAATAATTTAAGAATTATCAATTTTTGAGATGCAATATGTTTGCAAGAGACATCGCGTAACACTTTCCGTCAGATTATAAAAAGCAAAATATATGCAAGTAGAGAGAAATGCGGAAAATGAGAAGAGACATGGAATGAGTAATTGTAATATATCGCTCAATTTGCATCATTTGACATGCGAAATCGTTTCAGAATTAACTGACCGATTTATCACGTGAATAAAATGAATATATTTCTTTGTACTTCTCGCAAAGATAGATAATACAGATCCATTATATTCTAACCAAACTTTTAGACATATAGAGTTTTCTCATCAAATTATAACCATGTATAATTTTGATAATATAATCTTATTATATTTTTTATTAAAAAATGTATACCTAATCATCTTCCTTTTTTTGATAGATGTTTCATTAGAATTTTATGGTTATAGAATAAAAGCATCTCTCTCTCATTATTTAACTGCAAAATTAATCTACCGAAATTTCGTTATTAAAATAATTTTATTTATAATTTATATTTCGATTAAATATAATTTATTAAGTTTCTATTGAATTTATCTGACTTGCCTATATTTATTCAGTGAACTGAAATTTTATCAAATCATCTCTCCTCTTCGCATTTATAAATATAAATCACATACTTGAATTTCAATACATAGAGACGTGGAGAAATAATTCTTATCAGTAACGAATTCATAGAGTTTCGATTAAATAAATATTATTAGTACATGAATAGAATATGCACTACTAATTAAAAATAATATATAATATTTCTCCTCAAATATCAATGAAAAAACATCCGAATATCAGGCTATAGCCGCTACATATATGTCGCGCATTTCATTCTCTATTGACCACTTAATCAATATATGCCAGAACCACGTACCAATTGGTCGCAATGGCTTTTATCATTACGTAGCTTTATTTCGAGTAATCCAGTTTATCATTGAGTGAAAAGAACGATGTTTCTAAATCGCAGAACTCTTTGCTGATAACCTTGGATGACATTTTGCTGATATGCTTGTTGACATGTTAGTAGAAATAATCACGTTGTAAGCGATTATTAATATAATGTAAATACTGACCAGATAGATAGATGTTTAAATATTGCAATCTTTGCAGATACATACATACAGATATTTTTCTTCATTATTTTATTCAAAATTATCGCGAGATAATGTATACAGTATACAGATGTATACAGTACATGAGTAAATGTACGATTCAAATAACTGCGAAATAATTGAATCATAAATCAACTTTGACATAACACAATAAAATAAAACTGTTGGTTAACTGTGAGATACAATTAACAAAACTAGAGAAATTAAATGCATTTAACAGCACTTAAATATATATGTATATATCATTTTAATTACATATAATTAAGAATATCCTGTTAAGTCCGTGTGCAATAATTCAACGTAAATCTTGTGCATCGAATTATAATAATTAATTTTAATAAATCTCAAAATCTACTTTTTCTTGAAAAAAATTTAATGCAAATTCTAATTTTTACTGCGGAAAAGTTAAAAAATAGAAAGAAATTATACCGATATTTATTTTAATTAAATTTTAAAGATGTACATAAATTTTGCAATCGATTTGAAAAAAGTCTTTTATTGGAAAAAGTTTTAATCAAAAATTTATTTCGAAGAAAAAATATTTAAAACTAAAAATATAAAATACATTAAATCAATGAATAAAATAAACATCAAAAGATTAATTTAAATATAACAAATTTGATGTATGATAATAAACAATATATGATAATAATAATATAATAATAAACAATATATGAATTCTGCATTTATGTAATAATATTATACAAGAAAATAATTTTTTTCTACCGAATCGAAAGTGGCATAAAAAGAAAAAATCGCGAGATAAATTTAATCTCTACAAGTTATTATTCATATTTTTAGATCGTAAATTGAATTGGCGTGCAAATTAAATTTTCGATATATTAAAATAATTGTAAAATAATCTAAAAATCTAAAAGATCTATAAAAATTGCCTTGTTTCACATCTTTCTGTTAAGAATGCCATGTGAAGCCATGTAGACACATATTTTCATTCACAAAAAGCCAGCCATATAATATGCTGGTGGCTTAACCGCGCCACCGGCCATAAATAGCGTCGCAATAATGCCACCGTAAAACAACACTCTTGTACACACACACACACACACACACACACACACACACACACATATATATATATACACAACATTGATGTCCCTACCTTCGTTTTCGTTATTTCCAATCAGGATCTCGGTGTCTTTGAAATCCGCCTCCCTGACCAAGTCCAACGGATCTTTAGGTAGAAAGACGCCGTCGATAGTGGGTGCCGACGGGAAGCCCAGGATACCCCAATAACTGTTCCACTGCTGCACGGAGAGGGTTTTTGCGTCCACCGACCTCATGCAGGCCATAACTCGCGCTGGATTTTCCTGCAGCATCGTCGAATTACATCCACAATCGTCTACCAATACTCGGGCCACCTCATTCGCCTTTTCACCGGTCATATAACTCCACGGAGCGTTCAGAGTACCACTCTGGAGGATCCCCCGACGTACCAAACCCTGCGTAACCGGTGAGATCAGATGTAGAGATACCGAACTGCCGCCTGCGGATTCGCCAAAGATCGTAATCAAATCGGGATCGCCGCCGAAGGCGCGCGCATTTTCGCGAAGCCACTTAAGAGCCAAAGCTTGATCCCAAAGGCCCATATTGCCCGGTGCCTCCTCGCTGTTACTAAAATGCTGATTTAGGTACAGAAAACCGAAAGCACCCACTCGATACTGCATCGATGCGATTATCGCATTCCCGGCCACTGCCATGAGATCGGCGTCATAAACGTCCAGAGTGGCGGTGCCACTCATGAAACCACCGCCGTAGATCCATACTAATATCGCCATGCCATTATTACCGGCGTTGTCCTGTGACTCTGGTTTGTGACGCAGACGCAGCTTTTGTGGCACCCAGATATTTAGATACAGACAATCCTCGGAGATGTTAGTGTTTGGATTCCACATCTCCTCGCCCTCGAAACCAGGGAAGTACTCGTAACGCTCCTGATAGCAACTGTTAGGTAACGTTGTAGCATTTAAGATTCCGTGCCACGGTTCGATTGGCAGCGGCTTACGAAACCGCAACGGCCCAACCGGAGGTTTTGCGAATGGCACCCCGTAGAATACGTGGACCTCGCGATCAAGCACCGTACGAGTGAAACCGCGCATCAAGCCGCTCGTAGTCTCCACCAACAGAGGATCGTCGTGATCATTGTCCTGGCCACCATGCTGGCCGGCGACGTTCGCTCGCGTGATGCACGCGCTGTGCAGGCTCAGGCCTAACAGCAACAGCAACAACGATGGACAATTCATCCAAAAACTCATGATCGAATTGAATATTCTTGTATTCGATAAGAAACAATTGTCTTGTCTGTTGTATCGATCGTGTTTGACGTTCTCGCGAGTGGGATCCTTGTGGTCACTACAAGTGGCACTGCGAGAGTTCAACTATTTAATCATCATTATTTGATGATTAAATACTCCACTAAGCGTCCTTTGCGCGAAGATAAACTCGTCGAGTTTTCATTCAGCACGCGTCTAGTTTGTCAGAATTTTGCACGCTTCAGGAATCGCCTATCCCGATGTCTTCGTTGTCATCTAGGAAGATACAGGAAAGAAGTTTCCTCTTATGCACGTGATGTATCAAGAACATGGGCGAACGGGAGTAGAAAGTGATTCTTTGGCGAAGAGTAAGACGATTTTGAGGGATAGAGTTCCCTTAGGTAAATCGTCAATCTTACGCAAGTTGCATTCAATGCACTTTGCATGTTGCTTTTTAACAAAGGAAAACTTTGTTACACTGTGGAAAGCTATAAAACATCCTGCGTATTTTTGCTGTCTTATATCTGATTTCGATTTTAAAAAAAAGAATAATTTTTGCAGTTCGTCAATATTAAAAACAGATTAAACACAATTTAATGAAATGTTAATCTACTTCCATACAAGATCGGCATTAAAATACAAATTTTTATGAAGATATATACAAATATTTTTGCGCCAATAATTATTTCAATCTATCAGCTTTTGCGCAATAATTCAAAATGCCAAAAAAGATAAGATAAAAATATGGTTCATTTCTTACGTAATTACTTTAGTAACAGTAAGTGAAGCTTAATTTAATTATTATTGCAACACGATAAAAATAAATCGTTTTCAATCGCAGTGTTGTAAAACATGACAGTTTGTGTAAAAACTTTATTCCTCCAAAGTGGTCTTTCTGCTTCGCTAAAAAATCATTCCTTTTGCAATAATACTGCTCATTCGCATTTGATTTGAATATTACACTGAGATTAATATTTTATTGAGTTAATTGTTTATCTATTTTTATTACTTTTTTATGCGATAGATATTAAAACATGAATATTAAGATATTTATTTAGATTGTTTAAAATATTAATCTTAATTTCAATCTTTCATAAAAAGCGAGTGTCACATACATTACATCGCTACAACAGTATGTTACAACGGATACTCTTTTTACTATAAAACTTTTATAGGTAATTGAAAAATAATATCCACATAAAAGATTTAGAATTGTCATAAAGCGTTTCCCATGGGCACTGTATCTGCCAAGAGAGAGACTCAACAAGTTAGCAAGTGAAAGGCCGGCGGTAAGAGAACTACTCTCTACCAACTCCCCTCTTTCGATACTTCTAAGCCTATTTAGAGAAAAATAAAAGAAGCAAAATACTTTTCACATTAAATATATAAATTTTTTGTGGAACAATTTTAATAAATAATAAGAAATAGTACAGCGTGATAAAAAAAGGATACGGTTATTGTAGATAGATTAATTATTGAGATAAAAATTTGTAAGTTATTATCGCGTGTAATATAATTTTCTTTTATAATTAAGTCATAATTACATTATTATGTAAAATTATTCTCTTTACAAAAGAGTGTATGATTATCACACAATTTTATAATATATATAAAAATTACTGCCTGTAAATGCATATGTGAATTCTCAATCATAAATAATTATCATGCGTATGATATAAAATTATTTTTATAGATAAATTATATAACTATGTCGTATATTTTTTCACATATTTAAAAATATTTCGCACGATAAAATAATCACTATAATCGTGCGCGTGTGTAGTACAAAATTATTTTTCCTTGCAATTAAAATTTAATTTCACCAAAATCGATTAATCTGCATTCTTAATTTTTTTCTTTGTTTTTTAACTAGGGTCAGAAAAGAATAGAAAGAAATAATGTCCATGTTTAAATTTTAAGTGATGTTTATGTGTGAAATTGGCCATATATATATATATATATATATATATATATATATATATATACACTTCTCAATCACTAATTACGTAAATTACACTTAATATTAGTAATGACATTCCTATTTACAGTTGTCCGATTATCGGATTGTGTAACTGTTTGCGACGCACGATAATAATTTCACGTATTTCGTGAAACAGTTTCTACTTCCGATTGTAGTATCCGCCATAAACCACAACGCCAGAATACTACACAGTGTCGATTGCAATAATGCAGTCCGCCACGAATCATCATTAAAGCTTCATGAACCGAAGATTCGATGGGATTCTGCGTCAACGTATTAGCCGTTGAACGTTCACCATGCACTATATTATTTAGGAAATAAAATTTAGCATTTTTAGCAACTTAGTTCTGAGAACCGCTACGTCAAAATTAAATAAAAATTTCATCAAGAGGAAAGTCTCTCCATTGAAAGAATAATTTTGCAACATTAGACTCTGGGATCTCTTACAATCATAAATTATATCAATTTTTTAATTATAAGTAATTAATATAAATATGTTAATAAAAATTTTCTTTATTTTAGAAAAAAAGAAAGAAAGAGATTGAGAGAGAGAAAGAAAGAAAGAGAGAGAGAGAGAGAGGAAAGAGGGAAAGAACAATATTCAGCTGATTTTTATGTTTAGAGCTAAATCATGTTTCTAACAAATGAAACAATTAATTCTCTTTAATTACAAAAAAATATTAATAATGCTAAGATTTTTAAAATCTTAAAAAAATTTTTTATAAGTTAGATTTCCATTGTGCATAAATTTTGATTACATCTATACATTATATGCATTTTCCAGTATAATATTTACAAATTACACAAAATACACAAAATACATCATCGCATCAGAAATCGCATAATCGTTATTCGCTTGCGATAATGTAATAAAAAAGTTATAAACAAAACTTTATTTGAAGTTTTTAAAGTGCAACAAATTGTATAGTAGAAACATTTTAAAATTTATGTTGTGTATGTAATTGTAAAGAGCTAAATCATGTAAAATTTTATACAGATCAAGAGAATGAACCAATATAATTGAGGAGAGAAAATTTCTTAATGATAATTGTATAAAAATATATAAGTAAAAAATATGAAATAAAATTTTTTGTATAAGATTTCGTTTTTTTAAATTTGAAAAATTGATAAAATATTCACATAATTTAAATTGTAATAATATAAATTGTAATAATATATATGTATGCTTTCTAAGCTTGAGAAATCTTTAACAATCTTGTGTTATTACCGAATTTATCGCGATAATTACAATCACAATAAAAAGTACCTTGTCATTTAAAAAATAAAACTTGATACTTTACATATTATAACTCACATACATACACACACACACACTCTCTCTCTCTCTCTCTCTCTCTCTCTCTCCTGTCTTCCTTCCTCTCTCTTCTCTCCTTCTCTCTCTACTTTCCCCTTTTTCTTTAGTATCTTAAATTATTGTAAGTTGTTAAATAGATTATTGTATTTTGATATTTATGTATTAGTAATATCGTGAAGACAACTTTAATAATACAAAATTATTGAACCCACAAAAGATATAAGTATGTCATTAATTTTCCAAAATTTTAAAAATCTTTTAATTTTTGCGAAAATAAAGTCTCCAAAGTTTTATCTTTAATTTTTATCTATTTTTACAAGGATTATTCCTTTTTTGATTGTATTATGGTTCTCAATTACTATATATATATATATATATATATATATATATGTGTGTGTGTGTGTGTGTGTGTGTGTGTGTGTGTGTGTGTGTGTGTGTGTGTGTATTTTTAAAAACTAGAAAATTACATTTTGAAATATCAAATTTTTTCATATATATTTTACATTCCTGCCTCTAACATATAATAAATATGTTCCTTATTAGGAACATTTTATCGAATAGACATATTTTTCTGCATAAAATAATTGACTAGTACTCTTTTAAATACATTCTTAATTTCTTCTTATTATTTCTTCCTATATTAACGAATATAATAAATTATTTCTCAGAGCTTATTTTGTAAAATAATCACTCTTTTGATTCAGTCTTTTAAAATAATTTTTAAGCACTATTTTATAGGAATTATAAGTGTTCCTTTGCATCATGAAGTCACAACAATAGCAATAAGCTATTTCTCATCAATGGCGACTTTTCAAATAGCCAACTTTCACTCTTTAATGCGATCATCTCTGCCGTGATATGTCTTCTCTTTTTTTTCTTCTTTTCCCTCCTTCCCTTTTGCCTTCTAAACACATCTGTATTTTTCGTTCTATACACATTTCCGTGTGCAATATATACGCGCCGGAAGTTTACCTCTCAAAATTGCTTCCGCTAACTTGGCCTTTTTTCACCCCCCTCCCTCCAAAATATCGTTTCCAGTGATGACTCTTTGTCACTCTGATTCTCGTGACGTATTCCTGTCCTTTTTTTTGCCACTCGATGACAACCCTTAAAAATTTCGATTTTTTACGTTTCCGGCGGGTTGCCACAAAGAGAACACCACGTACGTAGACACAGTTATCACGCGGCAACCGGCGTGCCGCGTTGCACGGGGTCGACTGATCGAGAAGGTAGAAATGGAGGTGGTGCTGATGGTGGTGGCAGTCCTAGCCGTGGTGGTGGCGTACGCCTCGCGCATAAGCCGCGCGGTCGTATCTACAAGCGACTCAATCTTCAAACATTGTCCTTGCTTCCTACGATTCTCCTTCTCTCTTTTTCTCTTTCCCCATCTACAATTTTCTTTCTCATTTCTTTTTTCTTCCTCGCTTTCTGTTTTGTTTTCTTTCGCCTATTCCTTCATCTCTTTCCCTTTTTCTCTTCCTCTTCCTCTTTTTTTCTCTCCTTCCCTTGTTTACCTCTTATCTCTCATTTTCCCTTCTCCTTACACCCGTTTCTCTTTTCTTTTCCTTTCTACCTTTCATTCTATTTTCGTCTTTTCATTCTTTTCTTTTCTTTAATTTCTTTTGTTCTCTTTCCTTTTTTGTCTCCTTTACTCTCTCTCTCTTTCTTTTTTATTATTTCTTTTCCATCTTTTTATTTTTCTTCCTCTTCCTCTCTTTCTCCCTCCTTCCCTCCCTCCTTTTCATCCTTCTTTCTTTCCTTTTCATTTCTTTTTATTAATTTTTTTCCTTCTTTTCTTTTCTGTTTTTCCCTCTCTTCCTCTTTCTTTTTGTCCCTCCTACAACTTTCTCTTTTTTTCTGTTCTAATTCTTTTTTTTCTTTGCTTTTCTTATTTCTTTCTTATCTATCTATCATTTCCTCCTCTTCTTTTCTCTTTTCTATTTCGTTTTTCCTCTTTCTCTTTTTTTCTTCTTTCTTTTTTATCTCTTCTCTCTCTCCCTCTCTCTTTCTTTTTGTTTCTCTTTCTTACTTCGATTTATTTATCCATATGATGTTCACGTTGTTACTATCACATTGTTTTATCCATATCCGACTTTAATTCTTGGTTTTTAATCACTAAAATGTACAGAGATGCGCTGTATGTCTACGACTGTTAGCATTGCCTTTCATTTTGATAAGAAGCATTGATAACCTTTGCACCGTTCAGTTTAGAAAATTAGCAATAAACGAAAAGGCGTAAAATTTTCATGCTTTTAATTTTGTTATATTTTTATTAGTATTAACAAATGTAAAAATTATTTTTGTGTTTCTGTAACATAACAATTAATTTCGTTATATTGGTATCAATCTTTTTGCATTTTTATTACATTTTACATTAATTATTACATAATTTTACCTAATTTGCAATTTTACAAAGAATTTTTTAATCTAGTAAATGTAAAAAATGCAACATTTTTTGAATTATCATTATAATTCTTTTATATAAAATTATAAAATAAATTTGTGATAATGTGAATTAATAAAAGAATATTAAAAAATGTGTCGCTAAAGAGGATATTTCTTAGTAAAATAAATAATAAAATATTTCCTAATTTTATTGTCATATAATATTCCTATGCGCTTATGAATTACTTTTATAACATTAATGTAAAATAGCTGTTTTTACAAAATATTTGATTTAAAATATTTTCATCTCACTATATAGTCTTGTTTTTTAACAGTAGCGACATGATTTATTTATGGTAACATAATTTAACAAAAAAAATTAAAAAAAACAAGAACCAATTATTTCTTCAAATTTTTTTACGTTAAAAAATTTAAAAGAAATTTAAAAATTTTAAAGAAAAAGTGAAGAAAAAATTATGCGTTAATTTTGTTCAGGAGTATATAACAATTTATTAACAATTAATTGTTGTGGAATTAATTTATGTTTATATACATACATGCATGTATGTGTGTGTACGCGTATATTAAATATTATATAATTTTTGTTATATTTTTTGAATAAAATTTTCATAAAATTATATTATATGATATCTTTTTCACATTTTTATTTATATTGGCACACTGACTGTTAAAATTTACTACACGTTTGCACGTATATATATATATATATATATGTTAAAATTTACTACACGTTTGCACATATATATATATATATATATATATATATATATATATATATATATATATATATTGATGCGCTAGCATATATACATACGTATAAGTTTAATTTTTATTATTTTAAGGAATGTTAATCTGTACGTGAAGGATTGTGTCCCTCTCGCGATTGGAGTAATTTACTATAAATCCTAAATAACGTAATTATTATCCGGAGATTACAGCCGAGAGCAAGGAGAAGCAATTATCTGGAAAGGGATTACGCGGAATTTCGTTTTAGTCCTAATCGATGTTATAGTCTTTGTACTACAACCACAACATTGTTGTTTTAATTGCGATTAGAGATAACTTTTATGTATGTGTGTATGTGTGCATTTTCAATTATAATATATTCAAAAAAGTAAAAAAAGTCATTGGAGAGCATTCGCCGGCTAGAGACACAGTCTTCGGAAGATTGAGAGACACATAAACAAGCTTGTAAAGATATTAAAATTCATAAAGATACAGAAATATTCATGTAACAATTTAGTACATAAAATCTCGTGCAAGGATTTTGAAACATCTCATGTCAGCCAAATTAATAGGCAACTGAAAAAGCAAATTTCCAAACACCAGAATCGCATCTATAGAAAATATAAATATACCTCACAGTTCTCGGTCACAACGAATCACAGACTCGAATTTAATTATGAATTTAATTGGAAATAATCTGAAATTTTAAACAGAAAATTCTCTTCTAACAAGAGACTTGTTTCTAAGATGGTGTTTTTATTAAGCGACAGAAAAATAGCCTGAATCTGCAGAATGATTCAGAAAGCTTGTATCATGCATTTGCAATAATAATAGATAATTTATCGAAGATATAAGTGCATTTGTTCTTTGCTCAGTGGTTTTTGTGTTTATAACCTAACGGCCAAAATATATACAACAGCGTTTTGTATTGTCACCAATCAATTTGTGCAGAAAAAACGCAGAATCTTGTGTAAGCCGTTCTCCTGACTATCTTTAAAATTTTCATTTAATAACTCTTTGCATTCTTATTCAAACATGTGAATGTCTTATATTAAAATAATAAATGTAATAACAGCATTGATATAATGATTGTTGTGTGGGAAAATATTCCTTGTTCCCTCATGTATTTTGAAGTAAAATAGAACAATAAAAAGTTATTTTCTGCATTCAAATACTCATGCAATCGCATATTGAAAATTGTTTAAAAACTGACAGAAATAGAAATAAAACAGAAATAGAATAAAATCTATTGATGATTATGTAACAATCATATTGAAGGCAAAAGAGATAGTGTACACAAACAGAAGATGTCAAAAAATGGATGGACATGAATAATATGCAGTATGGAAAACTAAATATAATCAGGAATAAAAATACAATATTTTCAAGGGTCGTATTTCAGAAAGTAGAAGTCCGCAACATGATTCAAAGTGCATAGATATATTCAGGATTCTATATAATATATATATATATATGAAAATCAAAATGGTCAGTGAAATGTAACCATTGCGAAAAATTTATTTCGCTTTCAAATTAGTGTATTAATCATTAACAAAAATTCTAATTCTGATATTTATGTATTATAAGTTGCGTTCTCTAATGTCCTATACATTTGTAAATATGAGTTATCGATATAAGAAGATCAAATTTAATAGCTGATTAATGTTCAAACTACTAAATTTTAAATGAAAGTTTTATCAAGACTTAAAACAAATAAATAACTAATTTCAAAATCTATAAAAATCTATAAATCTTAAATTAAATTTCAAATTTCAAACATATAAATTTGTTAATAATTAACAGTATCGTATAATCATTAATTTCTATCCACATTGACAATGAAGATATTATTTATTGAATTTCTGTAAATCAAATCCGTTTCTAAAAGAGAATATTCTCTTTATTCTCTTTACATTGATAACATCCACTCCAATACAAGAGAATTGTATTATCTATTCTACATCAGGTTTTTTTGGGTCACTTGGCTTTAATTTTATTTCCGAGTGAAAATAAGATAGCGAATACTTGCTTTTATGTGTACTTAGTTTCAAGAAGAATATTATCACTTTTTTCGCTAAAGATATTTAAAGTTTCTAAATTTATTTTAATTTTATTAAGCGCATAGTTTTTTTATTGTATCACAGAGTTTACGTGTGTTTGTGTGTGTATAAGGCAGAGAAAAATGATTAAATATTCAAATTTTCTTGATTATATCTTTTTGTATATTTTATTATTATCGTTAAATAGTAATATTGTACATGACATTATATAATATCAAGCTTTTATTTTCGTATGATAATTTTTTACTGTACAAAGACAAAAATAGGTTATTTACTTTCTTGAAAAACTAATAATGTCCGAATGTGCAATTTATATATATTTTTAAAAGTTTTTCTGAAGAATTTGAATAAATAAATATTTAATTTTATTTCATTATATATTCTAATTATTAATTTATCATTTGCTTAATTTAGAATTCTAATATACCACCAAGCATACTTATTAATAAATAAATAATTCTGTATCATTTTTTGTTATATGAGATTATGACATACATAACAGAGAATATAACATTATACATATACATGTATAAAAACTATTTAGGTTTTTTATTGAAATAAATAAACCATATATGTCATAAAATTTTGAATATGCATAATTGAATATATATAAATATTTTATTTAAAAACATTCTATTAAAAAAACATTTATACATTTTTTATAATATGTTATTGCAATATAAATGTCTGCTTTTCAGAAAACAAAATTCTGAGTTGTTGAATATAATATTAAAAATGTATGTATATATAACAAAGAGAGTGAATTGATCTGATAAATGTATGCAATACTATATAATAGTGTCGTAGTTATAAATGTTGTAAAGATTCTTTAACATAATGTACGACTAAAAGTTATATTACAATGAAATATTTTATGCGCGAGTATTATATAAAACTTGACTAGATTTGCGCTCCACCCGTATAGACACGCAGCTGCAGGGCCCATGAACACGGAAAGATGTTCAAGATGCGTGATGTTATTAACGAGAAGACCCGGCAGAACGCGCACGGAATATTTAACGATCTCATCTATGATCACATGGATTTCCGTGAGATCCTGCCAAAGAGAAAAAGAGAGAAAAAAAGAGAGGAGGGAAAGACAAAAAAGTACATAAAAAGAAGCGGAAAAAGAGAGGTAAGAGAACGAAAAGAGAATAAAAAGAAAGAGGGAGAGAAAATAAAAGAGGAAAAAAAGAGAGAAAAGAAGAGAAAAAGAGAAAGAGAAAGAATAGAAAAGAAAAAGAAAGAAAAAAAACAGTTGGAAAAAGAAAGAGAAGGGGAGAGAAAATGAGGAAGGAAAGAAAGATAGAGAAGAGGAGCTGAAATAGAAAAAGAATAGAGATATAGAATAAACCGTAGATAAAAAGAGAAAGGAAGGAAAGAAAAGAAAGAGGAAGAGAAGGAGTAAGAAGGAAAGAAAAGGAAAAGAAAGAAAAGAGAAATCTATCTTTAAGTAATAAAGAGCTTAAGATTATTTTTATTACACGCTGCCATACACATATTATTACTCTTTTTATCAACAAATGCCAATTAATTTTGCATTTAAACATTTTACAATATATTTCGTAAAAATATATTTTATATTTACCTATGCATTGTAACGAGTAATCTGAAATATACTAATAATTAAAAGAAAGAGGAAGGTGTTTTATTTTTTTTTGCGCTCCAATTACCGCACTTTATTGGCTCTTACTTGCCAATTATTAATTACCTTTTTTTTTAACTTGCACCGTTTCAACGATATTCATTCTGAAATATAAAAATCGATTTTTTTCAAGAGGGTGTTTCGCTACCTTAATGACCATATCAGTACAAACAAAAAAATATGTCTCTATTAATTTAACCTAGACTATAGCATATCCAAAATACAATCAAAATCAATATATCAAAATCAGAGAGATACATTTCCAATATTTTCCTTGTAAAAGGACGTTGGCGTACAGTGAATAACCATGTTTAGCAAAAAATTTTAAAGTCATATATCTGTACCTCCTTTTAAAACGAGAAAGTTGAATCAATTTTGATCGAAATAATTTGAGCATTTTTAAAAGAAATATATTAAGGGAGATATTAAATCGTTTATTTTTAAATAAATAAATATAGGGTAATCTCGAATTATTATGATATATTTCTGTATATTGTACTCGAATTAGAAAATTTGAATACTCGAATTAGTATTCGAATTAAAATATTTAAATCAATTTTTTTATTCTGTCTTGAAAAGCAGTGACATCCTTCCTTACTTCAAGCTTACTTCTTATCTCCTCCCTATTTCACTTTTTGTTCTTTGATATAAAAATCAGGTTTAGTTTTAGCATAAGTGTGCTTATGTAAAGCGGTTAATAATTCATTGAATTATGACTATTATGATCCCGTCAATCTCTCAATTCAATCTGAAACAAGGCGCGGTATTTTTATCGCAATTAATTGGTACGCTCGACAGATTTCTGTCTCGATAGATAGATTTAGAGTGGATATTTCATTACCCCTTTCGGTCAAAAGGAGCTTGTTTGATCGAACAGTAACCAGCTCTTCAATCGCGTTTTTTTTGCGAAACGTCAAGTACAGAATTATTAACGACATTCTAGCTAGTCGGATATTCTCAGCATGGAGGCAAAAATGTTAGATATTTTTTGACATTTCGGAAACTATGAGATAATGTTAGAAATAAGACAAAAATAACATGAGAGATAACACATGACAATAAAAATAACAAAATATTGTTGCAAATTAATGTATTAATAACTTCATTTTGAAAACTTTTCTTACGTGAATGAAATTAATCAAGTGAATTTCAGAAACATAATATTCAACAAGATTAACTTTAAAGTGAAACAAAAAGGAAAATTGCGATTACAATCGCGTCTTACATAAAGATGTACATATCTGTGTTCTTTAATGGAATATCAAGTATCACGTAATCGCGGACGTGCCCATTGGATCGATGGGTATTACGTCGAACGTGAATCGCTTGCCGATTTTGCTGATAAGGTAGAACATACCGAACAAATTTATAGTAGTGTTCAGTTCCGTGTTACAGAATTTCAATTCGAAAAAATCTGTTAGCTGTATTACTACCATCTCTATCTGTCAGACTACAAATATTTCATTAAGCTTAATTATTTGACGTAACAATTATTTTCTCAAAAGATAGCAACATTTTTATCGAATGAAGCATTTATAATTGTATTAATTCGTGAACATACGTATATTTCTAAAGAGAAAACTTCAAATTTATCAAAAAATACTTTAATTTTACAAAATCAAATGAATATGTGTATCCTGCTGTTTGCCATATTATATATTTCACTTTTATTAACATCGCCAATTATACTTAAATGGATTTTGCTGTAACTACTTGCGTAACTACTTGAAATTATAGCAGTTACGATTTACGTACTTCGAGTTTACCGAAGACACATTCGGTATTCCACTAATAACTCATCAATAATTAATTTCCAGATTTAGTTGCTTATCTTCCTCAATAGATCTGCCCTACTGAGCAGATCTATATATCTCTTGTTTTATATAATATTGTATAAAAAAATTAATAGCATATATCGTAGGGGAAAAATTAAAATAAACCACGTACAAAATATTTAATGAAAGAAAACGTTTCCTTAAAGTATTGTAAAAAGTATATCTCTTAATATTGTTTTTAAATGTACATTTTGCGTGCTGCATTAGAAAGAAATTGTTAAGATAAAAATATTATTAAATTATTAAATACGAAAAAATAAAATAACCAAAATATTTATTTATAAAGAAAAGAAAATAATTTAAATCAAGTAAAATACAATACTCGAGGTTTAACCTATCAAACATAATAATGAATAATTGAGTGCAAAGGCAACATTTTTAAGAACTTCATTTTAGATTATTCGAAAAATTCAGATTTATTGCGAGTTTAAGAGAATTGCATTACACGCTGAAATTAAATAATTTTGCAAAAGTTTTCTTTTGCCCCCTTTTAAAATATATTTGTGCCCTAGATTTATGTTACTTCTCGAAGTTTCAATTAAATACTTGATGTAGTCGAGTCGAAATTATTCCGACGCACGGTTATAAAGTCAAATAATGATACGGAGGGGTCGGCAGAAACCGTGGGTGTGTACTATGTATTAAATCTCACATCAATAAAACCGCCGGTTCCCAGACTGCTTGTCCCCTACGTTTCATATCGGATCTACGCATATAAATAGGCAATATACACGCGTAGGCGCAATTGGGATAACATGCAGTTCGGTCAATTCATTTCTCAAAGGTCAGATTTTCCGGAAAAAGGAGTTGTATACACGTGCATAATGTCTCTCTCCACCCCTTCTCCCCCCTTCTTTCTGTTTCTCTCTCTTCATCCCCCTCCCCTCTCTCTCTCTTTCTGTCTGTATATATGTATTTTATTTAATATTAAATCTTTGAATTATAGTGTGCACTAATTATATATATCACGATTTGAAAGTGAAGTAGAGACAATTTCGCTATTACATTCAACAAACCTTGAACCTTGAATTAAGAGATGTTCATTATTAATAATTCGCGGTTTTGAAATAATGAAAATTATCCCCACTTTATTCTCAAATCTCGAGATTCAGGGTCGCAGCGAAATTATTTCATTATTTTCCAGCACATGACCGAGGAGATAGATGCTGCATTGTTGCACAATTGTACCATTACCCCCACTCACGCTATTCATGCACTCTTGCATTTAGCACATATGGGAGGAATTTTGCGTGCTATATATTTCAAGGTTTGCTATTACGGGATTCCAGTGCGTATATAGTACATTCAATAGTTTAATTATTTATTTATTAAAACTACTATTTTGTTTTTGATAAATAACAAATATTTATTCCATAAAATTAGCATGATTTTTTCGAAAAAGAATTTATTACAATTAATATATTTACGAAGAACTAATTTGAGTCATACCATTGTATAAAGATTTATTTTTTATATTTTAATGTTTTATATTTTTATAGAATTAGGTGTTAGATTTAACTTGTTAGATATTTACATATACTACCGCATATTCACATATATGCTATATATTTATAGTATGTATCTTTTATTTTTATTGTTGTTTTTATTTAATTTTGCAAACAAGTCTTTCTAATCCATTTTATCAATATCTAATATATAGTTTATATAATAGTCATTATCTATAAATAATAATTATAAAATGTTGTCATTTTTAAAAGACAATAAAATACGCTAGAATAAAAAAATCCATTAGATCACTGTAGTTAGAGATATCAAACTAACAATGATCGTGACTTAAAATAATAACGATTGGCTGGTTCGGTTGAGGGGATAACAAGCGTCTTCCGCCGACAATTGCACGATGATCCATTTATAAGTTACTCTGATCGCAAGTAGAAGATGCTCGCATCTTGTCACACAGGATGCATTCTCTAATCTGTTGATTTGCCGCGATCAATAACGTGATTTAAGGACCAAATTCTGTCTTATTCGAATCATAACTATATTCTCCACAGTTAAATATCTTGCGAATTATCAATTTTACCGATTAAATACAATTCTTTTCTTATGTTGTTCTACACACGTATTGGCTGCATAAATTTTTAAATCCTTTAATAAATTAATATAAAACAATTGGATTGAATTTATCGAAAGTTAAAAAAATTTTTAACATAAATGTTTGCCTGTTTTTAGCTCATTATAGTATCTAAAACTGTCAACTCTCGGCAATATTGACTTCGTACATAAAATTATATATCGGTATAAGTTAGACATCGGTTTGATTTGTCAACCGGACAAGACTCTTGAAATCCTGACAATCCGGATCAAAACTGCAGTTGGCAATTTTATCCGTTACCAGATCTCGGTCTTGATTTGCAAGATTCTAATGCAAGAATAATTAAAGAGAAACTTTTATTACATTAAAATAACCTTTATATTTATTAAAAAAAAAAAAACCATTTTAAAAAGATCTATTTTCCATTTTCTATTTTAAGTGGATGTTCATTTTACATTTTCAAATAGAAACTATTTTGCATTTTCTATAAATAAGTTCTCAAATAAGTTTGGACAGCTATTTTACATATCTGGTTGTAATAAAGTACAGCACTTAATTGCTAAAAAAATAGGGATATATCAGTTTGAAAGACAGAGAGAAAGAGAGAGAGATTTATATCAATTTTAATATTTTTTTCTGAAAATATGTTTTAATTAAAATAATATTAAATATTTTTTATGTAACCCAATCACAGTATTAAAAAAATATCATAATGAATCAATTCGATGACTTTATTATTATTTAAATCGATAGAAACGATATGTCTTTTAAAGTAAGAAAACAAATTAGACACTACAGTACTACATACTAGTAATGTAGATAAAATTTTGTTGAGCATATAAAATAAAGTTTTTGGCTTCAAGAATTAAATGTAGGTTTGAAGAATAATTATCTCTTGAAAGCTGTTTTAACTATCGTCATATGTACAATACTTTTTAGATGCAGACACATCACTTACCTAGCCTACCTACTAATTGATCAACTTAATTTTTAATATTATTGAGCAACTTAAACTGGATAATTTACTATAGAAACTAGGAATTAATCGATATTTTCATTTTACCTTTGTAGTCCATAATTTCGCAATGTCAGTTGTTCCATATATTCTCTTTGTAGTCCGCTTATGAATACTGCATTGACTACTATAGTTAACACAATCAGTAAATTCTAGTGAGCAAATGAATAAGCAACTATGATGAATTACCACACTACCATAAATTCTATGCACTTTAGTAATGAAGTAATACACGAAATATTGTCTGAAATATATGTACATACTTTTAAAGGTAATGTTTCTCAAGTGAGAAAAAAATAACTTGAAAATCTCTAAGTAAGATATATATATCTTACTTAGGGGATTTTCAAGTTATATATATATATATATATATATATATATATATATATATATATATGACTCAACGCCAATTAATTAAGACTTTATTAATTGCTTTATAAAAAATAATTCATTATCGTTTCTATTTCTGAGAAATAACTAATTATCGTTATTATTTTTTAAAGTAACTTTTTTTACTGTTACCGTTATTTAAATAATAACGAGTTATTACAATTCCCATTATTTTTTTAATGTTAATATACTAAATCAGGCTAAACATATTTAAAATTTACATATTTTTAAATATTTTATATTAATATATAACAAAAGGGATATAATTGTGATCGTTATTAATATAAACTGTACAATAATGTTCATAGAAATAATTGATAATTGATAATTGATAATCAAGATTGAATTTTATACTTGCATAAAAAAAATCATGATATAAATATGATATAAAAGTAAATGATAAATTAAATACAATTATTGTCGAGTGTGTGAAATATTTTTCGCGAAACAGGATGCGAAGTCGCGACGAAGGACAGGGATAGAATCGGAAATTACGAAGCAGGCTAAACGAAAATAACCAGGGCTGATGCAGGTCATTGTTTACGTCACTAGAATCCGGTAACTTTTATTGGCGTTCTTTACGATGGCCCTTCTTTATTTGCACACAGATCGACTTTGACGAAGATCGGCGCACCCTGACCTTTCATTTGCAACCGCGATTATATTGCACCTAACAATAAGATGCAATTTTTAGGCTGACTGTGTCAGCGAAAATCTCTATTTTTTTATTAAGCAATCAAAAAATCTAATTGAAAAAATTATTTTTCTCATTTATATTTTTTTCTGTTCTTACTTTAGATGGTATGCTGATCAAAGAACAACAACGATTTGCATTGATGTGTATGATATTCGAATGTTTGGATAACGTAATAAAAATAATAGAAAGAAAAAAGTTGAGATAAAGTAAAATAAATGTGATATGAATGAATAAATAAATTGTATGATAAAGTAAAATAAATGTATGATAAACAAAAAACTTAATATCAATTTGAAAATATTTTCTCACAGATAAAAACGTATTAAATACTTTTTAACTTATAATTTTTTTAAATATATAAATATATTAATCGATCAATGTTCAACTTATTGATTAACAGAGACTTTGCAGATTTCTCTTAACGAAGATTTTGTTTCTTCTTATTCAAATTATTTTCTACATTATATTTAAAAAAGCAATAATCTGTAAAAAATTAAAAATAAAGAGCATAACAAGCTATACATATAAGTAGGACACTTTAACTTTATGATCTAACTTTTCTCTATTATGTTTCTCTATTATTCAATCATCGAAAAATATTTTTAACAAAAGTTTCACATGTTCAAGAAGAATGCATGTATAGATTTTTGGTAGCATATAAATATTTTACATTTAAATATTTTTTACCATTTTTATAATACAAGCTCATACGAGATTATATATTTTTTTTTGTATAAATTAATTTTTCTCATCATTCTATGTATAAAAGTATTAATGTTGAGTTATCAAAAAAATCAAAATTTTATGAGATATAAGAAAAAATACATAACTCATAAAAAATAAATATAATATTATTAAATATAAAAGACTAATACAATGATGTTTTATAATTCTTTTTGAATGCTTGTTTCAGATGAGTCTTCTGGCCTCTCACATTTGCAGTGCTTGATTAATAAATTCCTTTGCCTTTCATATTTAAAGCGTTTTATTAACGTGAATTATTTTTATCTTTTATATTTAGAATGATTTGTCTCCAAATTCACTTGATTTGACACTTTATAATTTCTTTTATGGGGATATATTAAAAGGATTATACTCACTGTGGAGCTAATGAATCCAGTTGATATAAGAAATCATATCATCAAAATTCTTGCAGGTACTTTCAAAGAAGTACTTCGAAAGATTGCGATTCCATTATGTCCTAGACTTTGAATATGCATTAACAGTGAATAGTGGTTCGAATAAATGTTATAAAAAGAAAGAAAGAGGAAAAGAAACATTGAATATGTCGTGAAAGAGATAAAAGGATTCGCATTAATCTCAAAACGGCTTAAAAAGTAAATCTACTTTATTGATATTAAATAGTATTAATACTCCATTATCACATATTTCTTACATATATATAGACAAGAGAATCACCATATCTATTTTTTTTATTTTTTTAATAACAATAGCATTTATATATCTCATTTTGAAAGTGCGTTTGTACTGTAGTATTTAAATAAAATAACACATATTAAATTTAGTGACATGACATCTATATTTAACTTCAATATTTAAATATTTCAATTAAAAAAATAATAATGTAGTTGAATGGTTTAGTCAAGTTAACAACTTTTTTTCTTAGGTCCTCTTAACCAATCATACACAATGCATCTATCTTACAACCTTCCTTCATCTGTTTGCGAGAGCGATCACGTCGAGCCGCTTGCGTGAACCATCCCAGCGATTCCGAGCCCGGGTAGATTCGTAAGAAATCGATACGCGGCAAACCTGCCACCTGCTGGCAGCCTCAGTCCACCCTCGTACAGGTTACGCCGGTAGCTTCTTTGCGTTTGTTTCTAGGGCACAGAAATCAACCCTTTAAGAATCCAGGGGTCTCTTCCGGGATTGCGAATAAAGGCTTTGAGTTGCATCTGCCTACTCGATTCGATCTCTTTTCTTGCTGTAATCAGCTACCTGTTCCTATCATTTCCCTAAACAATGATCGCGAGCTGTCGAGACGAGCTTCCTGTCACTATGCAAATTAGGATATGAATACGGATGCAATACGTATGGCGAAATTGCGAATACGTCTAATGCACGAGTTACGTCGAAAACTCAGAGCGAATGAATAATTTCGGTACGTGACAAGTCAATAGGATAGGCGTGTTATAGCTTTTCCTCTTAAAAAAAAAGGAACGGAAAAGGGAGAGAGAAAGAATAAAAAAATATTATTAGTAATAAATATATATTTTCCAAAAAATAAATAATACCATCCATTAAAAACACAAAAATATAACAAGTAGAATAGAAGATTGTCATATATTGTACATCAAAATGTGTAAATTAAATTTTTTTTGTTTAAATTAAGCAAATCATCAGAAGGTTTTACTCCATTTTTGAGGGATACTGTTACTTACTGTTTAAAATCACATTGTTACTTGCTGTTTAACTTAGATTTAACATTTAATACTAAATTTTAGATTTTATATTTGATACAGAAACTTTTGAATTAGAAATCTATATGTAAATTAATAAAAAAGAATTATAAAGTTGATTATTCGGCACCTAAATGATCTTCACCTGAATAATCTTTGCAGATGACATTTGAATCAAACTATAAATAGAATGATAAACCGGAGCACGAAGTACGAAGAATGTAATAAATAAACCTGCTAAATATACATCGTGATCCATAAAATGTTTTTAGCATTGACCATCCCTTTCACATTTAAATAATAAATTAAAATTTATAAATATAACTCGAAAGTCATAAATCAAAAATATTTATAAGATAATGTTTTTATAATTGTCATGAATTTTGAAATATTTTTATAAATTAATAAATATAATTATTGTATTTCTTATCTATATATATGCATAATTATATACATAAATGGGTTATGTAGAGAGAGCTTTAAATAACGATATAAATAACAGCAATACCAATAAAATAGCAAAACTACGATCTTATGTATATTTAATTTTATATGTTTATGAAGAATTTTACAAACACCGTTTTTAATTCTTGCTAAACGATCATTGTATTATACAAAATGATGTGAGTATCATATTTATTTATTTCTTATTCTTTTATTCTTTTATACTTATTTAAATTAAAAATAAATTAAAAATAAATTTCTTAGTAATAAATTATCTTTTATATCGTGTAATTATTTTTATAAAAGCGTAGATTGAAATTATTCTATATTAAAAAGAGAAAAAATTCAGATAATTCTGCTCGAAAAATTTAATCGCATTAAATATAAAAATAATAATTAAATAAATTTTTGCCTAAATAGAAAATTGCTCTCAAATTTTTGCCTAAATAGAAATTCGCTCTCAAATAGTCATGAAACTCCTACAGAAAAAAAGAAGAATATAGAACAAATTTATACATAATAAAAAGCTTGTTTTTTGACAAAATATTTTGTATAATTTCTTTGTTCTTTAAGAGAAAATACGTCTATCTCTCCGTAAGAGAAAATACGCCTACCTTTCTAAAAATCAAAGTACGATCATTTCATCAATTTTGACCTAGTTTTGTAGTTTGAATTCTTCTAAAAATTTTCATCAAGTATTTGCTCGGCTTATTTTTTCACATCGTGCCAGTCCAACGTGTAATACGAAGCGGTAAACTTCTTCAAGCTCGAAAAGATTAAACAGAGAGAAAAGGAAATGTGGTGCGGCTGTACGAGAGGCGCGTCAGTTTATACGAAGACACGAGCAGCGGGTGTTGCGCTCGCACAGATATTGATCGCTCAGGTCACGCAACAGGCTGCTTGTCAGGACACCACTTGTCAGGTTGTGCTCCAAGGTAGCAGCCTGAAGGACCTTCTACGATATAATCCACAAAATCGAGAATCTATAATAATTTATAAGACAATGTCAACAGTACATGTGATACAGATGATTGAACATTACATGATTTCGAATTGTGCATACTCAGTTGCATTTCTATGTCGATTTGTCAGCATTATCGATCAAGTTAACGTCGTTTAATAATTTCTATGCTGCGTTCACTAAATTTTCGTAGGAAATTACAGGAAAAATAGATAGATTCATATGCGCGCGTAAAATAATAGTTTTTATTTCACAATATTATTACATGATTTAATGTATATGAAAAGTGCTAAGTATATTTTGATCTTCAAAATTGAAAAAATAAATTTTTTAAATTTTAATTATAAAAAAATTACGTTACTCTTTTGTTATTTTTCTATTAGTTTCTAAAGTCTTCTCTAGGAAAATGGTTTTATATGACAAGAAATTTTTTATGTAAATTTTAATTTAAATAAGCCAACGAGTTAGCTTTAAAAAATTTTACTTTGAAAAGGGAATAATGAATGTATAAATATAATATTTTAATAATTATAGATATAATATTTTGCATAAAAATAATTAATGCTTAATTAATACAAAAATGTAAAAATTTTTAATTATTAATCAAATAAATTTCATTGACATATAAATGAAAAATCAAATAAAAAAGTCATCTCTATACTTGTTGTATAATATTATTCATTTTTGTGGATAACACATACACACATGCATAAAAATTATTATAAAATTCGAAATAATTTTTGTTTCGTTGTGTGAATCCTTTGAATGCAAACAAGCACTTCGAAACAAAAGAACCAATATCTGAAAAGAAGCAATTCGACTTTGAAGTTGAGCCGTTTCATGCATAATCGAGATCTGCATTTTTGATAATGGAATAAGTAGCTTTTTCCGCGAAACCGTATTTCGCTATTCATCTCATCTTTCCGTTCGATACAGTAACATATCTTCATCGCAATCTCTAATATTAATTCATATATTATATATATCTGATAACATAACTTTTACAATATACATTGGCCTGTAGAAAACTTCTACATTATTGGTACATTTTTAATACTTTTCGAATCACAGACATGACTAATAAAAAAGACAATTTAAAAAACACATCCTTTTGTCATTTTTTTATAGATAAAATCAAATAATAAAAAAGTAATTTATTTAATAAAATCAAAAATTATTAAATATTCACATTACATGTAATTATCAATATATTTTAATAACTAATTATACTTAATAATTAGAGAGAAAGACCACAAAACTTATTTATATTCGAAATTTATTTAATATACAAACGTTTTGCGTTACAACACTTGTGTTATCGACATTTCGTGCACGTAGCATGGAACACAACCTGAAATTGTGTGTTACCCACTGAAAACATTCGTGATTGGCTTCGTAGTTCATGTTCATGTTTTATGTTTATAGAGGACGCATCACTTTCAGGGATCACCTAAAAGCGGAGCATGACATCTCTCGTTCTTCTCTCTGTTTCTTATTTCTCTAAAGCTGTTCGTGCTGTACACGAGTATATACGTGTCACTCAGTCAACCCGGTATTTGTTCGCAAGAAAACTTTGGATTTTTATTTCCTAATATCTTACAAAAATCAACAAATATGACAGCATTAGCAGTATTACATAAATTTTGGTTGGAATATGCGAAAAATACACCTAAGAAACTCAAAATTATCGATGCGTACTTATTGTACGTGTTTCTTACGGGTGTTACTCAATTCATTTATTGTTGTCTTGTCGGCACATTTCCTTTCAATAGTTTTCTCAGTGGTTTCATATCTTGTGTATCCTGCTTCATTCTAGGAGGTAATGTGTTATTTGTATCATTTTATTTGCTCTGCATCTTTTTTGCATGGTTCAGAAATTTTTTATCAATTATATGTCTGAAATATTTTTGATATATATATGTACTAAGAACATATTAAATATATTTTATTGAAAAATTTTTATTTTAGTAGTGGTATTCATCTTGATTTATTTTTAATGAATTTGAATTGATGTCGCATAATTTAATATTTTATTACACATAAAGTAATAATCTCTTGATACATAATTTGTAAATGTGTAAATATACATATATATATATAAGTGTGTATATTTATTTTGTTTCAGTTTGTCTTCGATTGCAAGTTAACCCACAGAATAAAAGTCAATTTTACGGCATAAGCCCAGAAAGAGGATTTGCAGACTTTATCTTTGCACATATTATTTTACATATTGTTATAATGAATTTTATTGGATAAAAGGTACACAAGATACAATATGTTTATTAAAATAAATCAATGTATTATGTATGTTAAAGAATATATATATTTCTGATAAATAATATCATGCTTTTTTGTATTTGTGATTATAATTCATAATTATTTAATAAAATTAATGAAAATAATTGTTTCTTCTCTTCTCTTTTTTTAACAGAGAGATAATAATATATGAAATTATTTTACTATCTTGTTTATATTAAATAAAATGTTTATATTAAATTGTTTATATTAAATAAAAAATTCTTATGTCTATACTGGATGTATTAAAAACTGTACAGACAAAATAAAAATAATTTTTCATATAAGTTAAAAATGTTGAGTAACATTTTTTCATACAAAATTAATTTTCTTGGAAACAAAGCCTTTCGTGAAAGTTTTATTCTATCCTTTTTGTATTTACTTACTATTTGTATAAAAAGTCTCCTCTGTTTCATTTATTGTTTTATATTTCTTATAAATATATAGAATTTATATATAATATATACTATAATATACATATTTGATATATATATTTAGAAAATTATGTTATTGCTTTTATTCATAAAATTAAAAAGATTGGTTTTTATTAAGGTTTTTAAAATAATATTTTTATGTAATTTTTTAGTCATCTACTTCTTTTATTATTTTAGCATACAATAATAAAATGTGTTTATTATTGTATACTAACAATTATATAGGAATTTTTATATTATTTAGAATAGGTAAATATAACTACAACAATCTATAATACATTTTATTTATCTTATTGATTGTGTACAATGCCAAGTGAAAGATAAATATAACATTAGAGAAGATATAGGACACCTCTCATATTTACAAAGTGCGTAAGGAAAAATTCATAATCTACTAGATATAACTTTTTGAGAGATTTAGAAAAGCATTATTGGACTGTTTTTTTAACTTAGTACCCTTCTTCAACCAGCTAGATATTATATTTCTTAGAAATAATATAATTTTCAATTAATCTTTAGTTGTATGAAAATATTCATTTCTAATTTTCCATATTTTATTTACATGTGAGGCAAATATAATAAAAATATAAATTAAATTATTTTAATAATTTTTAATGAGAGATTTGCTTTTATGAAATAAAATAATGTAAACATTTTGAGAGAAAAGCAATTATTATTAATATAATATTGTAGGGAGGCGAGAGAGTTCTAACAAAAATAATAAATTTTGTACAATATATGAAAAAAATTGCCTCAAACAAAAATTATCTTACAATAGTTTATCACTTATTTCCCACTTGTATGCAACTCTTACACATTGATAAAATAAATATTTTGATGAATGCATATAAAGTTTTAATATAATAGTAAATGTCCGCGCTGATTTTAATAAAATAAGTTTTTCCTCATTTATTAGGTGTAGATTTACACTAATTTTTATAATGTACGAATATTATACAGATAAAATGATCTACAATTTGCAATCTTAATTTTAAAAGATATTTTGATGAATTTGAAATCGATTTTCTTTGAGTGAAAATGTTAAAGCATTTATAATTTAGGAATTACAAATCAATGAAAAAAAAAAGATTTTTCACAAACTTTAAAGAAATGAGTAGATAACAATATAAATATTTAATTAATTTTAAATGAATTTTGAAAAATAGAACCAATTAAAAAGTTGATTATTAAAATATAATATTGAAAATTTCAGAGAACCTGTCATTAAAAATGATTGCGAGTTGCAGAACATTACATATTTATATCCTACAAATATTTTTGAATATATGTTATGAATGCAGATGCGTACATGTGTGCATATACGAATATACATAAATCTTTGTGTCACAAATTCTATCACATAATCATAAATTTGAAACTGAAAGTGTAGATGTTATTAATATTTATGTAATTAATAAGCCGTAAAATATTAAAGTATATATATATATATATATATATATATATATATATATATATATACTTCTTTTTTTCTCGAAAACGTGTGTATATGTGTGTGTAAATGTTAGTGTGTGTAAAATTAAAAATAATGCTCAAGTACAATAAAAGTTACTCATTAATTATTATATAGAGCTTAAAAGATGATGTTTTATATTAAACCTTTTCAGAGATAAATTCCCTTCACGATGCAAAAGCAATGAAGAATAATTTTTAGTTTAAACAATATTGAACAACATGACAAATTATGTATCTTTTATGACTAATATCGCTTTTATATAAGATTATATGACTATCTATAATTTAATAAATTTAATAAATTCTACTATTAGGATAGTTTCTTTATATGCTACTATGATAAAAATAAATGTATAATTTTGGTGAGTTTAATTTCTGGTATTATAGATATGTGTGACAAAGAATTTTCTGTAAATGTCGCATTTTCTTTATTTGTGAATAAATGTTAGGATTATTATTGGGTACCTCTAATATAAAAAAAAATCTGCTCTATATAAAATTTTACGATTACGTTTTTTCAATTTTAATATATTCAATATTATTAAATACTCCATGAAAATATTCAAATCTAATAAATTTCCAGACTCTATTCCATATTATACATGAAACCAAATTTTACACAATATTTACAATTTGTTATTATAATTCTAAAATTTTTGTGAAATAATTTACATATACTTTAGAGAGATAAAGAGAGAAAGAGAGAGAGAGAGAGAGAGAGAGAGAGAGAGAGAGAGAGAGAGAGAGAGAGAGAGAGAGAGAGAGAGAGAGAGAGAAAGTATAATCATCAATTTTAGATTAAAATATAATAATATGAATTTTACAACAAAATAGTAAAATTTTGACAAAGATACAGTCAAATTTTAAGGAAACATTTCTGAATATATAAATATAAATATATATATGTATGTGTATATATATATATATATATATATATATATATATATATATATATCACACACACACACACACACACACATCAATTTTGTGTGTGTGTATATGTATATCCAATTCTTTTTCTTTTTCAAGCAATTATTAAAATTCTACTGAGTATAACTAAATCAATGCTTATTAAATTGGCACATTTCACACTTTAACTTCACTTATGGCACTAAATACATACATTAAATTAAGATTTGGTATAATTATTACAATTAAAGATTATACTCTGGTGTATTTGTATGTAAATTATTTACTGTTATCTTAAAAATTATATGAGGAGTATTGTACAAGAAAATTAAGATAATTTAAAATAAGATTTTAATCTGTTCAAAAGTGAATGACAATGCAACTTATATAAGCTTTATCAAAGAGCCCTTAATAAGATTAACTGTATCTTCTAACAATTTATTTTCTAAACTGTATGTATTATACATCACTGTAGGCATTAGTAAGTTTCACCAATGGTATGGTGTTTAAGTAAGATTGCGTAAAAATCTTAATCTTTCATCCTCTAATTTATTTGACTCATTGTAGATTTTTCATCACTACAACATTGAGTGGTTAGCACAATGTTAATAATCGTTCATGAGTATATCATTCACAACCTCTCGATATTCTTAGCAAAATTGTCATGCCTAATCTCTTGACTGTGACTTTAACTTGCCGTTTCTTTTTTTCTTTTTTTTGGAACATTAAGAGCACTAATTGTTAAATACGCAAAACATTTTTCATTACACTCTTGCTGTATATTTAATGATCAGTCATCAGCAAAGAGTACATATGTTGTCTACAATCTTGTTTATCTGAAAAGAAAAAATTTGCAGCCTGCCAATTTTACATCAACTATAAAAAAACTCTAAATTGAACTAAATTCAAAATAATATAACAGATCTTATATGGCTGCTTTTATTTTATTTAAGATGTAATATTTTCAATATTCATTATCTATGAATTTGTCGATTCAATTTCAGATTTCCGATGCTTCTCTAGATATCTTCTACGTGCTGTTAATCGCATATGTTCTTTTCGTCGTTGAAGTATAAGTTCTCTCTCAGCAGAGGATTTCGAGAAACGTCCACCAAGATTGGAAGGTTCTTCTCCACTACAAAAATAATAATATGTGTGTGTGTATATATATATATATATATATATATATATAAATTTTACTAAAGAAATGATGGCTAGATTATTAGCATGAAAAATTTTTTATCTCTCTAGGTTCTTGATTTTTTACTTAAGATTCCTAATCTCCAATATATGCATTTCAAACGAATACAATTTATATTTGTTCAAATAATATCAGTTTATGATGTTTCTTTAGAGAAGATTTGATACTTTTTAAATTTCTAACAAAAGTCGTTAAATAAACTAATAGCAAATAAAATAATAACAAATTCATACGTGTAATCAGAACAATTATTAATAAATAAAAATGCTAGGATATACAATATTTCCTATGCAATAATTTATTTTTTATATTTTAAATATAAATTATTTTTTATATCTTCATTACCTATCAGCAAATGGAATATCGAATCTAGGATCCGACGAATTTTGGACTGAAGAACTAGGCATAATACTTGTCATGCTCGTTTGCGTCTGTGGGACGGATTCTGCTTGTGGTTCTTCGATTACATGATGCGGTATAGTTAATACTCCATCAAGTATATTTTCAATTGTCCATTCGATTGATCGAGTCATTCTAAGATCTTCCAGAATCACATTGCGAGGATAATGAGGGAAAAGTTGCTGAACCTAACAAAGAATGTTTTTTTCTTTTTTGTTATTTCCGCAAATATATAGTTACTTAACTATATATTGTGTTCTCCTTTTTAGAAATTAGAATAAACAATTTTTATAAAATTTTCTATAAAATATTTTGTATAAAATAAAAATTCATATAACTCAGTCTTATACAACTCAAAATTTAAATTTTATAAAAGCAAATACCTGTCTTGCCATAGCGTCCATCTGAGAATTAGTATGTGCCAATGTAGAGATGTTACCACGTAGTCTGTTATGTGAGACTTCGACGGAAAAACTAGGTAACCAAGATACATATCTTGAGCCGTCGAGAAAGAGAAAAAAATGATTGCCATTTCTTCTTGTAGGTGTCTGTGGTTCAGGTGGTATTTCCGGAGCATTCTCCCTATGATTTGCTTGCATACTCAAGGCCAATCGGCAAGTGGGACACGATGTGTCCTGTTCTAACCAGGATTGTAAGCACGAATTGTGAAACAAGTGTGCGCAGGGTAACTTACGAGCGCTTTCCATTTTTTCCCAACATATCGCACAATTATCAGAGTTCTCGGCTAATTCATCTTGCGAAGCCATTGGATAACTAAAAATGCAAGAAATTACAACTATTTCAAAAAATTGTAATTTCATTTTTTAAGAAATTATTAGTTTTTATATGTTTCATGTATACGTCTTTGAATTTGCTTCAAATAATTCTAATGTTATGATAAAATTAATAATGCAATCACACTAATATTATAACATAAGTATATTACATACTTTTGCTCCATATGATTTAATACAGCTAAATAATTCCTGTGCTTCGTGATTCTCCGTTGTATCTCGTAAAATAGATATCTAAGTTGCATACAAATCACTAATGATGCCATGCTCAGAAAGATGTTACTCCATAAAAGCATGTGACAATGATGAAGAAAGTCGACTGCCAACACAATCAATTCCGAAATTAAATCCGTATAGTAGGTCAAAGGACCACGTTTATCCCAGGAGCGTTGTGCTGAAGTACCAGCGCCACGTGTATCATACAAATGAATCACATAACGTAGCATCACATGAATAGTACGTACTCCAAGCAGGATGCACTGTCACAGACCAGAATAAATAATTATTATAAGCAAGATAAGATTAATCAAATATTAGGTTGCTTTTATGTAATAAATTTTGCATTTCTCTTTCAATCTTATTTTAAAATATAAGAGATTCTTAAATCATAATTGGGAACCAATTTGATGTAATTTAAATAAAGTATAATAAAATAATATAATAAAATATATTTTTTATATTTAAAAAAAAATAAGTGATTTTGAGTTTTTCATTCATTTCTACATATTATTTGTATCTGAGATTTATTTGTTTAATACAAGAAATACACGTATATAAATTTTTAATATTATTATTACATTATTAACAGGTTTTTAATTTAAATAATGTTGAATTTGAAATTAATACTTTTTCTTGACGAAAACGTTTCCAAATTATAAGCAATTTAAAAACGTTTTTGAAAGAAAAAAAGAAAAAAAAATTTTTTTGCTATAAACTCTAAACTAAGCTTCAAATGAATTGAAAAATTATAATAGTATTTCTTAGTTATTTTTAAATACATTATCTTTTATCTAGAATTTTAATTTTTTTAGAATTTTGTATAAATAAATAAAATTAAAGATTAAATAATATTCTGATAATGATGACTGTATACAGTGCTACGATTTACCTCAGCTGCCATAAAAGCAAAAGTGTTGAAAGATATGAAGAAAAAGGCTGCTGCAGTACATAATAGAAGCATGAATGAAGATAGAGCAAGAATTGCCGCCAATAATCCGAGAAGTCGTGCATGACTCCATCCTGGTGTGGTAGGTGAAAAAGATAACTGAAACATAAAAATTATAAATTGAGCATTATCTTTCTTGAAATGTATAACAATTTATTAATTGTTAATTCTTAAATATTTTTGACCAAAAATATTAAAATATATACCAACGTTTATCTTACGTTAGCATTTGTATATGTGAGTGAATCAATGAGCATATGTATGAGTGAGCGTGCATGCGTGTGTGCGTAACTAAATGCGTAATAAAAAATGTTTTTATATTTTGCAAGATGAGGTGGCTAAAATATCTCTCTACGACACTTTCATTTTTATTATTATACTCACGTATTCAAATCGGTCCTTGCAAAGCTGACTAAGAAGACTCAGAAAGCCGAGTGCCGTAAACCATGCCCACCAAAGTACGACCTCGTCCATGTATTGTACATTCAAAACGCCAAAAACAAAAATAAATTTGTAAAAAACAAAATTCCAAAATTTATCCTTCAAATGTTGTCTTTCCGAAACACGTAGTTCGCCAAACACAAGCTTCTGAATAGATTTGCCAAGAAGAATCAACACACAATAAGCCATGTTGATCAAAGTCTGGATAAAAAAAGGATGTTATTAAATATATAATAGATATATCATATGAAAATATGTAATTTATTAGAAATATCTACAAAATAAAAAAAAATAGATTATAATTTTCTTAAAAAATTTCTCTCATTTATACACGTACACAGTTATATTCTTCAACATAATTCGAAAATATTTAAAATTTTTTAATAAAAATTTATTAATTGGTATATGAATCTTGTAAATCTAATCTCAGTCTTTTTAGTATTGATAATTTTAATTTTTATACATAACAAGAAATAAATTATACATTTTAGATTTTAATTCAGTTTTTTTTCCACAACTAGCTCTTGGTATCTCATACATATTAAAAACAAAATAAAATAAATGTTTTCTGATATGTATGCTACACAAATAATGAATAGTCGCAATAACTATATTGTTTGTTGCCAACTAGCAAAAAGGCCATCTAATTTTAAATTCAAATCTTCTGTTTCAATGTCTGCCAAATATTTCGAAATATGTGAATTATTTAAAGTGCAAATTGTTGGAAGATTTTGACGTGAAAAGTTGAAATACGTCATAAAATAGAAAAAGAAAATTTTAATAAAATTATGCAAATTATTTTACATTTATTTGATATTAAGTTAAATTAAACTTTTAAATGTATTATCTTTTTAATATTATTATGTATTGAAAAATATCGAATTAAATATATGAAGACTTTTTTCATTTTATCTTGCTACACAAAAAATAATTTTTTAAATTCATAAAATATGTTTAATTTTTCTAATATATCATGAAATGCTAAAAAATTACATAATGTTGTATAATATACTGATTATGTACTTTCTCTTTTCGCACAAGTATTTCGCAATTAAACGGGAAATATTAAACACAATATTTTAGATAGGGTAATTATCATAAGTGTATTAGTATTCATTAATAATGACTAAATTCGCTCAATTACTAAATGATATTGTTATAAAATAACAAGTGCAATAACGCGGAATCCTTCAATCTCGAAATGGTACTTTATTTGAATACTTTTTCTTTTATTATGTTGTGTATAACACAGAAGCAAATTATTACATTTACGTAACACAAATGCGGACGCGGAACACAAGTTTTGCATTAAGAGTTTCCTAAATATAGTGTAATGCATAACTCAGTTTAGAATATCTATTCGTTCCAAATACAATATAGCTAGACATGATCGCGATAGTTGCATAATCTTGAACTTGTAACGAGACACGTAATGTCATGAAATAGAAAGAAGAAAATGTAGTGTTCAGACTGTTATGTAACAATCAGAAAATATTGATTTTTTTCTCAAATAGAAAAAAAATCAATAGACATGTCACATAAGCAGAACTATCGATTTTATTTAGATCGCATGATCCAAATACATTAATATCATATAAAACTGTTATTAAATTTCTCATTACATAAATCATCTGTTTAATCGTCATTTTTTCACGATATATAATAATTAATGCATCCTTACTTTATTATTAGAAAAAAATGAAAAAGTTTTGCAAAATTTCATAATTTTTATAACTAAAAAGTAGATGATATAGATGACTTTTATAAAATTTTGTTTTCTATACATAATAATATGTGTGTGTTATAAAATTTAAAAGTATATACACTTTAGATATTGGTAGAATTTAGAAGAACATATTTCAAAATTTTTGGTTATCAAAAAATCTTTGAAAAATGCGAAAGATTCAAATAAGGAATACATGAAAAATTTAAATACATATACGTATTTTATACTTAAAATACATGTTTTCAAATTCAGTAATTTTGAATAAGCATACCCAGATGCAGACAGGTTCATCAACCATACATTCTAAAAGTTCTTTGAAATGCATGCCAAGACTTCTCGGATCCGTCGGATTGATTTCATCTCTGGTTATAGCATCGATATGCGTGTGATTCGTTCTCCAAGCAGGATCCTTGATTATTTGAGTGGCATAATATATAGAACAGGATAATATGGCGAAGCTTATGGTGGTGTATAACCGGAGGTTCGGAACCGGTAATCGGTCTAAAAATTCCATCGGCATGATTGGAAGAATTTTGAAATATTTCTAATCGTTGAAGCACCTTTTAAATCTGCAATCAAATTTAAATTGTATTAGATTTTTAAATTCAAAAATTATTTCCTCTTATACATTTTATACGTTTATTTGCAATTAATTATGATAATTTCGTAATAAAGTAATAAAGATTTAAAGAAAAAAAATTAAAAGAAAAAAAAAATATATATATATATATATAAAACCAATAACATCATCTTATGTCTCCCTCGAAACCCTACAACTTTTGTCTAAAACATTTTTTTCTAAAACCCTGTTATTTTGACATATTAGCCTGTTCTAACTAAAATGAGACACTATATATATAAAATTTTAACAATAATTATTTAATCATATATAAATATATATATCGTAAAAACAGTTTTATAAAATTATTTTCCAATCTTCAATTTCTATGTAACTAATTGTAAGTACAATAGTTTAATCTTTAGATTGAGCAATTTTGATACTATATTGTACGGTCCTCGACGATGCACATCGATTGACATGTCGAGTCACAGGTAGAAAGCGCCTTTCACGCAGTAAAATCAGTAAAAGGGTTAACGCAAATGTATTGCTACCTACAAAGCGTACGAACAGATAGTACGTTAAATAATTCGATCCGAGTGAATATTTTCACTATATTGACTTTGTGATTTTTTTTAATCATCAAACATTTTATGCATATAATTAAATTTATTTTAGATATATGATCTAAATTTAATATGACCTAAAATTATCATATTCTTTTAAGGAGGAAAACCACTGTGAAAATTTCAAAATATCGATTTTTTTTTTACTTTTCTGAAAGTGTCTAGTTTTGAGAATATGCCTGTCAAATTTCATAGGGAAATAATAAAAATTGACGAAGATATGTTCATTCTAGTGGCAGTCATGCGATCTTCTAGCGCATGTTATTGTTACATTGTCCAATTTTTCCTATCTTCTAATATCTTTCTAATCTTATTTTCATAGAACGGAGAGTCATATCTTAATAGGGAGGATCATATTTAAAGAGTATTTAAATATTTAAATAGTGGAGCAAAACCGTAAGAATTAGAGATTTAAATCTTGAATATTCTTTAGTCGAATATGTGCAATTCGTTTACGATTTGCTTGCCATTAGATTTGAATTATTTGTGATTATAATAATTGCAGAAGATTCTTTTCTGCCATAATGGATAAAAAAAAATGATAAAATACACACATCACGCCTGAGAAGGGGTCGAAGAAGCTAAAAATCTAAAAATCTTTTTGGATTTTATATATATGGCCTTAGAATAAAATGTTTAAGTTGAAATATATTCCAGACTTATAATATAAAAAATCAATTTTAAAATTTTAAATGCGTTTTTCTCGAAACTATGTTTTTCGAGCTGACATTGAACATCGATATTTCATTTCCTAATCACTCGATTTTCTTGAAATTTAAAAAAAAAATATATCTATCGAATTTTTTCGTCATTTTTAATTTATATTTAACTGGCAGTAAAATACATAATGAGATTGGAGGGGAGAGGTAATCTGATAACTCACATTGCCAATTGGCTAGTCAAACACTAGGACTTTCTGATTGGTCAATTGTGCTAGTTACTCTACTAGGCATCGATCGATATGTGTGGATGCGTGCTAACAGGACCCTCTTAATAGCGCATATGACAATGTAGTTCTTTTCTAATTAAAGTTACTATTTGTATATAAAACTGATATGTATTATTATTGAAAAAAACCTATATAAATTAATTTCTTATTTTTAAATTAATTGTATGTTGTCACGATCAAGCTCACTTTTTTAACAAATTCGTAAAAAATTGTGCCATGTTGCACCATTGGAAAATTTTCACAATTCTTTTCATTTCTTACCTAAAATAATTGTATATCTAAAATGAAGAACGTAAATAGTTTTGTAACATATTTATCAAATTTTTATAGCTATTGTATAATTTCTACAGTTATATATATGGTTATAGAAATATAATACAATTATACACACACATACAGACACTATCCCATTTTAACTTAATTAGACACCGTAATATCTCGAAAACAATCTATTTAAAAAAAAAATTTCAAATAAAACTTGTAGGGTTTGGAGGGGGAAAAAAGATGGAAATATTAATTGACTTTGAGTATAGGCGCTAAGGCCTCTCATATTCCATGTAAAAAGTTAAAAGGATAGCCAAAAATGGAATAGTTTATATTTAATTTTGATATCTTATACTTTAAGTTGACATAATTTTACACCAACTATAAAATATTTCTAATTGTAAAATATTTATTTTTCGACTATCTTACTTCACATTTATGCACAGAATAATGAGAAGAATCAATTGATGTAAAAAAAATACATAATTGTTCTTAAGAAAATATAAATCTGCAACAAATAGCTACAGTTTTTTTTTTAACATTTTCGAATTCTTGTTACTTGTGCTAGGCAAACACAACAATTTTTCCTGGTAAGAAAATATGATCATGAATTATTGATTTTTAATATACAATAGAATTTTGAAAAACTAATTTTTATTTTTATCTTTGATAATTCATAACGTGAGTTATGAATTATGTATATATTTTTTATACTACAAAGACTGCACAACATTTAACACACATATTTAATATTAGAACTAACAAATATCTCTCACTTTTAAATTTTTAATCATAATTTTTAATCTCTGTGAATATTGATACTTTTTTGCTTGGTATATATTCGACTTTGTTAATATAATTTGTTAATACAATTTGTGGAATTGGACTCATCATATTACAATTTGAAAGCTATGAGAATATTTCATATTCGTAAAAACTTATATTCCTAATCTCTATTACATATTAAAAACCAATGATTTGATGACTTTTTATTATAAGAAGAATTGTTGTACTCGTCTAATACACACACAAAAAATTCGACAAATTCAAAAATGTTTGTGCATTCCAGCAGATTTTTAATCAATCTTTACAATTAACTGTATTTTTCTGTTTGTTCTTTTTAATAATTAGCACAATATGGTATAACCTATAGAAATTCAATAAATATGTTACAAAATTATTATGTGTTATTTTTATGTTTACAAATTTTTTTTAACTAAAAGGAACAGAAAATAGCGAGATATTTTAACAGCACAAGCTTACGCTAATTTTTTTAAAAAATGACCTGAATATGAAAACGTCTAGAGCTAGTAAAAATTACATTTCTTTTTAATTTTTTCTAATAGACTTTAAATTTTATTAAATAACGTAAAAAAACTAAAAACATAAATTAATTCATACAAATTTAACACAAAAAAGAATTGTTACAAAATTATTAATTTAAGAAGATGTGAGTTTATAGTCTTTCCTGGTAAAAAAAGAAACATCAATGTAATAATAAAATTTTATCGTTCGTAGCATAAATCTTATTCGATATATTATCGGTTTAAAGGGCGAAGAAAGGAGAGCGTGCAGAAATGTAAAAGTATAAAGAAGTATATAAAATAGATGGCTACATACACAATGATACCAAACAAAATTACCCTTCGTGGCTGGCGTCAAAACACATTTCCTTAAATGTGTCGCATAACCAATATCGTCAATGCTGGTGATAGTTATTTTTGTCGTCTACGTAGTTGTCGGAGTAGCACTCTGTACGTATACACTTATGCACAGTTAAATGAAAAAAGAACGATGAACACCGGCTCGCGAACCATACGTGGCGTGGCAATAAGAACAAGCAAGATTACAGTCTCGGCGAAAGAAAAAAAAAGCGAAAAAGATCGCACGAGAGATAAGACTCGTCGTTACGACGAAGTGGGAAGGGTAAGATAAGCTAGAGACGGAGCATGGCGGAAAGAAAGAGAGAGGTAAAATATGACTTCCACGTCGAGAGAGACAGGCAGAGTTTTGTTCTCGACATGTATACGCGACGAATAAACTCGAGTCTTTTTCAAGTTTCCGAGGCTGGCTCCTTCCTTATACGTCGCCGTTATTGCGGACCCGACAGGTGACGTCTGACGTACATCGTGAACGTATCGCGAAATCTCGATGGAAGACCTCGAAACTCGACGCGACACAAGTGCGCCTCATCGATTAGCACGACGGACGGATAGGCGAATATTCTCTCTTTACGTTGCCGTAGATACATCTGCGATATATCCTTCACAGTTTGCGCGATAACACTGGGTAACGCGGCATATTGCGTCTCGCGTCATCAACCGACCGCTAATCGCTGCTAATTGCAGTTAACACCGGGACTACCGGAACCGGGAGTTTGACACCGCACGCTGTCGGAAAGGAGACTGAAAACTCGATCGGTAACGCGACAGCGCAATGGTGGCGTACGTAAAGGCGGCCATTTTCAATTGGGCAGACTATTGGCGTTTTCGATTGGTCGGATTTAATCGCTCCGGGCTAGTTTACAAACATCATTGACCAATCGCGGCCATTTAAAGAACGGATTTCAGTCATATCCCGCCGCAATAAAGAACGCTCCGGTGTCACTAGCGTACTACACTAGTGCAGAAAGTTCAGTAAGAAAGAACTAACCTATAAAGTCGGTGATTCTTCTATGCTTCTATTCTTCTCGCGACAAAAGAGCTAACAATCTTATCTCTGATTTATAACGAGTCTTTGTGAATTTTAAGCTTCAACATCACATTGGATATTATGCACGTTTCAACTACACCTTTCTCTAACATTCGTGTAACATGTTAAAAATGTAACGGCAAATTTGCGATGCAGTAGGGTATGTATGTACAATTAGAGACTGTCTTGTATAAATTTACAATAATATAATTAAAATAATAAGACAACTATTATTATCAGTTATTATATATCGTTAATCAAATAACGCTAATAATAATTCGTAAAATTAATTATTTTATTTATTTATGTTATCGCGTAAATTTATACAATCTTTTCTAGTGCATCCAACTGAATTCATTATAAATTTTCGTTTTTTTTTCAGAATTACAATAAAGTGGAATACTCGTTGAACAGAGAGATTGACAAAGATCGAGTGAATTTTGCGTAAGAATGTCACAACAAAGTGCTATCGTGCAAACAACTAACACAGGTTCCGAGATGACACCCGTGCTCGGAACTTTGCAGTCTGTAGGCCCTAATAATCAGGCATCGTCGGTTCTGCCCAATATGCAGAGCAATGTTGGTGGCACCACGACAACTACTATAGCACAGACGCAATCTCAACAAACACAATACGTTTCGCAGTCTCCGAAACAAGTATTACAACAATCATCCACTCCGAGTTCCTTCAGCGATTTTCCACAAGTATGTAATCTATGTAAAAAATAAGGTTTCTATAAACAAGAAGGTGATAAAAAATATATTTTTTATATACGACACTTATAAAACATAATTAAAAATGAATAGCATTGTATTTTATAATACGAGTTTCCTTATTTACTTTATGTAATATGATTTATCACCTTGTTTTAATTACGGTCATCTTAATGTATTATACTTTTTTAATGTAACATTTAGCAGCATTTACTAATTGATACTATTATTATACTGTTGATTTTAGTTTTTAACAAAAACAAGATTACAAGATTTGGTAAGGGAAGTAGATCCTACCGAACAGTTAGATGAAGAAGTGGAAGAAATGCTTTTACAATTAGCGGACGATTTTGTAGAAACAACGGTAAATGCAGCTTGTCTATTGGCTAAGCATCGTCATGCGAATACAGTGGAAGTTAAAGATGTACAGTTACATTTGGGTGAGTCATATATTTTCTATTATGTATAATGCTATTTAAAAGAAAATAGATTATAAATTAGAAATATAAATTTGATTGCTGGTTGTCTCTTTCAAGATGAATTTGTCCTTGTTCATATGTTTTAAGTCTTTATGCTCATTTCAATTGTTCCATTTAGTTTTCAAAAATTATCACTTAATTCATTAAAACTATTAAAATTACTTAATTTGATACTATTTTTAAACATTATACATCATTATCATAGCATTCTTATCAAGAAAGTTTGTCTTTGTAAGTTTCATCTATATTATGTCTTTATAAATTTTGAGTGCTATAAAATATATTACTTAAAAAAATTTTGTTTACTGCAATAAATTGCACAAAGAGCACTGATGCTATTTATATCTGATATTTTAATTTTTAGAAAGAAATTGGAACATGTGGATCCCTGGTTTTGGTACAGATGAAGTACGTCCATATAAACGTGCTACTGTCACTGAAGCACATAAACAAAGATTAGCACTTATACGAAAATCTATCAAAAAGTATTGAATCATTTCTAAGTTACATTTCATTAATCTTAATTATCAATCTATTATATCTTGTATACTTTTAATTACTGTTGCCTGATAGTTTAGAATAATTTGTAATTAAAATATTCATCACACATCAATTTTTTTTCCACAAAAGTGCCAATATTATTATAGTTTTACAATAAATTATAAAAATGTATTTGTGTTATGAAAAAATGTAAATATGTTTAAGCTTCTTTTGTAAATATTTATGTAACATAAGCTATATTTCCAAGGAATAATTGTGAATAAATAATATATAAATATATATACACACACATGTTATTTCATCTATAAAATATTTCTCCTTATATATAAATTAAATTTTTTAAAAATATACATGGGGGAAAAAATAATTAGCTTGAAAAATGGGAAACTATAATTTTTTTTACCATATATATCGCATCCTTGAAATTAAAAAATTGTTATTACTTTTCCGCATATTCATACATGAAAGGGATTTTTACTTTGTTTTAAATATTACATACAAGAACAAAAAAAATTATATATAAAACGTTTTTTACAAAATAGTATTTAAAAATGCAGAATATGTTATGAATCTTATACATAGATATTATACATGAAGGAATAAGGTAGAACAACATATCATTCACATACGCAAATTTATAAAGATTATACAAATATAAAGAAAATGTTCGCAAGCAGATTCTCATGTAGCAGGTATTAAAAATATATAATTATCTGTGTTTGTATGCCTATTATATATCATTATATATATGCGTCATAATTCAAATAGCGCTGGCAATGTTTCCGACCCGTGTTAATTTTTAATCTTCGGTTAATTATTATATTAGGTTTATCGTCGTTAACATACTCGATCGAAATATTTCGTTCTATATATGGCAAGTTTTAACAAAAACACATTTAGAAACAGTTTTCTCCAATTTTCAAGTTATAAATATCGGAAACAATAAAAACTTGAACATTTTGCAAAGACAGTTATTGATTGCAGTGTAGACAGTCAAAACAATCAATCAGAATAATCCTATTTCTTTTTTAAGATTCACTTGTTTCCAGTTTGGAAGCTGTTGAAATTCTTCCTTGCTCATCCCCAATAGTTCCTAAATCATGAAACGTATCATCTATAGTTTTTTTGAGACAAATTGTTAATATGTTATTATTTTTATATGTTATTATCAATATTGTTTATATGTTATTGTTAAATATAACAAAAAGCATTTTATTAGTTTTTATATATCATTAATATATATTGCCTTATATACGATAAAACAAAAGAAGGAAAAAAAAACTATATAAACATAGGTCCAGAAATAAGTAGTTTCCGAATTATAGCCACTTTTATATTAAAAAAGTCGTAATTTATAGTCCGCTTGGCATCTCTTTTCTAAATTTCTTTTTAATTTTAAATTTAAATTCAAATGTAAAAATTAAAAATTTAAATTTAAATTCAAATTTAAATTTTTTAATTTAAATTTAAATTTTTAATTTTTAAATTTGAATTTAAATTCAAATTTTTAAATTTAAAAATTTAAATTTGAATTCAAATTTAAAAATTTAAATTTAAATTTTAAATTTTTAAATTTGAAAATTCAAATTCAAATTTAAAAATTTAAATTCAAATTTTTAAATTTAAATTTTTTAATTTAAATTCAAATTTAAATTTTAAATTTAAAAAAGTGGGATGCGAAGCGGGCTATAAATTACGATTTTTTAAACATAAAAGTAGCTATAACTCGGAAATGACTTATTTCCGGACCTATGTTCATATAGTTTTTTCCATCTTTTTATTGGGTTTCGAATCACTTCCTGAAGTATTGTGGGCGATTTTCCGTACACCCTGTATATATATATATATATATATATATATATATATATATATATATATATATATATATATATATATATATATATATATATATATATATATATAGTTTATATTCACAAATCATAAATAATCAAATATGTATACATGATACTAACTTGAAAGTGTTGTTGTGATAAATACAATTCTAAACGTGTAGGATCGACTCCGTCTGGTAAAGGTCTTTGCAATAACTGAGCAGGAGGATATATGCTTTGCGTTAAGCGAGCCAATTCATTCTCTGCAGTTAACACTTCCCCTGGATTCCGGCCATCCTGATATGTTTAATAAATATACATTAGATATAATACATAAATTTCATACATTGAAATATGATGAATCATACATGCATAGAAAAACGGATTTATTACTTTAAAATTAAATCCTTGTTTCTAGCAGAATACAAAAAAATATAAAAAGATTTGAACAGAGAAAAAATATAATACACATATATATTTTTTCTTTAAACATACTTCTATATTTAATTCAGCAACATCATCCCGATACATCCATTCAGGAAAGAGATTTATAAATTGCAAAGGTTCTAAACCAGCCCATACTAAATATATTGGTAGATTCGTTGTTTGCACGTTTCGAGTCTTTCGCCAATATCGTATCGCCAACGTCATCGCTGCTCTTCTCTCAGCCTGCCAACGGACAGTTTTACTTCCAGACTGATCTTCCGTTCCATTATCAGGCCACCATCCTTGCCAAATCCAAATCACGTTTTTGTCATCCAATAAAAATAAGGCTGAAAGAGAATTGCAGATTTCGATATAAGAATGTTATATAAATCAATAATTTTGCTAAAAATTTTCATAATAAAATCTTCATATTTTATTTCAAAAATTATTGAAATATATAAAATTATAACTAAAACTTGGAAAAAATAAAAAAGAATAAAAATAAAAATGTCGCAAATAAAAATGTAACAGAGTTGGCTATACATTATTGGTATCATTATTAATATCATTTTAATGTATTAAAGAAAGCATATTTGTTTGTATTTAGTTCATAAGTTAATTTGTAACAATAACAATTTGTAATAATTTGTAACAAAAAACAAACAAAAAAGGAGAAAAGTGAGGCTGATAGGAAAGAAAGTTTTAAAAAAATACATTAGAAGCTTCTAGTTTATTTTATAAAATATTAAATTACAAAATACTTCTCATTGTCAAATAAAATAAAAATTTTTTTTCAAACCAGGATTCCGACTAGATGCTTATCCACGAATTAATATTTGAAGTGCACTTTTAAAAATATCATACCTGGTTGATTCGCTTGATATAAATCATCCTGTGAAAATGGAAACGGTGTCGTGAGATCTGCACGATGGGAACATAATATTTCCGTTGCGCGAAAGGTTTTAGAAATACTCGATAGATGATAAAGTCTTGGAGTATGATCTTCTATTTCAGACGTTTCCAACGACCAGTATAATTTTTTATTCATACCACCTAATGCTGAGAAATACAAAATAATGCGTTGTTAAAAAAAAACGACATTATTCTACATTATAATATTTTTCATTTTTTTGTCTGTTTAGATTGCTAAATTAAAATTAAAAGAGCTACATACAGAGGAGAAAAAGATCTAAATTGTGTTCTTAATTAATTTGTAAATATATAATTCTACACCAGAATTTTATTTTTTAAATATTTAATTTAAGGAGAAATATATTGTGTATAGGGTTCCTACTCTTTCAAAAAAATTTTGTTTCAAAAAAATTCCTTGAAAATTTTTTCTTTCAGATATTTTTATATCTAATTCCAAGTAAAGAGAATTTAATAATTATTTACTTTATAGAGACCATCTCTCGAGTTTATATAATTCTTCTAATATATAATTGTCACTTCTCATTTATATGTTATCAAAGTCTGTCACTCTGAGTAATGTTGTGAAGGTTTTAATGGACGGTCATTGTTTATTAAAAAATTATAAACAAAAAACATTAATGGATAATTTGTAATTTTATGACACCGTATACATTTCACTTTGACCTTCGCTGAGTGAACTTTGCTTCGTCTTGCAAAGTACAGTCTATATATGGTATCATGAAATTACATTATTCATTAGACGTTTTTTATTTATAACTTTTTAATACGCAGCGATCACCGAAACCTAAAACCTTCACAACATTATTAAGAATGATGATCTTGATAACCTATATAAGAATTATTGGGGAAATGTGTGGTCCCTATAAGTAAATAATTACCAAAAAAATTGATTAGTTTTCATAAGATAATCATTTCTCATTTACATAACATTTTTATTCTTCCATCATTAAATATTGTAAGAAAAATCATATATATATATATATATATATATATATATATATTATGATTGATATTATAATATTATATTTATATTATTTGAAAATATTAAAAAATCATATAGAATTCAATTTGCTAGAAATTTAATGTCTTTCTCACAAAATAAACCTGTAAATATACACAAGATGTTTTCTTTAACTCGAGCACTTAGAACATCTGTTTTCTTTAATGATACGAAACAGAGTATTCTAAGTGCTTCAGTTAGAGAAAACATGTATAAAAATAATATATTTTTGAGACAATGATTTTATTATTATGAACATTAGTGACCTCAAAATATTTTATAATTAAAATCTATCATAAAGGCACACGTGTTTCTATCATAAAAGCGCAATGTTCACTAAAAAGATCACTTACCGTTACTAAATTCTTCAGGTTCCAAACCCTCATAAATTTCATGAATTTGTATATTATCCTTGTTTGACAATTCGACTTCCTCGGGTCGATTTTTCTTCAATTGATTTGCTGCTTTTATTGCATTCTAAAGAAGAGAAAAAGAATGAGACAAAGTAATCTGTGTATAAAATAACATCTCAGAGAAAAAAAACAAAAACAAAGTGATATAGAAAAAGAAATAAAATTAAAATATGATATAAAAATTAAAATTAAAAAAAAAACTACCACTATTTAACTTCTATTATTTATATTTGTTATAAGTACGCAAAATGCGAGATTTATTGCATTAAACTCTATAGCCATGTGCACATAAATATTAATTAATATTGTACGTTTATTATATAATTATCTTTATGGAAATTAATGGAAAATACCTCTCTAATATGGCGTAATGAGTTGTTTCCATGCCAAACGTATATTTTTGCACTTTCGGTGTTTAACAATACAAAAGAACCTCTACTTCTCAATTGTCGAGTGCTACAAGAGACTTCAATCAAAAATGTCTCAGAACTTAAAGTACCTCGACAAATGTACAATCTCCACTTCTCATGTTTTTTCTCAGATTTCTTACCACTGTGCACTATCATTTTTCCAGAGAATAAATTTAAGAATGCAGCCGATTCATGGCCTTGGACAACATGAATCTGTAAATATAAATCCTCCATATATCGGAATATTTATATAATTACATAATATCTTTCGCTAAAAATTACAATAAAAATATATATTGCACTTTCAATATTTCAAAATTATTAAACAGAGAATTTTTTTTAAGAATTTTTTCCTTCTCAATAAAATTTCATAAAAATTCCTTGATATTTTCAGATACAAAAGAAATCCTTGGAAATTCTAGGTTTTCCATATTTTTCCAGGAAGACATCTTGTCATTATAATCTGATAATAATTTCCTAAGTTATTCTATAGCGCAATTTTTGCATTGATTATGCACGTCACAATTATAATGCGATTTTTGTGTAATATACAGAAAACAGATTTGCACTTTATGGTTATATCGATAGAAGTCTCTTTATTATCAAATAAATGAAATAATTCTAGTAGCACATATTTGATTGTTTTTTATTATTCTCACCTGAGGGCCTCGATCATTGCCCAATTCGACTGTTAGCAACGCTGCAGCACCTCGTTCATTCAAAGATGCATTTCTGCCCTGCCAAATAAAATATACGGACCTATCTCGACCCTTTGCCAAGTGTTTAGACGGCAAACCAGTGAGTTCCCTACCTATGAACACAAAAAACAAAAATGAACATGTAAAAACAATTGTATACTTTAAGAAAGTTAAAACTCTTATAATTAAAAAAAATTTACACAAACATATACATAAAAAGCTTATAAACTACAAGTTTATAAACTTTTCTAAACTTACTATTAGAAAATAGAGATTATATTACAAAGTTAAAGTTTAAAGGTAAAAAATTTTTCATTTCTTTTTTAAATATTTTAAAAAAATATGTGAATTTAAAACACGCTTTGAAAATAAGTTCTTCAATTCCACGAAATTATATAACAAAAGACTTACCAGTAATAGTAACAGAGTACATCCATTGAATGATATAACTATCACCAGAATAGAATTGTCCAATAGACGATTCATTTAAAAGTGCATGCGAGAATTCATCGATATGCCATACCATCACGTTTGTGGTAACGACGACATACTCTTTCCTTAACTAAAATCAAATAAAATGAAACTATTAGTTAGTTTTGTAATTAGTCGGATATTGATTATAAATATATATTTTTTTATAAACGAAAGTGTATTAAAAAATTAAAAGCGCTTATGTCTTTATTAATAATCTAATTAAATTACTTTATAATTTTTTCAAAAATTCTCTGATCCTCCAAGTATTTTTGTTCAAAATTCTAGATAAAGAAAATATTCTAAAGATTTTTGAATGAACTTTTCAAAATAAATTTTTTATTATATGTATGTTTTCTAATGTGTTTTCCACCTATACAAAATAAAAATATAAAGCCTTTTAAATTTTAAATTCTAGATTTGTAAATGTACTGAAAAGAAAAATTAATAAACTTTTGTAAGATAAACATTTTTCATAATATTTTTATTTATTATCATTAAAAATGGCAATAAAAAGTATATACTGCATGTAACAATATTTTAATACATTGAATATATAAACGTATAGATATAACACAAATAGATACATATTTATAATATACACTAAATACATAATTGACTTGGCTTATTGATTGTTTACATAATTTATAAGAATAAACTGAGAGAAATAAAGATATAAAAAGAGAATATGAAATTTTTTAATTTCCTGAGTTTCAATAAAAATTCCATAAGTATTCCCTGATATAAAAAAGAAATTCCTGAGACGTTTTCCACGTTTTTCATGTTTTTCCAAGAAACAGATACCTTATATATTTTGTTTTCAATATATAAGTGTATAAATAAATTTTCCAGTATTTTTTATAAAATTTAATATTCATAAAAAATTGTGAATAATTTATTTATACACTTAATATACATAAATGAAGAAAAAAAATTTCTTACATTATACTAATAAAAGGACAAATTACCTCGTTATCGTAATAACCAGTGCCTCTACCTAAATGACATCCTTCTAAGATTAGATCAACTGAAGTAGTGTTCGGTAACCACATATCGTCGTTATCATCCAAGTGTATATTTATAACACCATCGATTTGTCGTATATTGTCCTTTCGACCTCGCGCCTTTATCACACTTGTGACATTAGGCCAATCGAGAAATTTCTCTCGGAAGAGTATCGTCTCAACGTGTTGTGTCAGTTTAGCAAGTAAACACCACTCAGGTCTGCTCTTGGCGGATTTTACGGATGAACTAGGACTTGTCCGATTACCGATTAAATGAGCCGCGTTAATCGGACAAACAGTACATTCGCTGTAATCGTATCCATCATTCCACATCTCCGTGGCAAGTCGTGTGGCGAGCTTCTTTTTGTCCGCCGTAACTCCTTTACCACTCCAAATATACATCTCGGTGCCAAAGTCAAACACTAGGATCTTTGCGAGAAGCATAAAAAAATGCATACAACATAATATAATGCCTTATGTATTTCTTATGAGAGGACGTAAAAAAAGGCAAAAGGAAGACAATTTTTAAATGAAATTTAAGCCAAAATGTAAAAATAGATTTCCGGTTTTGAGCATATCCAATCAATTTTGCAAAAAAAGAGAGAGAGAGAGAGAGAGAGAGAGAGAGAGAAGAAAGGGGGAAGGGAGAAAGAAGAAGGATGGAAGAAAGGGAAAGAGAAATGAAACAAATTATCAAAAAATTTATTGTTTAGACATGCACAACCGAGATGTTTCGATAACGATAAACTATTATATAATTAAAGTTTTAATGTACATGAAATTTGTAAAAGTATGCAAGTGTGTAATTATAAGTAGCAATCTTTGCGACATTTTTTATTCAGCAGTAATTTTGGAGATTGTAAAATGTAGATATAAAAAATACTTTACATACGTTTCATAATATTTTTATTTTTTATTTTTTTTAATTCTTTAATCACAAAATAAAAATAAATCGTTTTTCTAAGGACATCTAATTGGTTAATTAAAAAGAACCCTCAGTTCTGGTTGCCTTGAATAATTGAGAACAATCACAATATGAATGAATAGAATGTTTTCATTTTTCACTATTTCATTATTCTCTTCAAAATTCATTACTTTATATTGAATTCTGTAAATCTTTATATCTTTAAATCTTTCTGTAAAAATCCTTATATGTAAAATCTTTTTAAGATATTTTAAAATATTTTAATCATTTACTGGTAAAAGTTCTGAATAGAGAATATAACCGTAATGATTTACCCAATATATATTCAGCGCTTTTACCCATTTAATATTTTAAGAACTCTCTCTCTCGCTATATTTTATTTATTTTATGTATTTTAAGATGAAATAAGCAATTACCTTGTTCTTATCGAGCATTTCAATCTTAGGTAATGTACCCCAGAACTTTTCATGTGGCACTAACTGTTCATTTTTCAATTCATATACCATATTTGTATCGATAATAGCAGATTCATAGAGTTCATCTTCATCAGGATGGCCAGCCTCGACAACTATAATAATATTATTGATGGGCATATAAAAAAATATAATGTTGCATTACAAAACAAAGAATGCAAGACATACCATTGAGTCTTTCATTATTGAACACACCAAGATACTTCCAAAATTGTTGGACTTCATCCTTCGTACAGTTTAATTTATCTTCGTTTATAGAAATAATTTTAGTCGCTTGACAACCTAGATCCTTTCGTTGTTGAATGCTCAACGCGATCTCAACGGCACGGGTTTTTTCAATGATATTGCTGTATCTCCCTATGTAGTTGAAAATCTGTGATGCCGAGAGCCAATTTTATTAACTATTAGTAATTAGTAAAAAGGAAAGAAAAGTACAAAATCCGATCGATAGATATTCTACACTCTAATACAAATCTACTATACAAAGTGTTCTATTTTGACTGTAATATCTCGAAAACAATGCAAAAAATGTTCCATACAAAAATTGTAAAGTTTTAAGTAGCGCATCATATAGTAATATTAGTACGATCTTGAATAACGTTATCAAAGTCAAGATATATTACAGTGTCTAAGTTAAAATGGAACACCCTATAGATCTGACTCATATATAGTCACCATATGTATATATCATCATAGATGATCATTATATATTTGATATATATATTATTTCAGAATGATTAATATATTTTCTATATTGCTACTTATTTTGTTAAAAAATGAAAGTGTCAACTAGTATTGTGTTTTATTATTTTATATATGTATATTTTATATATTACCTCCGATTTCGTTACTAATAAATAATTATCACCGCTATTGATACTCTCGGCGATAGGCTCAATCATTCTAACTTGAACATGTCGTCTTCCTTTAACTAATATCAACATTATATCTTTATATGGTTGCAATTTATTCGCGGATACATTTGTTTCTGATATATTTTTCAGAGTCACTGTGCTAAAGTCTTCGGTAGACGCTAAACCAGCGAGAGCCTCAACAGAGAAGGAAGAATTCTTTGCGACTGAAACATTAATTAAAAAATTTTGAATCTTAATTGAAACATTTTGAAATGTGCAAATAAGGTGTCTAATCTCAAATTTTGCAAAAAAATACCCTGATCCTTCATCTTTATTCAAAATTTCAGATAAAAAAATAAAGATTTAAATATTTCTTTGATGCAATTTTGTAAAATATATATTGAGTGGTTAGACGTAAAATTTTTTAACGAATTTAGATAAATAAATGTTATCTAATTCAGAGGACATTTTACTCTTTTAATGGAATACAAAATTATATTCATTTTTCACTTTTTTAATACAATACAAAATTATTATTAATGCAATACATATATTTTAAGAATAAATCAGGGAATTTTTTTTAACTCTGAATAAAATTCCCAATAAAATTCCATGAGAATATTTCCTGGTTTTTTAAGGTACAAAAAACACTTTGAAAATTTCGGGTTTTTCATATTTTTCTAGAGAGTAAACACCTTTATAAAGCGGCAAAGGAATTTATATATGCTCACGTTTTTCTACGTTAAGGTTTTTGATCGTTCTCGCGACTATGTCTGTACGAATCTCGGTATATTCTGATCTTAAATCGGTGCGTGCCGCGAGAACTTTAAGAGGATTTCTCGAAGTGGCTCGTCGACGTTGCGTTCGTATGTTTCGTTTTTGCACTAATCTGTCGAGAAAATATAATTTAGATTCTAGGTATATTTGCATACGCATACCAACATTTCGAACAAGTCGGACTTTTTTTTTCCTATTTTCTTTCTTTTCTTTTTTAATTTTTTACAAGTGATAATAAAAAGCACAAATTTACAATTTGGATTGCGGTGCAATTATATTGAAGTCATTTTCATCTAAATCAAGACATTCGGTTTCGCATTTTTCCAATGATACATTGCTAAAGAAAGAGGTAAACGTTTCATCATCCGTTTTAAGTACCGAAACAGTTGGCAACAAGACGTGTTCCGCTTTACACTCCTCACCTATAAAAATTACATATAAAAATTATATATAATAATCTATAACTTTTTATATATAATAAACTTTAATTTCATTAAATAAAAATTTCTCGAAAATATTTCGATTAAAAAAAAAATCACATTTGTCGTTAGTTCAACTCTTTAGTAAGAATATTAATCACAGCTGTCCCAACAATTCAATGACAAAAATATTCCTGTTAAAACTGCTAAATAATATTATAAATTGTGTGAATATTTTCCTTCGTTCTCTTTAGAATGTAAATCGTCAGCGAGATTAAAAGTACAATATTTTTAATAGCTATTTAAAGCAAATTTTGATGGAAATTATATCAATACCGCTGTCGTCGCTAGCAGGTTCAGAGAAACTCGTACGCATGGTTGAAGACAAATCTTTGCATGGACTCGTAGGAGTTGATACTGCACCTGTGAAAAGATATATATAATTCTCACCAATTGTTCTTATTTAGTATTCAATCAAGAATTAAATCTATCTATTATTTATTAAATATCTCTCCCGTTTTTCACCTTTTCTCGTTTTGAATCGCTGCGGACGTGGTACTTTTTTCTTTTGATTTGAAATATTCGCTATGGTGTCCGTGAGAAATGACGAATTTTCATCTTTCGATTGGACCACTTTCATTTTACCAGCAACAGTGAAATTAATCGCGTCAGGTATCACGATTCTACTCTTCCAGCTTTCCATGGAGGACTCTAACTTTTCGATGCAGTCGGCCAACACACCTGACTTGAGCATCGTGTTCTCCTCCGTGCTCAATAATTTGTCAAATGATTCATTAGTTTTGCCATCAGCCACGCGTTGCTTCCAACTTGTGTTACCATTGTGACGTAGTGCGGCCAATCGATCGGCAATACTCACATTCGGCGTTTCGCTCGTTTCTATGGATGCTATTACCTGGGTCGCACTGCGACACGGTTGTTCCAAACGTTGTTGTGCTTTCCACCTCTCATCATCCCGCAAGTGTTGATGGATATTCTTGGTTAATGAATTAAAACATTGTGTAATATCAGTATGTTTTCCATTCTCAATAATATTATGTACCTCATAATCATTGGACGATGACGATCCCTGATCATCGTCGTCAACGTTTTGTTCCGCTACTGTTCTTTTCTCCTTTTTGTCATCGGCACCTTTTTCGTTGTCCTCATTATCATTGTTATCATTATCGTTGTCGTTGTGAAGATCCGATACCCTATTCGATTTGTCTATCGATAAATTATTATGCCACTTATCATCGCGTTTCATTAATATTCTATTGTTCGAAATAGTATCAATATTACAGTTATTTATGTCATTCAATAGAATTTTCTCATTCTGAAATATCGCAGTTTTATGAGAAGGCACTGTAGCTCTGCTTTCTACGTTATCACTTTCCTTAGAAACAATTGTTTGCGTATCGTCGCAAATGTATTGTAAATTGTGTTGTGTCACATTAGTCGTTATGTCGGAACCATCTAATCCTTCACAGAATTTAGCAGTTTCACTGCTTTGATTTTGGCTCTCGATATCACATGAGTTTCCTTCACTTTTCGATGTTGTTGCATCATTCGCGATCTGAATGGGCTTCAAGTTAAGATTACTCTTTAGAATAGAACGAAGAGACACTTCGGAATTCGACAAGATAGCTGGTTGTTCTGATTCCTCAGATTCCCTCTTGAGCACAGGCTTTGTCAATTTCGCAGTTTGCAATTCTGCGACTTTAGTACAAAGATTTTTCGTATAACCAATGGACGATTTTAAAATACTTTTTGGTAAATCTTGCTGCAACATGCTTGTAAGCGGCGATGCATAAGGTGGTCTCTCATATTCTTTTGAATGCTCTGAAAAAAATAAATTGTTATTATCGCTTATTTTGTAATTGTTATTGCTTATTTACATATAAGTTCTTTTTATAATCGATATAGTCTTTCTAATTGGTGTATAAAAAATTTTCTCTTTCCCTTATAAAATTAGTCAATTCTTATTAAAAATGATATGAGAAAAAGGAATATGATAATATTTTTATTAAAGAGCTCTAGATTTCAAGATATAATATTCAATCTTTTTAACAAAATAAAAGTTTTAATTTATAAGTTTTAATCTTAAAATTTAGTAAGTTTTGCAGACTAATTTAATATCAAGGCTTAAACACTTCCCGATTAATTTTTATGCGAAAAATAATAATTACTTTCGTGATCTTCAGACTCTCGTCATATGATAGGAACAAAAGATATTGACCATACATTATTTCTCAACCAATTACGAAGATTCACTGTACATGAATTATAGCAAAGCATTCAAAGGTTCGTCTTGGTTTTCTATCTTATAACCGAAATAATGATATATTGTCTTGATTAAAAGAATAATTGTACATGTTTCTGAAATGAAAAAGTTACTTCACCACATACATAATAAAAATTGTCGATACATTGGGCATCTTGAAAATTAAAATCTTGAAAATTAAACTTAAACAAAGCAAAATGTTTAAAAATAACAGCAGCTTCACAAAATGCCAGGTTTGTATTAATTAACTTAACAAACAAAATAAATTTAAACAATATGTCTTTCCGTTTCAATCATTAGATTAGATATTGGCTTAGGCTCGATGTATGATTTCAATCCAAATTCTTTTAATTCAAAATTTTCTTGACAAAGTTGAATATTTTTGTAAATTCTAAAAAAGCTACATCATAAAAATAAAAGCTAATTCAAAGCTTTAAATGTAATTTATTCCTTTTCCTTATCAAAATTAATAAGAATTAACCATTTTAGAAGCGAAAATATTTTTCATGTTTATCAATGTAATCGATACAAATATTATTTTATTTAATACTTGCCTCCGATTAAGGTTTGAATTTGATGATTTACGTTCAGTGAGGATATCCGAGACGCCACTTCAACCTCCTCGGAAGTTACAGGCTGTGTTTTGTAACGTGTGGATAATCGTTTATTCTGAGTTAATCTTTTCTGATATGCAGTAGTATTTGACGTCGTGATCTTTTGATCGAAGAGTCGCACGCGTTCGGCTAAGCTGAGTTTAGATGGCTCAGGTTCGTTAGCAAGTGTTCCCGAAATACTCAACGCAACGGTGTTGCGCTGATTCTGTAAAACTGCCTCACGCACCTCTTGAGAAGTTACCGGTTGCGTGTTAAATCTTTCGCAGGCCTGCGTCTTTTTACGTTCGCGATAACGTTGAACACCGCGAGATGATTTCTGCATAGATATATGTTGAGAATCACTAGTTGTAGCGCTCACCTTCTCTTGTAGGGCCTTAAAGTGTTGTGTCATCTTTGACACGCTATTGTTGCGATGAATAGTAGCAGAATTCTCCTGTATATCCCGCCGATCCTCCTTGTTTTTCATTTCTTTCTTGTCAGTTGTCTGAGTAAGATTCTCTATTCCATCACGATGATTGTCGGTGTCTATGTCGGTATCGAGCTTCGCGAAATATACATGAGAATCCATTTTATTCTTCTCCTCCGCATTATTCATATGATTTTGTTTGATTTGACAGGATTTCCCACACGACAGCTTACTATCCTCGACTGCAGAACTAGAAAAAAAAAACGTATAAAACATAAATGTAAACAAAAACATAAAAACACACTAATATATATACATACGTATATATTAATAACTTATATTCATAAACTCATTTATTTTTTTAAACAAATCACAGAATAGCACCGTGGAACGTTTATTCATAAACACGTTACACATGACTATCCTCGATTTCTGGTAGCTTTGAGATTTGTGTGCAGATGGTCTATAATTAAACTTGGCATGGACTCAAAGTATCACTAAACTCATACATTATTTATAATAAATTGTAAAAGATCCAATTTTCAAATAATGTTGCGTAGCGCAAGAAAATTTTCTATCATATCAACAGAATCAGAATCTGACTCAATTCTTTTATTGGAGTGATGCTGTAGAAAAAAAAAATTGTATATACAAAGATCTCGCTTGTATATCAAATGGCTAGACATAGAATTTTTTAAATTTGAATTTAGATAAGTGAATTTTATTGAGAGAATTTTTTCAGTTTTCTACTAATCAATAAAAAACATTATACAGTTATATTACTGAAAATATAAAAAATATGTAGTTATATTAATGCACTCTTAAATAATTAAAATTAAAAAATTTTGTTCCATATAGCCATGTAGGAACAAATATTTGTCACACAAAAGTTGTAAAAAATATTGAAGCATCTCTTCATTCACTAATAATACAAAAACAAATAGAATTTAAGCATTAATAATAATACAATCTTACGTCAAGATTCTAATCTTTAAACTAGAGTTCTTAAATAAGGTGTTTACTAAAATTTTGTAAAAAAAAATTCTTGAAGATTCCATAATTTTTTAACTTTATTTGTTCAAAACTCTACGTAAATAGAATTTTTTAGAGACTTTTAAGTGCAACTTTCAAAAATTTTTTTATTGTGTGTGTTTTCTAATGTTTTTTATTTATACAAAGAAAAAATAAAGAGTTCCTCTAAAAGTTTCAAAGGTTTTAAAAATGTTTCAAAAGATTTAAAAATATACTGAAAAAAAAACTGAATAGCTTTCATAAGAAAAACATTTTTTATTTAACATTTTTATATTTTTATCACTAAAAAGTACTATAAAAAATATGTATTGCATATTCTATATTTTATTAAAGCAGAGATGGATATATATTTATAATATATTTTAAATACATATAATTTGCAAATTTGCCAATTAGTATAGATAATTAATCGCTTACAATATAAAAGCAAAATTGGGCGCGTTGAGCAGAGAAAACCAACTTAGCAACAATCGAATGTGATTGATTCCTACTTTTAGATCCAGTATACTAGCATTGTGAATGTTATAAGAATGACATAACAGTTTTCTGAAACACAAGCATCGTCAAAGAGAGAATTGTTTTTTTTTTTTTTTAAATTGAATTCCAATAAAATGAGAATTCCCTTTCATTTTTCAAGGATCAAAAAATCCTTAAGAATTCTAAGGGAGTAGACATTCTGTTAAGCAACTTTCCTCATGACATAGAGTATTTTCATATTATCGATACAAAAAAATAAAGATTTAATAAATCATGTGTTATAAAATATTTTATTGATATTTGAATGTTCTAAATATTATTAATACACATAATTGTATATTTGTTGTTTGTATAATTTTTTAATAAAACAATTATTCCTTCACATTCTATCATGTTAATTTAAACATACCTATTTTCTGCATAGGAGATGTCACATACATCGGGTCGATCGGTTGTGAAACTGCAACTTGCAATTGTCGATGTATGCAATACATCGATTGGTGAGCTTGACTCGAGAGACCTTCGTTTAGTTAAGACGCGGATTGACTCGACACAGTCGTCGTCGTTGATGGATCGCGCATGGCCCACGGATTGGGCTCTCTTTCGCAAAAATGAGTTCGTCGTTATGTCGCGCGTATCATCATGGTAACGACTACTGCTCGATTGCTTTAATATAGGTCGTACATTCTCGATTTCAGTTGCTCGATTCTTCAACGCGGACAATTTTCTCGGTGAAGTTGACTCTGTCTCATAACCGCCCTCTTCGTATGAATTTTTCCGTGAAGACTTTAAAATTGTCTTCTTTGGCCTATCATGCTCGTGTTCATCTGAGTCTGTACTTAATTTCTTCTTTAGTATAGGTCGAGGCTCGAGAGACGAAACATCACCTCCGGCAAATTCTTCCTTGCCATATTTTTTCTTTAATATCGGCCTCACTTCAGATCCATCAAGACCATCGGAAACTAAACTCGTGGTCGTATTAGCGATTGTGTTTCCACCTGCATTCGTGTTTACGACATCCGACACAATAGTCACGTGATGATTAACACTATTAGCGCGCACACTGTTTGCGAGTTTTCGTTTTAGAATACTCTGCGGCTCTGGAAATCCTAATTGCAATTGATGAACCTCTCTGTCATCTTCTTTAGACGATTTGCGCTTCAATATCGAAGCAGGCTGTTGATCAGGACTCTGATCTCTCTTGACGATTTCATCTAATGATGATCGCCTTTGATTTTTTAAGATTGGCCGAAAATCCGAATAGTTGTTATCAGCAAAGAAAACATCGGGAGAACAGCTACGACGACGTAATATCTCACTTTCATCTAGACTGCTCCGTTTCTTCAGGATACCGTGTCTTTTGTGAGAGACAGGTTCCACGACAGACGGCGAGAAAGTTACTGGTGACGGCACGTGAGGGGAACTGCTGGACGACGTTTGACGTTCGCTTCCTTCGCCATCGACTGTTTTATGTTTAAGGATTGAAATTGGCGCATGCTTCGACACGTTACACTTTTTTGGCGATGTTGACATTTTCTCGGTCAAATGATTCGCGTGGCCTGTAGCAGATGCGAGTCTTTCCACACGTTCCATGGTAGCTCGCGTTAGCGCCGTTAACATATCCACTTTGCGTGAAACCTCCGAATCGTCACTACTGAAGAATGAAAGTCAATTGTAATTATAATTAGTTACGCTTTCTTTCCAATATTCTTTCCATTACTTTTGCTAATAAAATACTAATGGAATGAGATGAATGCAACATCTATATAATATATTTATATACAAGGTATTTCATTTTACAATTTCCATATTATTATTCATAACGATTGATGTATGTTATCCTAGAAAATTTTAGTTAAATATTTTGTTTTAAGAACATTAGAATGGTTTTGTTCCAGATAAAAAGACACTTTAAAAATTAGAATTTTTATTTTTGTATAGTATTATATGTTTCTTTAAAAATAAATCAATTTTTCCTCATTTAATCCCATCTCGATCATTCTGTATGTAAACATATTTAAAAAATTAATATATTTTATACATATATCTGTATATTCAGAACGTCTGCTCAAATCTTGTAAAAAATTTCCTAATCTTTCAGATATTTTTCCTTCAGATATTTTTTAAAATTCTAGATAAACAGAATATTTCAAAGACTTTTTGATGCAAGTTTCCAAAATAAATTTCTTTATTGTATGCGTTTTCTAATATTTTTATGAAAATTACAAGGAATACACACACACACACACTTTTTTTTTTAAATATATAATTCATAATTTGCTTACAGCAAATTACCGACTGCTTATAATATAAAAGCAAAATTATCAAAGAGAGAATTTTTAAATATTCCCTGAATTTCAACAAAATTTTATTCTCTAATTTTTCTAGGTACGAGAGAAACTCCTGAGAATTTCAGGTTTGTTATGTTTTTTCCAAGGAGTAGATGGCCAGGGAGATACATACATAATTCTATCACAATTTTAATATCTATGTACATGCATGCATGCATGCGTATATGTATGTATCTACAAACATGTATATATATTTCTTCATTTTTTTGAAACAACACATAAAATATCTTATACATTATTTACTTTCTTTTTATTTTACTTTATATTCAAGAATAATGAAAAAATTGATTTATATAACAAAAATATAATTTAAAAAGATAAAATTGAATTGAAAATTGAAATTGAATTTGAAAATATATAACTGCATTTAGAATAAAAATATATTATTGACAAAATATCATCCTCTATATCAAATAACGTTTATATTTCAAACATTATCCTTACGTTTCAAAATATTTTATCGTATTATTCAAAATAAGACATTCTATATGTACATAGATATGTAAAATGCAGATTTAATCTTAAATCCTTTGTGTACATACATCGATTATTGTATATATACCTAGGTTGCTGTATAGTAGAACGCTTTGTGCTGACAGTAGACGCAACAGATGATGATGGGAAAGTTTTAGAGAGATTCTTCATATTGCTACATTGAGCTTCACTTATCTTTGAATCGATATACTTTCTGCGTGGACTAACAATTGTTACTTGATGATTGCTACAAGAACCAATAGAACTTGATATTTCAGATACTTGATTTTGTTTGTTAGATTGCCTTCTAAAGCGTCTTTCATTGGAATCCGCTAAAAATTATATATATCGAGTTATTGAAAAAAGAGAGAGAAAGAGAGGGAAAGAGAGAGAGAGAGAGAGAGAGAGAGAGAGAGAGAGAGAGAGAGAGAGAGAGAGAGAGAGAGAGAGAGAGAGAGAGGGAGAAAGAGTCTAAAGTAATATAAAATTAATCCTAAAGTATTTTAGTTAACAGTCATTTTAAATTGTATGACGTAAAAGTATACGTACATATACTCGCATATATACATATGGCACATAAAAATCAAATATTTTTTATTAGAAACTTCCACAAAACTATTTTCTCTTGCAGTAATTTTGATTTTATCGTGTTTATGATTTTAAATCAAATTTTTTTATCATTTATCTTTATTATTTTTCAAAATATTTTTTCTATTATGATTTTCTCTATACTATTATGAAGAAGAATAAAAAATACTTGTAGAAGTATTTTTATACAATCTTCGGTATTTTGAGAAAATATTTCAATAAAAAAACCTAGTATTAAAAAATAATAAATTAATAAATTTCTTACCATCTCTTGAATAATCAGTAGACACTGCTTCTACATGACGTGACTTATTTAAATAAGATTTTCGTTTGTAGGTCTTATCTCTTTCCTTGATAGGATTCACGGTAACACCATCATCTAAAGATGTGGAATTCTTCTATACACAGAAATATACATTATAAAAATATCTGCATACATACACAATACATAATATATGTACATATATATATATATATATATATATATATATATATATATATATATATATATATAGGATGTCCCAGGTATCTTCCGTCCAAAAAAAAAGGCAGATTCTCTGGCCAATTTAAAAACGATTTTTCCTCAGCGAAAATGTCGAGATCATTATTTTTTGCATATTCCCAATTTTTGTCATCATGTATCTTTCTAACTAAGTCTTAAATTAAAATTCTATTAAAGTAAACTCTACCTAAAATTAACTAAAGAATGTGACTTTATTAATATTTTATTCCCATAAGCCTTAGTTTGCGAAAAACCTTTATTTTCAATCGTTTATAACTCGAAAACTATTAGTGCCGCGATATTTTCGCTGAGAAAAAATCGTTTTTAAATTGGCCAGAGAATCTGCCTTTTTTTTTGGACGGAAGATACCTGGAACACCCTGTATATATATATATATATATATATATATATATATATATATATATATATATATATATATATATATATATATATAACATATGCATAATACACATATGTATGTTTATGTACAGTGTTTCATTTTAAACAGTTCAGCTGAATATCTCGAAACTAAGCTCGATAGACAAAAATGTTCCAGACAAAATTTTTATAAGATTTTGAGAGGGAAAAAGTTAGTGATCTTGTTTTCAATTAGTCATTTTTCAGGATTATATAAAGATCAATCTTGTTTTTTTAAACAGAGAAGTATTTTTTATAGCAGATTCTCTGAAAGGATTGCTTAATTTTTGCATAAAAGAAACTTCTAAGATATGTATCTATTATGTTTGTACAGTTTTTTATGTATGTACAATTATTTTACTTTTGTATTAAAACTTTTCCCTATGAACTTATGTTAACTTTACGTTAACTTATGAGTATTCATTGTGCAAGAAAATTGTCATTATTATGAATTGGTTTCTCTTTCGTATCATTATAGAAAATCCTAAAACACTTTATACTAATATTCTATTATTTATACTAATTTTGTAACTTTGATTTAATTTTGTAATTTTGAAATTTTATACATATTTCTGAGAAAATTTTGAAAATTATTAGGATCAAAAATGTTAAATAGTTAAAAAATATATATATTAATTTTTATTATTTTTAAACACTAAAAAATATTACCTTTAATTTAACAAAAAATGATTTCTTCCAAAAGTAATTTCCATGAACTGTATTTTATTCATTACTTTTGATATACAAATTTATTATTATTGTGTATTTGTATTATTATGTATTTGAATCATTTAATTATCAATCAACACTTCACATAAAATCATTTTTTAAATTAAATGTTTATTAAATGATCAAAATAAAAATAAATTGATAGCAAAATATAAATTTTAGCATTTGAAATCTATAGCTATTAATAGTTAAAATTCTTACAGCAATTTACTTAACTAATACTACTTGCAGTAAAATGTGTATCATTTTATGATTTTTATTGTATAGATGATACTGAATAGTTTTCTTGGTAGCGTATAAAGTAACATTTTGTTACATCATACAATAACGTTTTTATTTAGTTTCGTTATTATAAAAAAATAGGCAAAGAGACTTTAAATATTGAGCAAAAAGTATTAAATATTAAATATGTTATGTATTATTAGATATTATATCTAACATTTGTATGTAATTATCAAATAATAATACACAAATACTTACTTGCTTAGTTGAGGAATTGCACCTTTGAGAACCAGGAGCTTCTGATCCACGTTTTTTAGATAATGTTACATCCATTTCTAAAAAGAAATAATTATATAATACCTATATAATAATTATGTGTATAAATAAATGTGTGTGTGTGTGTGTGTCAGTTAGATAACATCAATTCTCACTACATGTTTCCAGAGAAAAAAAAATTGTTTCCAGATAACTATTAGTAATTGATTCATAACCAATATATTTCTTGATTGAATTAAATTTAACCAAATATATAAATGATAATAAAATTTATTATTATTTTAGCTATTTTTATATAAAAAGTAAATATATTTTTTGGAAAGTCGAATGAATACGTTTTAGATAAATTTAAAATATATTTTTATACCTTTGAAATTTTCAATGCATAATATATTATAAATATATTCAAATATATAATAGAATTATAATACTGTAATATATTGTATCATAGAATGATATTAACTTATTAATAACATTTTATCATAGTTAATAACATTTTATCAAGTTTATACATGTATATCCAGACTAAATATTAATATATTAATGTATTAATACATTAATATGTTTATATTTATGTTTTAAATGTTTTATTTCAAATAATATAAAATATATATAATCTACATTTTGAAAATACAAATAGGAAAAAATAAATATTAGACATTAAAAAATTATTAAATAGACTAGAAAAAAAATGATACAGTAATATCACATTTTTTTTTATATACTAAAAGAAAAATACTTTATAGTTTAGAAAATATTGGGATACAAAAAATATGTAATAAAGCAAAATTAATATATAATTAAAATTGTATAATTTCTAAAACATAGATAACTTAAAATATTTACTCACCGTTGGATAACATTATAGAAGCAGCTCGTAATCTAGAGGTTTTAGTTTCACGAATTTGAGTAGTTTTACAAATTGCACAATTTTTATTTTTATTCTCCTTGGACTCTATCTTAGATATTATTTTATTATTCTTCTCCGCTGTAAGACTACATTGCTTCTTCTTTACTGTGAAATTAAAGACATAAAATTAAAGACATATAAAAGCAGGATATCTGAAGTCTACACAAGCAATTGTTTAAAAGTGTTGGTATAAATTCTAAAGTATTATTATTTTTTAATCTATCAAGGTACAATTTGATAAAATATAATCAATTAATATATATAATCTAAATCTTTTGTACTTACTAATATTAGAAGAACAAGTAGTCACATCTTCCTTAATCAATGATTCAATGTTCTTTTGATCATAATGCTGTAATTCGCCACCTTGCAAACAAGTATTTTGATTCACCAAACGTGTCGTAGTATTTTCCGTCTTACTTGACAAATTCTCCTCGCTAGCTGCCATCAAAACTGTGGTACCAGTAGCTACCATTACTGAAAGTGCGATATATTTTTATAACTTATTTACAATACTACTTTAACATATGCACATTATTACAGGATTATATTTTTTAAGCAATCAAAATTCAGAGTTTTAAAATATATTGGGATTTTCTCTTAACTAGCTTACCAGTTTTAAAGTAGATGCAATTAAACATATGTATGTAATTTTTGAAGAGAGCAATAAGAAATTATAAAAAATTGTTATAAAAAAGACAATTCTCAATATTAAAGGCATTAAATTCTTACTCACTTAATGTGAATTAATTTGAGTTTCCTTGCGCTGCGGCCATAATTTCACTTTCGAAAACTTTCGAAAGAAATTGTTGAACAATAGGGAACATAGCACAGAGATGACGCATACTATTATGACTAATTGTAAGTTATCACAGTTACTTAATAAGTACCATGTATAAAATGATATAACTCGCGAGACAATCGTATAATTTATATAATAAGCTTAAGCAAAACATTTATATCACATTTACATCAAGAATGAAAATTGATGATTGAAGAAAAAGTGAACATTTTTATGAAAACGGTGTCATTCTAATGAACTATATCGAACTGATCGAACCGATCACATATCAATGGGTGCGTTTAACGTGATTAGCTGAAAAAACTGTCGAGTTGTCAACTTGTAATATTCAAGTTTAGGTTGCACACTTTCTACTCGGATTTCGGATTCTGCCATAGAGCTTACATATACCTAGAGATGCCCTCGGTATAATTTTCTTTTGTTTGCGCGCGCGTTTCTAACGTCCCGCCATTTTTCAAAATCTCACTTTTGCTACTACTCGCTTGTTAATTAATCTTAGGTCCGTGTTCGTAGTCGAAACTTGAGCCTGCGGCATACGATACGATTTTTTATACCGATTATATTAATAGATTCGTTGCGGCTCCGGAAAACTCGACACGCCCGCTTTGACTTTTCGATTCTTTTTTTTTATTCGTTTGTAGACGATTGTAAGATTTTAATTAAAAAATATTTGTGAGCCTTTCGTTGTAAAATAAAAAATAAAAATGACCGTTAAGTTGGTTGCTCTCATTTTTAATTTCAATCCTACCTATAATAAGCATTAAAATTTTATTTTCGTACGACTGATAAAAGAAAGAGAGAAAGAGAGAGAGAGAGAGAGAGAGATTTTATACTTTTATCGATATCGTGAAAAATATAATCAAAATATATATGCAAAATCTAATGTTAATGCATATCGAACTCTGCTGAAGTCTCTTTAATTCGATTTTCTTCCATTATGAATGGTTGTTTCTCTGTAAACTACAATTTCGCTTATTCTTATTCCGCTTACTCAGTATACGTTTGATGTAATCGTGCATAAAGTGAAAAAAGGCAAAAATTCTATAATATTAATTGATTAAATCGATTATGTATCTAATATATTTTTATTTTCCATATTAGAATATATAAGAATGTGAGGATTGAAGAAAAAATTTAAAGCTCGATTTCAACAACTGCTCAACAGGAGAATTCGATTTTGTATTTGAATATTGTGATTATAGTAATGAAATCAATAAATAATTCTATCAACTAAAATATTTTATGTAACAATGTTTAGATATGTTAAAAAACACGCACGCGTACTCATATATGTATATATATACAGAGAGCACGCACGCATATATACATATACATACTCAATATATAAATTCTAAAATATAAATTTTTACATAGAAAATTATTTTACATAGGAAAATGCGTAAAATATGAATTATTTGGTTTCGAAAGATTACATACTGTGTTCGTCAGAAAGACACATTCTATAATCGGCACAATTTTATGTACGGAATAATAAAGGGAATAGGAAACTGTAAGAATAAACATGTAATTCTGGATCTACCATTTAAAAGTAATCTCTTAAAATCTCAAAAGTAATCTTTAATTAACAAAAACAAAACTGTATCGAACACAGATTATACTTCTTCGAACCAAGTAATCTTTATTTATTGGAAACATTTTTCTATATAACATATATATCTAAAATATATATCTTAGAATTTATTGAGAATACTAATTTTTAATGATTTCTCTATATGTGTATATCTATGTGTATATAATACATATATGTATACATGTGTGTATAAGTTTTATATATATTATTAGCTTAGGTAATTATATTTTAAATAGTTTTAATATATAATTTTATAATAATAATTATGTAATATGTATCTATTATATACACTTTTTATGACAAATGATATACTAATCAGTCATGAAAAAAGAAGTTTCTCTTCGTGTAGGATCTAAAACAAATTCTTGTATTAATTTATATAAACAACAAGCCAATGGAAAATTGACTTTGCAATATATATAAAAAAAATATTGTTCTTATTTGGCTAAATGACGAATCTTGTTCGTTCTCTCTCAAAGTAACATATAGATGATATCATAGAATTTTAATTTAATTCTTAAATAACAATAATTAAAATTAATGTAAAAAGACAATGATTTAATAATAACTTTCGCTATAAAATTTTTGTTATTATAAGAGAAGTCAATTTCAAATTTACAATAGCAAAAAAAAAACAGATGATAGAAATATACAAAGTTTAAAATTAAGTTAAAAATTTTAAGTTTAAAATATATTGTATTCCTTATGCATTAACTTGGTTTCTATACAATATAATTTTTTCAATATGTACATGCCCATGATATAAATATATCTTCATCATTTAGCAAAATACTTTTTATAAAGACTAACCGATTGGCAAATATATTAGGGCTATTCGCAACCTTTGACCTTAAAAGCAATTAATCAATCAAGTATATCCTGCACTTTATACTCGTGTTTATTTTAACTTAATATACGCATATATATATATATATATATATATATATATATATATATAATGTATGTGTATTTGCGCGTACTCGTGTGTGTGTATGTGTGTGAGTGTGTATACGTATGCATGTATGTGTGTGTGTGTCTATATATATATATATATATATATATATATATATATATATATATATATATATATATATATGTATATGTATATGTATATTACATTTAATTATTTATTTACATAATTGCAATTTTTATTATAGAGATATTCCCTTTTTAAAAATTTCAATGCAAGAAATTAACATAAAATGCAATACTTAGCCAGAAATATATGATACAATGCTTTTTGTCAAGTATTAATATGTGATAAGTGTAAAGATAACAATTATTTGTACATTTGCTACATGATATAGATATTATATATAGAAAATGTTAAAAAATATACTATTAGAAAAATTAAAAGAATTTCTGGAATACTTGTTATACAAAATATTCTCTCTATAAAAAATATACAAGATAAACTATCTAATATTGTGTGCCATAATTGGTTGAAATTATTTTATTACTCTTTTACTATTTCTTAAATCTAAAGTGAAAGAAAAGGGCTTAAAAAGAAATTTTACATGATTACAAGAACAATCTAGCATATGTGAAAAGTACCAAGATAATCTTTATTTTTTTAAATAGTATTTTGGTTTCCTCTTTCTTCTTTAATAAAAATCATCCTATATGATACCAAATAATCATATAGTATTAAAAAGCTATCTATGTGTGTGTGTATTATGTTATATAATACATACATCATATTGCACACACAGCAAACATTTCATATAAATATATAGATGTATATCTATATGACATTTTTAACGCAACCAGTAAAATTACTACATATATTGCTAATTCATGATGAGTGCAATAAAAATATACATGAAATAAGTATCAATAAGTAAGCGATGTGTCAGCAACGTTAATTTTAAAATTTTTAAAATCTATCAATTTTTACAAAAATGAATAGTAAAAACTATAAAAGAATCTAACATATTTGTTTAAATAATATAACAATTGAAAATAACTGACAAATATATAAACCATAAAAGTGACAACAAGCTAATAAGAGCAAAAGCGTGAAAAATGGAATGCACAAATTATAATTAATGGTACATTAATATGGAAACAGCGTTTATAATATTCGTCGAGCACATTTTCCTATGCATAAATTATATTCAGTAAATTGAGACGATTTTTGATAATCATTAAATCATATGAAACATATTTAAATGTCAAATATCAAATAGAGTAGGATAGAAATGTGCATATGAAATTAAAATGTTGTCAATAAAGAGAGATTGAAGTGTTATTATTGTTACGTAAAAGATATGAAAAATAAAATAAAATGTTTCACGCCATTTTAAACTTTCCGGCACATAACTGTATTCCTCCAAAATGTGCTTTTATCATAATTACTAAACTGAATGATGTAACGAGACAACATGTGTGTATAAGACGTATGAAAAGTTGGTAATAACAGTATCACCTTTTGTTTACAGATAGAGCAGATTAAATTAAGTTGAGAAGTCCCCTATCATTTTGCGATTTCTGCAATAATTAATGAGAAATTAATTTTTAAAAAATCGATTAATTCGCAGAAGTATTAATAACGTATATACATGACATAATTTTACATGAAATTTACGTATATAATATATACATGGCATAATTTGACATGATTTTGCATGAAATATCTCTCTTAAAATATTCACTTTTTATTATCTTTCTATTATCTTGCCTCAATATTTCTATATATAAAATAATAAGAGGAATCAATTATTGTAAAGAAAATACATAGTTGTTTTTAAGAAAAAAATATGTAACAAACAGCTAATAGACATACATAAAAAATTATAAATAATGAAAAATGAATATTTTTACATTTCATGTAAAATTATGTTTTAAATTAGAGGATATAAAATATCTCGTAAACTATTTAATTTTTAGCCATTCTACCTTTACAACTTTTAATGTCGAATGTTGTAAGAAATCGATTTGTATAAAAAAATTAGAGTGGTTCCATTTAAAAAAAAATCTTTATTTTTATTTTCACATGATCTTTAAAAAAAATCACCTTAGTAAATTTAAGATCATTAACTTTTTTTCTCTCTTAAAACCATAAATTTTGTCTGAAATATGTTTTTATACGATATCAAGTTTTAGAGAAAATATCTTGCAATACTTTATGAAACACTCTAATAGTATATATAAATGATATAATTTCAATGTTTAATACATCAATAGAAATTAAATCAAATTTGGAGATAACACGACATCATGCTTTGTGGGAAGAATATTATCAGAAATCGAGCTCACCTGCGAGCATGATAGAAATGCGGCAAAAGTTGAACATACACTGCCATTTTAAAAATATAAAGCAAAAGTACAGCAGAAACATAACATGATCTGTTATCATAATAATGATACAAAAATGATATCACACGCACGCACGCGCACGCACACACATATATGTATATGTATATATATAGTATGAACCCCCGATGTATAATAATCGAGTTATAATTCTTTCATTCGCTATACGACGTATCTATCATATTCAAGTCTCTATCACAAGCAAATATAAAAACTGCAAAGCGCGATTAACACAATTAATATTTATTTTTATCAGTTTAATTTCTAATACAATTCTATTTATAAATTCAGAATTTATTGTGAAAATTTAATCATTTTATTAACTATTTAATTATGCCAATCATTTATAATTTATATTATGTAGAATATGACTTTATGATAACATATTATATTACACAACACTACATTTATGACTAGAAAATTACGCGATTTACCTCTAATGTTTGGCAATAATACATGTAATATTCAATTTTGTTGTACCTTTATTAATGCAATTGTGTTTACCGAATGTGTTTTTGCAGCAAGTAATGACTATATGCTGTATTTTTGCCATCAGCAGTATTTCATATGATTGATATGATTTGTTATTATATTTCTACTGTCATATTTTGATAGCAGGTCATGCTCGCTGTTAGTGTTCAATGTAGTGGATTCTGTTTAATATCTTTCATGTATCTGCTGTCACAAAAGTGCAATAAAAATTAAGAGCAATACGATATGGCTGTTATGATATGGCAATAAATATGCGGCAATATTAAAGCAAGGACTATCATATTAAAAATCAGCTGCAAAAAAACGGTAAAAATCAAGATTAAAGTGCTATCAAATTGTAAAAACGCGACAAAAATGCAGCAAAAGTTGAATAATATTTAGTTTAGAATCTATCATAAATTAAATATTACAGATATATTATGCCATAAATGTTACCGATAAATGGCTAATTGAATACTTATAATTTTCCAGTCATAAATATATACTGTATATAATGTAACATGTTATATCATAATCCTATTCTACATAATATAAATTATAAATGTGATTGACATAGTTAATAGAATTAATTAAACTTTAACAATCAATTCCGAATTTGTTGGAATTGTCAGAAATAAAAAAAAGCTGATAAAAATAAATACTTTTAATCGTGTTTAGTCGCGTCTTGCAGATTTTATTTCCTGTGACAGAAATTTAAATACGAAATAGATACACCATATAGTGGTAAAGAAAAAGAAGTATAACTAAAACATATCTTAATATTGTGTTGTGATCTTAATAGTACTTAATTTTGCTAATTCTGTCATTATTTTATGGACAACGGACCATGCTGTTTCTGCTGTCCTGAGATAACAATTTATGCTTAATTTTTGCCGCATTTTTGTTGTTGTGCTTGCAAATGAGTATAATTTCTAATCAATATTTTGCCAATATAAATGATGATGTCATACTGAATTTTGATTTACTTTCTATTGACATATTATGTCAACATGCAATGCTTAAGTTCTGCTATCTTTATGCCAAGAATTTCTGCTTAAATTTTACAAGCACATTTTATATATATATATATATAATATATAAATATAGTACATATTTATAGTATAAGTATATCACGACGCAAAGATTGCTTATTTTCTGCTACGCATTTCTGCTGACACTAACTGAAATAGCAGATTATGCGCAGTTGTTGCCAGAGGTCTATATAATATATAGCACATAATTTGCAATATATGATTTTGATAGACTTAGCTATATGGGATCATGATTGAATTTATTGGTATACTGATGACATATTGCTAGCATTTTGCTATTTTGTATATACATATCATTGAATGAAAACCAATCAAGTGTGCTTACAAATACGTAAAGAGAGATAGACTGTAAAATAAAGAAAGTAAAACAACTTCAGAGAATATATTAAGAAAGACCACAGGAAATGAAAAAATGATTTAAAGAAATCTATTGAAAATCTCTTTTGACATTTTGATTTTAAATGCATATTTCTATCCTCTATGTATTATTTAATGCTTATGTTTGATTATGACATGTATGATTTAATAATTCAATCAAGATAATCCAAACACAGATCTAAAACGTTCTATATTCTAGGTATATTGTATTTTTATATTAATATACTATCAATTTACGCATTGACTTCTGTGCTTTGGTCCTTATTAGCCCCTTTTCATCAATTAAATATAATCTTTTAGCTTTATTGGATTTGATTGAAATCATATAGCCATTTACAATCTTCTATTTACATAAAATATACACACACATAGTTATTTTAAAAAATATAGATTATCTTAGAGAATTTGTATAATAAGTATATGATATCAAAATTTTTTTCAGCATATGTTACCTTAAAACCACATATATACACATATCCTTATTTCAAACTATTTTTTGATTAATAAAATAGTAAAAGAATAATTATATACGAAGTGAAAATATTAAATGGTTTATCTGTATATCATATTGTAACAATTACAAAGTTCAAGTAATAAAAAAGTCATTTAAAAAGATTAAATATTTGTAATAATAAACGAAAAATGTATTCCATTCATGACTTCATTGTATAAGGATAATCAAATCATATATTCGTACATCCTGTCATTATACCAAAAATTATTGCACATATATTTTTTACACATGATAATTCTTAATAGAAATGATGCTGTTCACAATTAATATTTCTTTACATTATAATTTTATATTTTAAGTAGTACACATTATACATTGTTTAATGTGTACATTCTTGTCATTAATTTTTATTTACTGCAACAACATTGTCACAATGTGTGATTACAGTAAAATTATTTTATATAAATCTACTCATGTTGTGTAAATTGTACTGGCACAAGGAAAACAAAAATTTGTTTATACATTTACCGAATACAAATAACAATGTCCTTATTTTTCGATTCCTTATAACATATATTCAATAATACGAATCAGGAAATTTGAAATTGTTTGCCTACGCGCATGTCTAACATAGAAAAAAATATATATATAATAAAAAGGAACATTGCAAATTATAATAGAGAACAATAGCATTTGGTGCACATGTACTGCAAATAGAATGCATGTAGGACAATTCAGTGATTTTTTCCTGTACATCTACAACAAATACTATTGTTAATACTTATTAACAAATGTTATACTAATGAACAAATTCTCTTATTAAAATTTTATTTGATGAGTTTTTTCAATAATTATTCACTTTAGTTAAACCTAAAGAAAATAAAAAATATATTACAATTTGAGAATTATTAAATATGCAAATAATTAAAAATGTTTTAGATGATATAAATATATCTAATAAATCTCTTCTTATTTACAACTTTGTGTTATAAATAAGATGGCTCTTATCTTATCTCTCAAAGTAAACATTAAAAATGATATAATACACTGAATGTTATATATATACATACAAATATAATAACACAATAATGTTATTATATATATGAAGGATGGCAATTTTAAAATACCGTTTGTGTATGCAACATTATGTATGCAACGCGTATGTGCAATACTGAAATAGTGATAAACAGTGTATGTTACACTAGGAATGTAACGTAATGTATAAAAAAATGTTACATTATTTGTTAGTTGTCGTCAAACAGTAATACATGAAATCAATTGCTGACAAAGTTGACTGTATTGCAATTGGTCCCCGCTAATCCTACGCATTTTTATTCCTTTCACTTCTCTTTCTTCCGATTCACATACTCTAAGTTCAATTTGTACGCCACCTGGATATTCTAAACTAAGTCCACTACCTTCTACTTCTTCCGTTGAAAATATAAAACCTTTTGGTGGCGCTCTTGCATCTATTATTTGTTTGACACGACCTAATATAGCTTCAGAATTTAATCTGCTCGATTCATCGGACAAAGTAACTTCGACTTCGGTAGGTATTGTATTAGTAAGTGGCCTACCAATACCGCGTGTGATACTGGGTCTCAAAGGATCGCATGGCTCTGAAATAATAAAACTCGGAAGAGTGTTATAATGAGGTAACGCGTCTTCGAGCGAGTCAGGTGATGGAGACGGAGAAGGTGAACAATTAATTATCGTTACTTGTCCTCCAAGAACATCTGTCACTGAAATTTGTGGTGGTACCTATAAGAAAAATTTTAAAATTTAGAATTAAACATTTTAAATCAGTTATATAAAATACTACATATAATATAAAAAATTTGTTTTTTTATTTTATTTTTCTTCTAAAGAAACAAAACCAGAAAAATCACAATTTTTCACTATTAACATACAGAGTGGAAATGTTAATTATTAATGCAATGTTTCAATGACTTTGCAACAACAATAGATTAGATAGTTCTTTCTCTCCCTCTCTCTCTCTCTCTCTCTCTCTCTTCAACGTAGAGAGGACGTATCAAACATCGCTCCCTAAAAGTGTTAAGTGGTTAAATAGATTAAATAGAGAGAATGATAAGTTGTTAAAATCATAGTATGGACGGAGATTAACCATCTAGTCGGGATATGCAGTTTTATGAGTATGCAAAGAGTTTTTTCTTTTCGGGATGAAACATTAAAGTCTCGACAGGTAGACATTACAGATGGACAAAAGTGCTGATGTGTGAAAAGTGAACTCACAAAGGCCCATTTGAGAAATTTATAATTGAAATTGAAATTCAATTGTGTAAAAGATGCAGGTATGAAGAAGATAACGTCATTGGCGGGGAGCTTCAGGGATAGATGGGGATCAACAGGATCTACGGGATCGATTACAACACCAAGCAGTGGAAGTAGAGCAACAGGCACGGGTGAATCTTCGAGTATCGAAATAAAAATAGATTCGATTATACGAGAACAGTGAAAGAAATGAAAGATGAGGTATCATCATGTAAGAAAGAAGTTAAAATGCTGATTAAGAAAGCAGTCCAAGAAGAATTGGGAAATATTAAATAAGAGTTGGAAGATTTGAGAAGAATGATGCAAAGAGACGCTGACAGTTCACTTGAAAGAGTGCAAAGAAGCTACAGTGAAGCAGTAAACGAGAAGAAAGAAGAAAATATTATAACTATAAAATATTATAATTAATATTATAAACCTAAGGTGCAACACGGAGGAAAGTAAAGCTACTAAAAAGTTGATAAAAGAAAAAATAGATATCGCAAGAATATGGCTATGAGAATAGATTCTAAATCAATTATAGATAATATAATACGATTTACAACAACATGTACAAAATGATGTTGAAGAAAAGTGGAAATTAAACAAAAACATTTTCTTTTTTTAACCACATATTATTTATATTATTTAATGACAATAGAATTTGATTTAAAACTTGAGATATAACCTTAAGAGGAAAATAGATTATATAATTTGCAAACTTTAAAATTTATTGCAAAAATAAAATATAATAAAATATAATAAAATATAAGTTTTTCATAGTATAAGTCTTTATTACCAAAATTTCCTATTTTTTTATGTAGAATCAAAATTTGCAATAAAAAATCCCATTTTAAAAATCTTATTTTATTGTAAAATATATTATTTTCACGAAAACCTTTATTTCTAATCTTAGATTATTTTACGGTTCAAACCGAGAGTTAAAGTATCATTCAAAAGAGCATAGCAATTTAGTCAAAGTAAAAAATATTAAAAAAGTATTAAAAATTATTTAAATTTATTCTAAGAGTCTATATTTAATGGTCTATATCTAATTAAAAAAGAAATGGTTTGGATATCACAATAAGAGAGTACATTTAAAAATAAATTTTTCATTTGTTTCTTTCAAGTGGACATATATTACTCTTCTGAAATTTCTCTCATACTAATAATACTTTATATCACAGCAAAATTTTTCATACATATTGAATTGATTGTATACATACCCTTGGTATTTCTACAGGATGTTCTTCTTGTATCATATCCAATGCTGGGCTATTACTAGGGGAATAACTCACAGGAGTAGTAGCAGGTGATCTATGATGTCTAAGTGGACTTAGATCTAAAGGTGTTGCCGGTGGTTGTGCCGGTGTACCGTGTACAATACTACCCTGTACTGGCGTCGTAGATAGACCACTGAGACCTATATCATTAATAAACAGAAAAAAATGATTTTACATGTATTAATCATGAATTTACTTTTACAAAAATTTGTCTTTTATTTCACACTTTTAAATCAAACTGAGAGGTTTTATCATGTATATTGAATATTTTTATTGAACATTTCCATCAAAACCGTCAACTGTCTATTACATACCATATTATCATATTATTATAAATATTTTTAAAATATCAAAAATACAAAATTGATTGTATGTTTAAATACAGCAAACTACTATAGAAATATATAATAAACATCCATCAGAGTTATGACATTATAGTTATTTTGAAAATCCGAAATAAAAAGTTATGATAATGCATAGGTTAAATTAATAAAACATTCTTTGGAAAATGGAATTAGTACCTTGCGTAATTGCTGCTACACCTCTTTCGTGTACAGGAGATCCAGGAATACTTGCAGGGCTATGTGAAGGCGATGCCAATCTTTGTAACTGTTGATACTCTTGTTGAAGAGCTTGGATACCTGGTCCGGGAGCACCCGATCCTTCTGATGCCCGACGGACAGGTGAGTATCTTTCAGTAACAACATGACTGCTTGGCTCCTTATATGAATCCCTATTATTCACTAAAATAAAAATCCAAACATTACAAATATATTCTAGCATCATCAAATATTGTATTTGTGCATTGCATCCAAAATTAATTTATATAAATTGCAAAATTTCACTAATTCACATAAGCTAATACTAGCAAAATATTTTTATATTATATAAGATTCATTATTATATTTAAGAGAAAAATTCTTTTTTGTCATATTAATATCAGAAAAACTAATTTGGAATAAAAATTAGAGAATTTTTCCTTCTTATAAGAGGGCATCCTATAATTATAAAGCAGTTTTGTTTTGTGTAAAAAAATTACGAGATATTAAAGTCACTCTTATTTTTTAAATGTTACCACACATGAGTTTGTTATATATATATATATATATATATATATATATATATATATATATATATATATTAAAATTTCCTCCATTTCACACCACGCACGCATACGCATGTATGCGCACGCATATACACACATACACATACATTCTGTAAAAATATTCAAGCAGAGTTATATAACACATAACACATGTATTAAGAATTCAATAGTTTATTTATATTTTTACACAATAATCTTCTTTATGGTTGTATTACATTTTAAGACTTACCTTTCATAATAATATTGTGTAATTTGTACATAAATTTTATTGATTTGTTTTTAATAAAAGATGTATTAGAAGATATATAAATTATAGCACTATCCTTATATATTAATATTAAAAATACCTCCAAACATATCTTGTGCAATTACACAAAAAAATAATTCATAAATTAACAAAAGTGCAAAAATTACCAGTACTAGTGTGATATAATGAAGATTTCCTGTGGTGTGGAAGTGTTGATCCTCTAAGATGAGTTGGTAACAATCGCGATGGTAGATAAGCTCTATTCATCCTAGCTTCTACCTCCATTACCAGTTCCGGGTTTATAACTACATGCATATTACCAACCAACGAGGCATGGAAGTGCAGTGGACACAAAAAACCATGCAAAATCAAAGATAAAACTGAATAAAAAATGTATAAATATTTAAAAAACTAAAAATATATGATGGAAATAATAAGAACATAAAAAAATATAATGGAGATAATAAAAACATAAAAGCTGCAAAAAGCTCGCAAAATTAATAAAATAAATATTACATCTATATAGTATATTTATATGTTGATTAATTAAGTCAGTATTGATTCAAATTATTGATAATATCGTAATTTCTCAATATTATCTAATTCTGTGGATATACAATTAATTTATTGCATAGATTTGCTAACAATATTAATAACAGCACAAAAATATTATAGAATATTTATGTTGAAACATATGCGTATTAAGATGTTAAAGCTGTCACATGAAACCTATCATAAGTGAATAATGTTTTTCATATGATAAAAATGTTCTAATTAATATATGTACATACAGATCTTAAACAAAACTTGATATCAAAACTTAGAGAGAGAGAGAGAGATAGATAGAGAGAGAGGGGGGGGAGGGAGAGGGGGAGAGAGAGAGAGAGAGAGAAAATGTGATATAACCAAAATTATCTTTAAAAAATGTTATATAAAGAAGTGTATTTAATGTATATTTCAGATATATTGACAAAATTATTGTACAAAAAAATATTGCTTTAATGTTTGTTTTATTACTTAAAGCTGCTCTTTCTATAAAAATGATGATATAAGAAAAGTGCACACGAATTGGAAAAAGAATTATGTATACTATAAAATTTAATTATCCTATTACTATGTTTTAAAATTGTTATAATCAGAGAAATAGAAAAATATAAATGTGTATTATATTTAAACATTTGTTTTTATGAATCTCAATATGATTGTAACATCTGTAAGATGTAGTTTCTGATAAAGAATTTTCAAACCCTATATATGTGTGTGTAAAATAATAAAAAACTGATGTGTAAAAGATAACACCGAACTATGTTATTGTTATCGAGAATAGCGACCAGAACCGATCCGAGCTCGGTGAAACGCATACTCCCTCCGTCTTTTGCCAACCGTAGGTTGGCAGCAGTCGGGAGTAAAAATGTATATCAATAAAAATATATATCAATAAAAATGATAGCAAAATACATTGAAATCTCTCAAAGACCGCGAAAGAATGTATCCCTTCCACGCGCAAAGCCACACACTAAACTAAGTAATATGAGTAGAGATAATGGTTCAGTTACACAGCAATACACAAAACTGCGAACGCTATACTTTCTCCCGACGATGTAGAAAGAGTATATGCAAGTTTCATGAATAACTGTCATGTGAAATGATCCTTTCTATGGTCAAAAATTAACTAATAAAATAAAATATTTTTCGTATAATATTTTGCACAGACATATGAATTTAGCGCCTTTTTATCTTTTGCTACAAATTTCTTTCTATTCAAAAAGCAAGATTCAGCTTTACATAATCTTGAATTTTACTGTTATTAATTAAACTTTGATCACTTTCCTACAAAAGTAATGATATCAGAAAATTGCGCTCATTAAAAATGAAAAATGTATATAGAATTTATGTATATAGAATTTATGTATATAGAATTTATTCTTATATTATATTATTCTTTGATTATTATTATTTCAATATTAAGATTATATTAAATAATATATAGTATTATAATTATAGTATTATAATTATATATTTTAAGTATTGTGTATACGCTTTTTAATATAATTGTAGAAAAGATAAGATATATTCTTGGAAAAAAAATCTCAAAATAATCATATCAATTGCAACAAATGTATCACGCGCAATAAAATATGATACAATTAAAATAACAAAAGTTAATGCAAATAAATTAGTGCTGCTATAATTGCTGAAATTATTTTCATGTATATTTGCATTTTAATATTTTAATATATCTCTAAAAAATTTAGAAAATAGAAAAAATAGAAAAAATACTGTACATATTGTTATATAAACGAATTGAAGAAAAAAAATGTATATATATATATATATATATATATATATATATATATATATATAAAATAGTTAAGTCTAGCTAAATTAAGTGAGCGTGTAAAATATATAAAGAAATGGAAGTCGATTGTAATCCTAATAGAAAATAAAGAAGTCGTAAAAGAAATTGTGAATCATAAATCATTTCAGTGAGAATAAAAAAAATTATTAAAAGGTGAGCGGTATGAGTTATATCATGAAAGTTATAACATTTCTTATTCAATTGAATATGGCAACTTTTAAATAATAAGGATAAGAAAATCGATGATCTCTTTCAAAGATAAAATGGATACATATACTAATAACTAAAAGGAAAATTACTCTATTAAAAAGATTCTTAAAGTATATTCCATTTTTGATAGATTAAAACTGCCTCCCCGAAGAAAATGCAATTTTTATTTGTAATTAAATTTCTTTAATTTTAACTCTCCTTCTAAGGAAATTCAAACAGTCTTTATTTATAACTTTATTTTTGGTTCTCATTTACATATGAGTACACAAGTACACAAAATAAACATTCAATAAAAATTCTAATTTCTTTGTTACACAATTATATGATATTAAAAGTGAAAATTATCTTTTTCTTTGCACTAAATTCAAATAAATTAATGTTATTGCATTATTTACATTCCATAATATAAATTTGGTATAATATATAAAAATTATATTTGGTATAATATATAAAAATTCAATTTCTTATGATTATGCTCTTTAATAAATAAATGTATAATCCAAAAATTATTCACACTTTGATGTTGTAAGTATTTCGAAGTGTTTAATTGACCAATCAGGATTAAAAAATTTTTGTTTCTTTTGTCTTGATTGATCAATCAAATATTTTAAAACATTTATAACATCAAATAAAATGAATTTTTAATAATAATATAATAATAGTAATAATAATTTTACAATCATATTATATAGATTAAGATATATAGATTTATTGATTAATTTATATTTTATTAATCTGTGATATCAAAATATGACATATGTAAAAAATTAATTTTTATTTATATTGTGCAAAGAAGAAATCTACATAAATTTACTTTGTATATATAATTCAACATGATGAGATAAAAAAAAAGTTTTAGTATCATTAAAGAGAAATATCTCGGGAAATATTAAACATTTTAATGTTAGAATCTTTTGAACCACAATTTATTATAATATAATTAAAATTTTGTTCTAGAAGAATCAATTTCCATTTTAGAGAAGATGATTTTATTGTTTATTTAAAAATTTTATTGTTTATATAAAAGTGTAAGAAATCCACGCTTTAACATATGCATACTTTGCTTTTGCTATTTTTAATCGGAAATAATTGGCAATAAAATATAGACATTAAAAAGCTCTAAGTCATGCAATTTTAATTATTAATTGTGAAAAAATTCAGTACAATTTAACTGTCATACCTGGCCGCTGCATAACAGTGCTAAGACCACTTCTTCTTCTTCTATCGCTATTTCCATTATTACTACTATTGTTATTACTGCTCCCTTCTCCACTTGTAGTACTAACACCAATACTTAATGACTGGGCACATTGTACTAATCCTGAACTGCCACTCTGTAACTGTTTGCATACATTTGTTTAAAAATTTGAAAAAAAATTTCAATACAGAATGTTTTAGCAAACAATTTGATAGTCAAGTAACAACAAATAAAATAATCTACATAGAATGGATCAGGAAACATAATGCAATCGAAAAAGAAGTAATTTCTTGTACAAAATTAAAGTTAAAAATGTGAAATAAAATATTATATAAATATACACAAAATATAATATTATACATATATATAAAAACAATTATGAAATGTGTGTAAGAACTTGGAAAAATTAATGCAGAAAGACAGATGTCTTAAATATTAAAGATACTATGCCTAAAGGATTAAATCAATTTATTTAAAACTAATTTAAAAATAAAATTATGTTAACTTGCATTGTTTAGAAAGAAACTATTACGAATTTAGTTACAAATTAGTTAGAACTATAGAATTAAAAGAATGTAATATTTTTAGTATTTCATCATTTCACTACTTCTATTATTTTAATTATATTTATTATATTATATTATTTTAATTATATTTTGCATATACCTGTAATATACTTACAGACTGTAATTGTTCCCTGCTACCAGGTTGACTCCAACCACTTTCTTCATCGTTGTTAATATTATTACTATGCTGTTGATGAAATATGTGAAGATTTGCTCCACCATCTGAAGCTCTTCTGCCAAAGCTTCCTGCTGTATATATAAATATATATAATATATAATAAAGTAATAACGTTTTAAAAGAAAGAAGTTGGACTGATTAAGTTTGAATTTAAAAGCTTTAAGATATAGTAAAATTGACAAGGGTAACTTCCTATAAATATATATAAATATGTAATAATATAAAAACATGACTTTTTAAGATATTTCTATTCATCATATTTATTTTTTAATAATGAAATTAAATAGTATATTTGAGTATGTTAACATACTTATATTATAGTATAATATAATAATAAATTCGTTATGTGTGTGTATATAAAGAGTTATAAAAATGATACAATGATTTAAAAAAATTAATAATTTTATTAATTATTATTTATAATTTTTTGTAAAAATTAATTTTGTGTGCATGAGTTATAAAGAAAAATCTACATGTAACTGCTGTTATTATCAAAATAATAGACTTAAGATAAAAGATTAACTAAACATTTTACACTATAATAAATTATATGAAAGTTCATACATAAAAATGAGAACTTACTGGCACCCATTACAGGAGGCGGCTTCAGTAAATGCTGATCTTTTATTTGGAAATTTTGGGGTGGTTGGTGTTGAACTAAGGGAAGATTTAATGGTAAATTTGTATGCGGCAAAACTTGAGGATCCATATTACAATGAAGAATAGGAAGAGGTCGTAAAGTTTGATATCCTGACATATGATTATAGGGATATGATGTAGGAGACTGATGCACTGCATCACCAGGTCCAACTGTATGTCTTCTTGTTGTATGATAAGGCGTTCCAGAAGGCAAATAAAGACCACTTTTCTCTTCTGTTTCTGCTTCGGCTTCACCAAACTGTCAAAAAAATACATATATAAAAATATGTAGATTTATTAATTTTATAATATATTGTTAGATGTAAAGTAATGCTACAAGTAATGCTACAGTGATTTATTAATCTCCTTTTAATTACTTGTAGATCCAAAATAAAATTCCAAAGAAAATTTACTATACAATTATTACACAACAATTTTATAATAAAATTTGTATTAGTTTCATAAGTGCAATCTGCATAATACTCGCTCTATCATATGTCACATTTCACATTATCGAGTTTTTGTTTTAAACAGATTGAATTAATACTATATTAGATAGATCCATTTTTACATGCAGCATACAAATCAATACAATTTGATTTATTTACATAACTTTATGAATATTAATCTTATTGACAAATATTTTAGAGAAAAAATTTGGTAGCAATCACATAATGCATAAATTTTATTTCTTCAAATTTTGTGATTGTGAAGAAATAAAATAGGAGATAATCTTGATCTTGATTTTTGATGATCGATTTTTTCATACAGAATAAATCGTATAAACTGTTACAAATTAATATTTTTTAATTTCAAAAGATATTAAAAAACTCTTAATTGGTGCCTTTTTATTGATTGCGAGAGATATGTTTCTAATCTTTGAAAGTTTCCCTAATCAAATCTTGAAAAAATAGAGAAGAATAAGTTAATTGTCTTTTTGCTTTGTCCTCAAAAGTTACATAATTACCTTCTCCAATTGATGTGCACCATCTGGCAAATAATCACCCGATATATTTTGGATATTGGGTAAATTAGGCATTGTTGGTTCTAATCGATCAACGAGTAAATTGTATATAGCTGACACATGATCAAAAGTGTTTCCTTTGATGGCTTGTAACAATGTATCTGCGCTGAGTCCAGGCAATCTTAACATATTCTCTATCACTAATTGATTTAATTGGGGTGCTACGTCAGGACTACATCTGAGAATATATACAAATATAAGGTATATACACACACACACACACACACACACACCCCGCGCGCGCGCACATGCACGCACGCACGCACACGCCACGCACACGCACACACATAAGATCTGCATCCTAATTGTTAGTCTCTTACTCCTTCATATTATTTTGATTAATATTATTTTGATATCATATAAACTAAACTTGTTAAATATTTTTATATTTATAATTTTTATGTTCATTATTTATTAATTTTTTCAAGAGCTTTTTTATATTTCTTATTTGTTTATATGAAATAGCATATAATAAAATAAATGTGACATAATACATACCCTCCAGGTTCTAACTCCACGACTCCATTTCCACACATCCATGAATGTGTTAATATTTGTGAAATACTTAAACGCCGCTCTGGTTCTACTACTAACATGTGTCTGATCAATTTTTCGCAATCTAAAATGATAAACATGTTTAGCTATATAGCTTTGAACATATATCTTTTAATATAATCGAAATAAGGAACGGGAAATTTGGGAAAAAAAACTGCTCAATTTGTTTAAATATATAAAAAGCCATAGAAAATTTGTATGCAAATGTTGCATTAATCTGTTATTAATCTGTAAATAAGAGCAAAAAAGTTTACTTGCGTCGCGTTTAACACTGTGTAACATATTTTGTTGACATTGCGCTGACGAGGGATAAAAAATGATCCGAAACGTTCGCTTTTTATTATTGTAATTTTGATGTCAAAATCAACCAACAATAAAAAAAGAAGGAAATGTTTCTTCTCTGCGCTCCAACTACCGCGCTGTGGCTCTTATGTGCCAATCTCGATTTAATTTGTAAAATTTACTTGATAATTGTACATTTTCATGTACAATAGCTTTTTTTGATTGAGATATTAAGAAATATTATATATATATATATATGAGCTACGAGTTATTTATAAAATAATGAATTACTCTTGTATTTCTGTATCAAACTTTCAGAATATTTTAACAAAGATTTCCTACTAATCATCGGTATTTATCGTTTTAACTACGAATTTAAAAAAAAAAATTTAGAAAAAATGTCAATATCAACATATTTAACATTTCATGTAATTAATAATAATTTAAAATTTCAAGTATTATTTTAAATGTCCTAAATAATATTTTTGTATGGAATAAATCTTCCATAAAGATATCTAGAAACAATTTAACGATTCACAATTATTTATTTTGTTCTCGAAAAATTTCATTTTTTCGTTCATGTAAAGTTATATTATTACATATTTCAAATTTTTGATATTTTTAATATACTTTTAATATTCAACCATATATATAGCTTTGAATTTGAGTTCAGGCAATTAAAAGTTAATTTACTAATTTTATACCATATTTTTATTTTCAAACTATTATTAAAAAATTATTCTTAGACTTTGCACAAGTCAATGTATTATAAGTTGTAAATAAATTAAACATATAAAGCCCGATTGCGCCAATGTTATTTTGGCTTTAAGCGAGACTAATTATATATCTATCTATATTTATTTAGGAAGAAAAATAGATACATGAGTCTTGCTTATAAATCCAAAACAATATTGATGCAACCTGACCTTAATGTTTTAAAAAATATATAAAAAGATAAAAAATTAAAGATTAAAAAGACAGATATATATATATATATATATATATATATATATATATATATAAATAAAGAAATAAATAGTTAAATAATTTAATCACAAATACTTCTTATGAAAAAGAGATGGAGTAATTTATATATGTATATATTTACCTGCAGACATAAAAAATGGTATTCTGAATTTCCCTGAGACAACTACAGATCTTAACAACTGCATTGTAGGTCCATCAAATGGTAGAGCACCACAAACTAATACATACAAGACAACACCAAGGCTCTGAAACATTTATTTGTTATATGTAACATCAGTACAGTTAAAAATGAATATTTTAAAAGATATTACATATTTTATATATCACAACATGCTAAAGTAAATTATAAAAAATTTCATAAACTAATTTTTTTACTCCTTGATATTTTTATTCAAAATGATTAGGAAATTCATACATGTAAAAATAAACACATGTAATTACATTTAAAAATAGATAAAAGTAATCTTTTTAAATCTCGGAAGCGCCATTATTTGAAATCTTATAATCGTGCACTTTTATTCAAAAAACTTTCTTTTGATATTATTTAATTTTCAATATATTTTGTCAGAATACAGACTTAAAATGAAACATTCTGTATTTTACACACACGTACACACGTACCCCACACAGAAACACACCTATACAATTACACATACATATGATTACTGAGTATTTATGTTAATAAATGAAATAGACTTTTAATTACGAATATATCTTAGAATATAAAATTTATGTGTAATATTGCATAAAAAAAGCAATAACATACCCATACATCAGCTCTTGGACCATCGTAATGTTTTCCCTCAAAAATTTCAGGTGCAGCATATGGTGGTGAGCCACACCATGTATTCAATGGAACACCAGGTGTATATTCATTACTAAATCCAAAGTCAGCAAGTTTTATATTATTGTCTGCATCAAGTAATAAGTTTTCAGCCTGATAAGATAAAAAAGGTAAAAAGTTATATGAGTATGTATACAAAACGATGTAATAATATTTATTAATAATTAGAGAGAGACTTATATAGATTATTTTTAATATATAAGTTAATTTTAATATAATACATAATAAATCTCTAGAGACCTTAAGATCTCGATGAACCACCCTTTGTTGATGCAGATAACGAACGGCAAGTACAATCTGACGAAAAATTCGTCGTGCTTCTGGTTCTGGCATTCTACCATTTCGAACAAGATGATCAAATATTTCACCTCCAGGAGCATATTCTGTCACTAAATATATCATTTTCTCCGTTTCCATTACTTGATATAGTCTTATAATATGTGGATGTCGTAACCTTTTCATTATATGCACTTCACGAAAAATTTTTGCTAAGTTTTCTTCATTTAGTTTAGTTTTATCTATTATTTTAATAGCAACCTATAAAATAATTAAGCAAATTAATAGCAACAACAAATTATAATACGCAACATCGATATGTAAAGAATATAGTATATAAATATGTAAGGAATCTGTGTAATGTGTGTGGTATACAACATTTTCCAGCTAGAGAAGATTGTTTTACCTTATTCTATAAGATTAAAAACAAAATTTACAAAGAAAAGTTAATTATATTAATTATAAATTTTACAGATTGATATAATTGATTTTTTCAATTATCATTTGTAGACGATTTTTTTATATCATCTTAAATAATATTTTGCATAATATTATTTGCAGTTTATTTTTTATTGATAAAGAAACAATTTCTCTCTCTCTCTCTCTCTCTCTCTCTCTCTCTCTCTCTCTGTCTCTCACCTAAGAAACTTTTCCATTCTTTGACGACTTAATTATATTCTCTAATATTTGTATGTTTATTTGTATCTCGTTCGCGCGCATGTTATCGCGTTTCTATGTTATCATCTATATTATCTCTCCTACCAATTATTATTAACTAATAATTCTATAGTCTTTATATAACATTGTTCAAATCATTTAAATAAACATGTCTTCGTATATACAGGATATCCGGTAATAATAATTTCTCGTGTGCAGGTAGAGCGGATTAAACTGAATAGAAAAGCCCTGTATCGTTTTGTGATTTTTGCAATAATTAATGAGCAACTAATTAAAGAAGATCAATCAATTAGCATTAATATTGGCGTGTGGCAAGAAAAGACATCTCACTATGCGGTTACTAGATGTACGACGAAATGTTATAAGGAGCACTGTACAAATGACAATAACTACGAGTTATATCTAAGGCTGATATTAAATTTGTCATACGACAATTATAATATCGGTCTAATGCTGGACCCTTGCATCTTATGTTAGCCAACAACGGGCTGTCTCTTCTCCTTGCGCGTTAATATTCGGGAATTGGTTATCTCTTTTAATTAATTTCTCATTAATTATTACGTTATTAAAATCATAAAATAGTAGAAAATTTTTCTACTCGGTTTAACCCGTTTTACTTGCATACGAGAAGTGATATAATTATTACCAGAGATCCTCTCCTGTAAATTCAATATTAAAAATTAAATAATCTTTAATGATATAACATGAAAGTTTTAATATTTCACATACACATGCATCAATAAGTATGTATAAAACATACGCGCACGTAATTTTCAAAAAATTGCAGAAAATTTAATTTTTAAAAACAAAATTTTTAAATATGAAATAATATGTATAAATACATAATAAAAATGTAATAAAATAATGTTTTTAAATATTAAATAATGTTTGCATTTAATGTTAATTATATATATATATATATATATATATATATATATATATATATATATATATATATATATATAAGTGTGTAAAACAAGTGAAAGAAAATAATAAAATAAATGTTCATAATTTTTTTATATATTTAGAGAATATTCAAACTTAAAGTACTTAAAAAAACAAGTGTTAAAACTATTTGTAATAAATTTGTAATTTGTAATATTATATAGTGTTCCAGAATAAATATATTAAATTTTATCGAGATAGATTCTTTGAGAAAGAAAGAAAGAAAAGGCGAGAAAGAAGAAGCGATAGAAGCAAAGAAAAGAGGGGAGGAAATAAGAAGATAAAGAAGAAGTCAAATAGAAAATTAATTTTTTTCTCATCTGAACTATCACAAAATTATATTATTATTATATAATTTACTATAATTTTTTAAATTTCCATTATAGAGACATAAACTTTCTAATGATTTATATTATTTATAAAATATATTAACAAACACATTCTATGTATCCTAAAATTCTTTACAATTTTTTAAATATATACACTAATATTTTAAATTAATTTAATTTTAACAAAATATATATAATTATACTTTTCTTACATATAATTATATTTTTCTGTGCGATTTTGAGGTTTTTATTTGTCTAAAAATCTCTTATTTTAAATTGAAAATTGAAAATTATTGAATTACTGAACTATTAATTGAATTATTGAACTTTAATTTTTTCTTCAATATTTTCTATAGTTATTAAGGAAAATTAATTAAATGAGAAAATTTGTTATTAACTTGTTTATATTTATATTACATATATATATATATATATATATATATATATATATATATACACGCGCGCAAACACACACACACACACACACGCGCGCGTCTAAGACATTTTGTCTCCAGCATTTAATATGAATTTCTTAATCGTAAAATCAATCATGGACAATATGACAAGAGCAGTATCATTATTTAAACATTGAAAAAAAAAGTAAACTACCACACGCAGATCTATACACAGAACTGATTATCAACTTAGTCAATCAGCAGATTGCACATCTCTTATAAGTAAAATTATAAGAAACAAAAGAATAGATAATTAAATCTTAAAAAAATTCTTCAAAACTGTTAGATTTTTTAAGATAAGAAAAAAATAACTGAAAACTAGAATTTCTAGATTTTTCTAAAAAAAAAAAAAGAAAGAAAGAAAAGAAAAAGAAAATGTTAATTTCTCAATGATGAAAATTTCAAGATACTAATAACTTCTAAATTATAAACAACTGAAAAAAAGAGAATTTTATATATATATATATATGTATATTTTAAATCTTAAGAAATCTAATGAATAATAAATCAATATTTTCTAATTTTATATAAAATCAGTCAAAGCATCTGGCAAAAAGGGATGCATGTAACAATTTCAAAATATTCTACATATATCTATGTCTCGATACATAAACACATTAAAAATTGTGTAAAAACTTTTATCTATTAAGAAATGGATTTGTTTGCAAAAATGGAAGAGAGATAGAGAACGAGCTAAAAGCACGTTGTTTTCGACAATCATAATTAGTTATTAAGTAAATTAAAGTATATCACAGATTGATTAGAGGTTCTTCTTTTATAATTTTTATATATACAAATATATTTATGCATGTAATACATATCTCTGTCATAAATATATATGAAATATAAATGTGCTACTGTCATAAATATATATAAAAATATAAGTGTAACTATTAGTAAATGTGTCTACTATTAATATCACATATAATTATAAAAACAAGTATTATATGTGTATGATGATAATATTGAACAAAATCATCTAATAGTTTTCAATTTAATTGTAATTGAAAATATATAATTGTACATCTATAGTCTTACGCATACGTCCAAGTAATGTCTTTATAGTCATCTTTCTTTTTTAGTTTTCTCCTCCTTTTTGATAACAAATTTTAATAATAAAACAAAATTTTTTGTATTTAAAATTTACATTTACTAAATGTGTTTTTTTTACATGTACTATAATCTAAAATTAAGGAGAAAGACATCTTTCCTACATTAATATATTATTATATTTACCTGAAATGGCTGATATTTTTAATAACAAGAGTGAAGAAATTTATATCAATTATATATTTTAAATTATAACACAATACACGATATTCACTCTTTTAACATTAAAGATTAAAATATTTATATTTTTTCTTTAATATTAACTATGCGTGTATCATGATAAAATATAATCACTAAATTAATCAGATTTTTTATATAATCATACATATTAAAAATGTAAAACAAAATATTCATAATAGCAGCACACAACTTTTATACACACACATACACAGAGGGAGAGAGAGAGAAAGAAAAAGAGAGAGAGAGGGGAGAGAGAAAGAGAGAGAGAGAGAGAGAAAGAGACAGAGAGTTATCCAGAAAATATTAACGACAAAATGACGGATTTCATGTTTGCAACATAGATTCTTACGGCGTCTTTTACCTTAGATTTTGTCACGACGTGGGTGGCCATTTTAACTACGGCAAAATTTCCCTTGCCAATAGTCTTTTCCAATTCGTAATAACCGACACGTATGAGTTTGTTGACAGAGAATTCTTGGGAAACCTCATTGTGCGACGTCGGCGCGGATGCCATTTTTTAATCACTTGTCTCGCTCGTACTTAACTCGTTGCCAATTGCAATACTGCCTAGTACGATATTACGCCGACAGAGGAGTTGTATTAATTGTCTTTTAAAACTGCCATCTAGTGGCAATATGAATAAGTAATATGCTTCGATTAGAAAGGCTGGTATTCATAATCCGTTGGTTTGTTCGTGCTGTTTGCACTCGCTAAAAATTTCTACATTTAATACTAAATTTTCGACGCCGATTGGTCGGATCTGAAAGTAGAAACCAATCATGTTTGATTGTTACTTAGCGGTTGAGTCCGCTGAATGCGGCCAATAGCACCGTGTGCCGCTGGTTTAAATAGCGGAGCCAATCAGCACTAAGGCACACAAAGCCTTGGAACACAAATAGCGTTTTCGAATGATCAAGTTCAATCGCTCCGAGGTAGTTTACTAGACGTTATTGACCAATCACAGCCATTCTTCTGAAAAATGTAACCATATATTCTTCATAAAAATACGTAAGCAATGAAACGTAGTCAGTAAGCAAATTGACCAATCACGATTGAACAATAAGGCAGCCATATTGAAACGTAAAGGTGAAAGCACGTAAAATTGCATAGGCGCATAACCATAAGCATAAGGAAATTGATTGGTCCACAAATATATGCATAAGAAAATGAACCAATCAATTTTCTTATGCTTATGGTTATGTGCTCCTGCAGTTTTATGTGCTTTTACCTTAAGAATTCCGATTTGTTTACTGCTTACGTATTTTTGTGTACCAGGGCCCTTACGTTTTAATATGGCTGCTTTACTGCTCGATCACGATTGGTCAATTTCCTTATTGCTCATGTCTTAAAGGCTTTCGCACATGAAATTCCATAAGCACGTAAGACATAAGCGTAAGGAAATCGACCAATCACGGTCGAGTTTTGACCCCTTGGAGGGGCTAATACTTGACCGTGATTGGTCGATTTCCTTACGTTTACGTCTTACGTGCTTATGGAATTTCATGTGCGAAAGGCTTCACACATAAAATTCCATAAGCACGTAAGACGTAAGTGTAAGGAAATCGATCAATTGGAGGGGCCAATACTCGACCGTGATTGGTCGATTTCCTTACGCTTACGTCTTACGTGCTTATGGAATTTTATGTGTGATGGCCATTAAGGTCCTTGAAATGCTAGGCAACAGGCAATAAGAACAGAAATAGTATCTATTCTCTGTTCCTATTGGTGAATATTTTCTATTCCGCGTTTTTATTGGTGGGCAACAATGCTAGGCAACAGGCAATAGAAATAGGGAATAGAAACTATTCACCAATAAAAACGCGGAATAGAAAATATTCACCAATAGGAACAGAGAATAGATACTATTTCTGTTCTTATTGCCTGTTGCGTAGCATTGTGCAAGGGGCTTAACTCTTGTAATTGTCTTCAATATAATTAAAACGGTCGGTAATATCATCAATCTTCTATTATCTCCGAACCCACCGGGCCCACTTTTGCTGGTAACGAAAATTTATCCAGGACTCTGTCGGTTTCTAATATTATCTCGTCGATGGCGACACTCTCCTTTTACCCACTCTAGCGTCTCTAAGAATATTGTTCCATCTTTATATATTTTATATGTCTATGGTAATTTCGTTTGACAATATTATTATTATTCACACAGTGCGCAGTTAATTCGCTAAAAAGCAATTTAAAGGCTTAATTGTCTGAATCAGTGGATAAACAAGGAATTTTTAAATGAGGAAATTGGATTTAGAAATATGGGGAGCCGAAAGAATAGAAGCTCAATTGGAAGCTGCTCGCGATGGACTTCGCGGTCTGGATCGCAATATCCGTAAAATTCTGGGACGAGATCTCCCTGACGGCGAAAGTGGTCCGCTGCAACCATCTAGGTTATATTTAATTCAAAAATAATCTTCATTTATTCTCTAAATGCAATCACGTAAAATCAAGCACATTTAAAGTGCTTTTACGATAACTCTAAATATTTTTTAGAAGCTTATAGATTATTTTGTGCAGTTACGTATAACATTTTTTTAACTAATCGAAATATTTTCGTATTTACATCATTTAAATTACTTAAGTTACTTCTGCTACATTCACATCATATATTTACATTAATTATATTGATTAATTGCATATACTTATCATACCAAATTTAACTTGTACATACATAATATATTATGTATGCGTACATTTTTATATGTACTTTTGTATGAATTATTTCACTTTCCTTTAGAATATCTCAAAAACGACCATTACAAGAAGATCGTCGACGAACTGTAACAGATTTTGTGAATAATGAACTACCTGGAAGCAAACGACGATGGCAAAGTTCCAATGTAGAGCCAAAAACAGTTTTCAGTAGATTAAGCGCACGTGTTCCATCTAATGCTGATGATAGTGCCGATGAAGACGATAGCATTATTAAGGTAATTTATTTTTGAAAATAATTATTAATACTTTATTTACTTGTATATAATTATTATTTTTTAATAGAAATATTTACATCTAATGCAAAAAATTATCTTATTATTATAAGGATAATTTTACATTAAATAATAACATGAGATTATGAAGAAATCTATAAATGCAAAACTCATGTTTTCAATATTTTTCATAATTGAGTTTTTGTATAAGTAATTATGAATTAATTGTGTTTTATACAAGTAATTGTTAAAATATATCGCTAATAAATATGCATCTAATTAATGATATATACACACACACACACACATATATGTATATTACACAAAAATTATATACATAAAAAAATATTGTACATGGGAGGAAGGACATGTGTGTGTATGTGTGTGCGTATATTTTTTTAAAGAATATCAACAAATACATTATTATTTCTTCGTAAACTCATTGGCAGAACTTCTTGAAGATGTTGATTTAAATATAGCAATGAATATAGTATCACTATTATATCATAATGGCTTGCTTATAAGAATTGTTCCATGTGAAATTTTTTGGAGACTCCTTTTCCTAGATGTATAGAATGTCCGCTTAGATTTTTTAATTAACACTACTAAGTCTTCCTTGCAGAGATTTAACTTATATTAGCTTATAAAAAAACTTCAAATATATATTGATGTTTAAGACAATGTATTAATATATAAATATTTATCATAAAATCATGTTTAGATTTTAGTTTACTTTAATAACAAATACTAAAAAAGAGTGAGCTAAAAAAATTCGAGATATTTTTTAAATATCATATTTTTAAATATAATGAAAAGAATCAGTCATACATTTAAAAAATACATGATTCCATTTAAGAAAATTTAATTGATTTTAAATATCTAAAATATTTCCACAGATTTTTGAAACATATGCATGCAATTTTTGATATTTCCTTCAAAACAATTTAATATTTCAGTACATGCTATTTCTTTTGTCATTTTTTTTTAAATAAATCTATTTATAAGTTATAATGAGTTTTGACAAGTTGATTATCAATATCGCTAGAATTTCATTGCTTCATATAGAATTGTCAATAATTGTATTTGTAATTGGTTCTTACTTTTTCAGTGACAATATAAATAATTTTTTAGCTTGTTTTTCAAAATAAATTTAAAGATATATTAGAAGATTTTGATTTGTAAATAACAATGTCAATGTGTATGTGATTTTTTAATTTGTTTCAATATATTATTTATTATCAGTTCTCATCGAAGTGTTGTTGATGAGAATTTTAGAAACTAGGATTGATAAAAAAAGTCCTATTAAACAAATTGACAAATTTTTACAAATCTATAGATCTTAATCGGTTTAATTATTATGTGAAAATAAAATAAATTGTAAAAACAATCAACAAGGGAGGATGTAAAAGAACAAATAAAATGAGTGTGCAAAAACATTTCTTGCTAGGTCCTTTCACATACATATAAATATAGTAAATTTTTTTTAATTTTTTGGTGTAATTTTTGATTAGTATTATAAAGTTATAGTAGATAAAATATAGCATATAAAGTTATGGCATGTAAAACTGTAATAGTAGATTCAAACTTTTTAAGTTTACTTAGATTTCATTTTCTGTAATTTTAGTTTAAAATTTACTTAGTTTTTATTTTTTAGTTTTTTAATTTATTTAATTTTTATTTTCTATAGCTTTACTTTAAAGAATTAAGAATATAATGAAAAAATTTTAATAATATAGTTAAATAATAAAATTATAGTCTTCACAATTAATATGAAATATATTTTATTGCGAGAAAACTTTAAATTATTTGAGAAATTATCAGAAATATTTAATATAAAAAATTTAAAAGTTTCTTAAATCATTAAAAACTCTTGGAATAATTAGTAATTAATTAAAGTTTTATATAAGAAAAATCATATGAGGAATTATTTCAAAAACTTATAACTTTAAAAACTTTTAGATGATTGTGTTTTGATATATATATTGCATATATATTTTCTATTATCTATTCCATACTATCTTATATTTTCTTTTACACACACACACACACACACATATAGAATTAAATATAATCTAATATGTATTTTAATATTTATTAAGCCTGCTGTATCATCCAGAGTAATAGCTACTCCTCGAGAAATTCCTTCACGTCAGGAAGTTATCAGACGAGAAAGAACAGATGAACGTAGTCGACAAAGAAATAAACGTATGTTTGGTGCACTTTTGGGAACTTTACAAAAGTTTAGACAAGAAGAGACCAAACTTAAGGCAAAGGTAAAATTAGTGTTTAGATATATTTAGAAGTTTACATTATCAAATATTGCATTTTATATTATTAATAGGAAGATAAAAAAGCAGAAGTTGAGGCCAGAGTAGAAGAAGCTAGAAAACGAGAAAAAGAAGAACTACGAAGAGAAAGGCAACAATTATTTTTGTCACGGAAACGACAATTAGCTGAAGTACGAGCATTGGAAGCAAAACTTGCACGTAGTCGGCAGTTTCAAGATTGGCGCAATGCACAGTTATCTCTTGCTTCATTTATAAAAACACGTGCACAACCTTCCATTTATTATATACCAAAGCGCAAACATCCACAGACAGATATGTTATTAGTGCAATCCACAAAAGAACTTTATGGTTAGTATTTACACAAATATTATTGTAAATTTATATCTCTATTTATATATCTATGTTAAAATTTTCTACTTATGTATCTATATATCTTATAAATTTTGTATCTATACATCTTATATATTCTTTTGTTATATTTTAGAGGAAATTGAAAGAAGGGAAAAAGCATTGATAGAAGAATTAAATTTAATAGAGATGCAGATAGGATTAGGTAAAAACTCACAAAATTTTGAAGCGTCTACATCTTTACATATAGTAGAAACTTCGCGCTCGATAGAAGAAGGTGAAGAAAATCGAGATCCTAATCCAGAACTTATTGAAGCTGCAATCATTGATAATGCTGATGTCTCAATACAATCTATCATAAATGAAAATTTTGATGATAATGATATGGAGAAAAAAGAAGAGATACAATTAAACCAAGTTCAATCAGATGAAAATAATGGGTAGTATAAAAATTTGCTATGATAAAAAAAAATTCAATATACTGGATGATTCAATAATAAAATGATGATTTTCATAATAAATGTTGCATCTTCATATCTTCAAGTATTATTTTATGCTTGAATAATTAAAAATAATATTTAAAAGATTAAAAATTTGTTATTTTATTACCATATGGACCTGTATATCCAGTTTTTATAACTCCTAATCTATTGTTATAGTCATATTGAATTATAACATTATAGAAATAAGAAGTTATGATTTTGTTTTCACAATATTGAAATATAAAATAATTTTAAGTATCTCTCGTATTTAATATAGATTATATAATATAGATTAATATAGATTAAAATAGCATAGATTATATAATATAGAATAAAATATATACAAAAAACTTCTGACTTATAACTTAATAAATAGAATTTAACAATTATCGAAAATATAAAAAAATTTCAAACAGCACTATTAGACGCGGACGCTTATGTGGGACGCCTGTGATGAGCTGGTACACATGATAATACGCACAGACACGTACACACATGCGGATGTACATACACACACACACTCTCTCTTTTACTTATAGTCATTATTATTATTATTATTAATTGGCTGCAATGGAAAGCTTGTATCTACATTATATTAGAAAAGTGTTGTTATTAGATATTTTATTATAGCTTTGGTTTCTGAGGTATTTTAATCGAAAATTTATTTGACATAAAATTCCAGGTAAGCTACTTAGTGATGCCTCGATATGTCGAAAACATTAACGTTGGATGATCCAGTTCTTTGTACATATGACGTCGCTTAATATCTTTAGTCGCGAAATCGAAAGCGCATCTACATTATTTAAATAAATTAAAGATAATTTTTACATAATTTTCATTTAGATCAATATTACTATTCAGATCAATATTACTGCCATCTTTAAAATCTTGTCATTTTTATATTTAAATTTTTTTTCTAAAATCAATACTATTGGCAAAATAAAAATGGATTATTTAAAATAGTTTACCCTATTGATGTTAAGATGGTATACAATGATAAAATTAAGTTATACTTATGAAAACATCGTATATGAGATATGAGTTATACTTATGAAAACATCGTATATGAGATATGATAATAAAATCGATTAAATACTTTTTTACAGCAAAAATAGATTTTTGCATTGTGATTTTTGCTGATTAATATTTCAGTGTTTTATTTTAACTAATATTCTTGAATATCTTTTATTATTCTATATATATATGTATATATATGTACGCGCATTCATATGCATGTTCCGTGTATACGTGCACGTGTGTAATTGTTTTTTTCGTTATTTTATTATTTATTATTTATTTGATTATTTAATATTTTATTTCTTGCAATAATAAAATAAATACCATATGATAATTCAATATAAAATGTGTGGTTTTAAAAAGTATATATAAATATAAATCAATATAAAGCTCTGATTAATACAAGTTAAATTAAAACTAATAAAAATCAAGCATGAGATACAAAAATAATAAAATTTCTTAATAAATATTAAGTAAATGTAATAATTAAATTTAATAATTAGTAATTAAATATTTTGGTCCCATTTCATCGTCAATAAGTAAATAAATAAATGACATATAATGAAAACTAAAAAAAAGAAAAATAAATAGAATACAATAAAAAAGATAAAAAAACAAAATCTATAAATAGGTAGATGCCCAAGATATAAAGTTAAAAGGTATTTGTTTCAAGACTCATGTTTATCTTTTTCTTGTTTTGATCAATATTACCATGTAACTCTTTATATATTTAATCTTACAATTAGTATAAAATAAAAAAGTTTTGATTTATATGATATTATATAAAACACACACAATATATAGGCTGTCTCGTAATAATCGTATCATCTCTCGTGTGTAGGTAGAACGAGTTAAATAGAAATAAAAATCCTCTGTTTTGTGATTTTTGCATTAATTAGGAGTTAATGAGCAGTTAATTAAAAAAGATTGACCAATTCGTGCGAATATTTACGCGTAAAAGAGATAGCTCGCTATTATGCGCTATCAGACACGAGGCCCTATCGTTAGACACAATTCATATGTATGTTAAAATTTGCTGTAATAATATTGTTATAATTTAGAGCACTCTTTTTAATGCTTTGTCGCGCGCTTAGTAATCGAGTAATAGTAATCGCTGTTTCTTTTCGCTGCACGCTGATGCATGAATTAGTCGATCTCTTTTAATTAATTTCTTGTTAATCACGAAAATCGGAAAGTGAAAGAGGATTTTTCTACCCAGCTTAACCTGTTTAGTTGCATAAATACGAGAGATGATGCAGTTATATTATCGGATACTATATGTATTAATATTCATTAAAATATTATCTTATAATTATAATAAAGTCGAAATAAGATATTGCAAAATACTGTTCAAGCTATTAAAAACATATGCTTGAAATACACTTGCATTACGTACTACTGCATTACATACTATAAGCGTACGAGCTACTCGTAGCTCGTAAGTGGTATGTGATACAAATGTATGCAAATATATATACATGATGTATATAATACACAAATATATATATATATATATATATATATATATATATATATATAATATACATACATTTTTGTTGCTAATAATAAGTAGTAATAAATTGTCAATTTAGAGTCATAGCTAGAGACAGTTGTTTTATTTATTTATTAAAATAAGCCAATAATCTCTTAAATATATCCATGATATAAATAATTTTAGAAAATATACAATTAGATGTTTATTCAAATATATTTAAATATAAATCAAATATATTACATTAGTCTTACTTATTTTTATCTTATTTTTATCTTATTATACTTTTTAATACTTTTAATATTATTGCCTAAGAGCAAGATTATTCACGTGTTTCATCGATTAAGAGAAAGGTTGTGCGGTAAGATCGCGTAACATGTTCAACGCAATGCTTGAGTTTCAGTCTTTCGCTTTCTCTGCCACGACAAACTACTCGATCGCGCCACGTGCTCTCGATTTTCCTTTATGGAAGTGCTTTTAATGGAATTAACATCACTATGCTCATCGAAATGTTATTGTTAGTGTTGCAAAGGAATCTAGTTGACTTCTGTTATAAAAAAAAAACATGGTGTTTTCATTGGTATGTAATTTAATTTTATAATTACACATGTTATAATATTATACTATAATAGCATATACACAAAATCTTTTAAAAGCAATGCAAAGTTAAATTTTGTTTTTTATTTATTTTCGAGTAAATTTTACACTAATAGATCTATAATTTTGTGTCCATACGATCTTAGCGCGCACGCATGCTATATAAACATATTTAATATTGAGAAAATAGAAAATTTGTGATAAATAATGATCTTTCTTAATGTTTTCGTTAAATAAATGCCAAATACAAATTAACTAAAAGATTAATAAATATGAATTTTTGATAAGCTTATGACACTTTGTATTTTAAACAAATATAACAAAAAACAATGGTAAATACATATAAATACTAATACGAATTTTCTAAAGAAATATTTATACATCTATACACATTTTTATAAAAACTAATCTTCCAAAAATATTGCATGCAAAAAATACGCAAAAATAATTATAAAGGCAAATTATAATATACAAAAATAATTGATAAAAAAATTAATTATAGAAGAGAGAGTTTTATTGTAGTTGAATTTTAAGTGTGTGTATGTACATATGTGTGTGCGTGCGTGCGTGTGTGTGTGTATGCGTGTATATTTGTTGTGTGTGTAACTCTATGTGTGTAGTAATTTGAGCTATCTTTTTAAATTGCATCAACATTGTATATAAATCTTTCGAATATCTAATTGTACTTTTAGATTTGTTATTTCGAAACTTTAATATTTTCTGATTTTCTTTTTGGGTTATTTATAGATTATAATTTTCCGAATTCAATTTATATTCATATTATTTACTTGGAAAGAAAAAAATGTTCAACGTACAAAAAAATTTCATTTCAAAGATACTTCAAATTCACTAGTTATGCAAAGATCATAATTAGAATATCAATTGTCTAATTTCTGAATTCAATTTTGCTTTCTCCGGAGAACTCTATGTTTGACAGTTTCGAAATAAAATACATATTGAATCTAAAAATACTCTAATTACTTGTTTTTTATTTATTATATATTATTGTAAATTTTTGAAAAATCAGCGGTTTATATTTTAATTCACGAATCATATTGCGGAATCTTTTGGTTTCTAAGATATATTACTTCAAAATTTTTTACCTTCTAACTTAAATTTATTTTAACTTAAAAATAATATAATTTAAATATTATATAGGCAAATAATTCAATTATTAGCTTTTTTGACATTGACATATTATGTTAAGAAATATTTAATTGTACAATTTTACATAAATTTGCAACACTTTATTTGAAACAAAAGATTTACATGCAAGGGAAAATAAACTTCTAATTTACGTGAAAGACGATGAATTTTATTGTACTTTCTAAAATAAAATGTTTTACAAAGTACATTGACAGGACAGACGCTTTACCTTCCCTTCTGCATCCCCTCCTCAAAAAATTCAATTCTAACTCAAACCTAATTTTACTTTAGAAAACAGAAATTAGTTTGTTTAGCTAGATTAGAATTTTTTCCAGATAAAAGTTAACAAAAACTTATATCTCACAAATTATTTTATTCTTGATATAATTATAGAGAAAGTAAAGTTTTAAATAATTTACACATTTAATCAGATATCTGTTTTTTCTTTAATTTCTGAAATAAATTATAAAGTAATGACGGTAAGTGTCTACATTAACTTGCACCTCACGCATCACTTTCCTCTTTACATATATTATAGAGGACGCAATAATACACTCTTTGAATTATGTGACACTCTACTTTCATTCCTGAGATGTTGAAACATCATAATTTTCATATTTACTTGTATTACCTCTTATTTTTATATCCTACTTGTGTGTTTATATATTTTTTTTTGTTTATAATTGCTTATTTTGTCACTGTAGGTCACTGTACGCTTTAGAATTATTGTTTAATTTTGCTAAAAATTTATTTTTATTATACATTTGCTTGTCACTGTGTCACTGTCAGTAACTTACTCACTTAATAAATACATATTAATGTTATATGAGAGCAATAAAACAAAATATAATATATATAAAACAAGTACTATATAAAAGTATTATACTATATATGCGCGTATATATATATATATACATATGTGTGTGTGTGTGTGTGTGTGTGTGTGTGTGTTAATTGTAATTTCCCCCATTCATAAATGTAATATATAATATATAACATATGTTATATATATGTAATATATAATATATACATATGTTATATATTATTGTTATATTATAATTATACTCTATTTATAATAGAATTAGTTCATAGAATCGATCATAACATTGATCTCTAAACAAATAAAATAAAAATTATATATATTTTATTTATGAAACTCTCGCAATTTTTTATTTATATAGAAATTCAGATTTTTTTGCTTCAAATAAGTAAATAGACTTTTTTCCATTTACTCGATATTTATTAATACTTATTAATAAATTACTTTAATTTCAAAAATAATTTATTTAACATTTTAAATCCTTTGTTGAGATTGTATCAGAAATTATATTGTCAAAGATGAAATAGATTTTTTGAATCTTATTAGTGCCCGCCTTTCATATGCATTTTAAGACAAAAACTTGAATATGAATTAATTAGAGACTCTGTAAGTGTCTAATTGTAAGACATAATAATAAGAGTCTTGCCATGTGATATCCAATTTTGATTGATCCTTTAGGATCTGGACAATTCTCGCTCGTATTTAATACAGATACAAACCATACACTTAATATAAACATTATATTTCAGCAACATAAATAAAAAATAAACGTTTTAGAAGAATTATATAATAATCATTTTATTAAAATATACATCCACTCATTATCGCCTTGATGGCAAGACTCATATTATAGAGTCTCTAAAGTTAAGTCCGATTTCATCGCGTAACGACAAACGAAAGAACACATATAGCAATATTATTTATCCATTTATTTATTTATTAGAAAATAATTCCTTTATAATACAATATTCCTTTTTAGAAGGAGGATTAAGATATATCAGCAGAAAGTTTGTTAGATAATAAAAATATAAAACATTTAATACTTAGAAAATAACATATATAGAATTAATATAAAGCTTATTATAAAGTATGTTAGAAAAACAAGTAAATTACAAATAAATTATAGAAAAGCAGCGCGAATTAAGAACTAATCATATTAGTTTCAAGATGATGACGCAACACTCATTTAAATGATGCAAAATTCGAGTAAAAACAGTCGATATAATTAAGTAAATCATTTGCCAACAGACACATTCTATTTATAGATTTATACTTTGCATAAGAGATAAGAGGTAAAGCATATGCCTTCTCATTGATCTTGCTAGAATATGCAATTCTATATTGTGTAATAAGTCCGGACACACGCATGAACACACACACACACACAATCAATAAGTCCTCTCACTATTTTATAGAGGACTTTTAAAAAGATTTTTCTGCTGTTTAGAAATAAAAGTTTGAATTCGTTTAGTATGGGTATATATCATAAGAATATGATCTAACAATAAGATCTAAGCAATCCATTGTCTTATTTATAAACAAACTTGTCTTACAAAGATATATGCTAAATACACATAGAAGAAGTAGTCAATATATCAATAAAAATGATAGTGTAAGCATATATGTTCATTACAATTGACAAAAGACATTCTCGATTCTTTTTTTTCCTTTTTGAGTATTGTTGTTGCAAAATTAATTATTCTAATAATTAATTTTTACTTTATGTTTTCAGATTTTCGCAAAATATCAAAAAGAAATATTTCGGAAATCTTTCTAATATAATGATGTATCGGATACATGACGTTACAAGTACTATTTACACATATTAATATAATAATTAATTTTCCTTATCCTGCATGTTTTACGAATATATTGATTTATAATTACAATATAAGCACAAGAGTATAAAAAAGACGTATATTAAAATAAAGTAATAAGAAATAGCGATAAAAAATAGAATTTATCCTATTTAGTTCGACTTTATTTCTCAAAGAGGTGTTTTATAAAATATAATTCAAAAAAGAAGCAAAAATATTCGTAAACTTGACTATTTAAAAAATTTGGACAAAATTAATATTGGTTGAACAAAATTAATATTGGAGAATACAACCAGTAAGAGAAATGAATGTCACAACAATAGTCGATGCCATAAAAGCAGCGACCATCGTACTCGGGGTCAGCATCAGTAAGATTACTATAATCCCAGTATTGATTGTCGCACTCATGTACTTCAATTATGATCTCATGGACCCGGAAAATCATCCGCGCGTTACGAAGGAATTAAAAAAAAGTTACGATTTTGTTATTGTCGGCGGAGGTTCGGCCGGCAGCGTAGTCGTCAATAGGTTGACCGAAAATCCAGAATGGGACGTGCTATTGCTAGAGGCTGGAGGTCATGAAACAGAAATAACTGATGTGCCAATATTATCTCTATATTTGCATAAAAGTAAAATTGATTGGAAATATCAGACACAGCCTCAAAATACAGCCTGTCAAGCTATGACTGATCATCGATGTTCTTGGACTAGGGGCAAGGTAGTTTTGATAATTATTACAAAAACTATGATTATTAAAAACAAAAAAGAAAGAGAGAGAGAGAGAGAGAGAGAGAGAGAGAAAGCCAATAATATCAATATAACATGTATAAATATAATAATACAAATACAATAATAATAGTGAAAAGGCTAATGTCGAATCAACGTCAGTTTGATATCTAAAATTTAATTGAATCGAAATTGATATCGAAAATCAATCAATTTTGATCAAATTATTCTGTCATAAGAATGGCTTGCTTCTTAGTTATCTGTGTTCAAAACTTCTAAAGTGTCCAAAATTAAAAGATTACTATTTACATATGAGAATATATGGTTTTCGATTTGATTAGAGTTAATATCGATTCGATGCGCACTTTCGCAAAAATCGACAGAAGATCGATATGAAGGAAAAGAAAATGATGTCGATGTCAACTTTCGTTCATTTCATTTTATACTTTGATCAATATTATTCAATCATGGTCTTGATATATTTCAAAATTATTGAAATCGAGAAATGATTCCTAAATAATTACCAAAAGTCAATTCGATATTGAATTGAATTCTTATATATAATATCTTAGCGCATAAACAGTTTGAAGTCTAAAAATATAGGCTTCCCTTTCTCTAAAAATTAACACTAATTATCGAACATAAAGACGTCTTATAAAGATGGCATGTTATTATCATGTATATATATATATATATATATATATATATATATATATATATATATATATATATATATATATATATATATATATATATATATTGTGAAAAATCTCAAGTCACTGTGTACGGAATGTCAAATGTATATACATATTATGTGATTGTATATTATGTATATACATAATATACATAACATACATAACATACAATCAAAATTGGAAAGTAATTCCTGATTTCTACAATTATATTACAATTTCTTGTAATCGAAATATAAATATCTATTATATTGTATATATTAATTATTACGCGATTAGAAATAATCATCTTATCGAAAGAAAAAAAAAAAAAACAGGTTACAAAACTCATTTTGCAGTTATGTGATTATTCATACTCAATCTACTCAATCGATTAAATACTTTAGGTCCTTGGAGGTTCCAGTGTTTTAAATACTATGTTGTACGTCCGAGGAAATCGACGAGATTACGATCAATGGCGAAATTTTGGTAATCCTGGTTGGGGGTACGAAGACGTGCTACCGTTTTTCATCAAATCGGAGGACCAAAGAAATCCATATTTGGCACGTAATACAAAATATCATAGCACAGGTTCGCATACTTCAATTACCACTGTATAATAATCATGTATATTATATGAAATATAAATACTTTTTTACTTTTATTATTCTTAATTTTCCAGGAGGATATCTAACTGTGCAAGACAGCCCTTATGTTACTCCATTAGGCGTAGCGTTTCTTCAGGCTGGCGAAGAGATGGGTTACGATATTTGCGATGTCAATGGCGAGCAGCAAACCGGCTTCGCCTTTTTTCAGTTTACAATGCGACGGGGTGCTAGATGCAGCGCTGCTAAAGCATTTGTGCGACCTATTCAACTGAGAAAGAATTTTCATCTTTCACTGTGGAGTCATGTGACTCGAATACTAATAGATTCGCAGAGCAAACGAGCGTACGGAGTAGAATTTATTAGAAATGGTCGTAAAGAGATAGTATTTGCAAAAAAAGAAATAATTCTCTCCGCCGGCGCTATCAATAGTCCGCAATTATTAATGCTGTCAGGAGTAGGACCACGTGTCCATCTGGAGCAATTAGGAATTCCTGTAATTCAAGATTCACCCGGGGTTGGACAAAATCTGCAGGATCACATAGCAATTGGCGGTCTCGTTTTTCCGATCGATTATAAAATCAGCATCGTGATGAATCGAATGGTAAACGTCAATTCTGCACTGAGATACGCCATCACCGAAGATGGTCCGTTGACATCCAGCATCGGTCTCGAGGCGGTCGGTTTTATCGCCACCAAATATGTCAATGAGACCGACTGGCCCGATATCGAATTCATGTTGACGTCTTCGGGAGTGAACTCTGATGGTGGCAGTCATGTAAAGAATGCTCATGGTTTAACTGACGAATTCTACAATGAAGTATTTAGTGAACTCAACAACCGCGATGTTTTCGGGGTGTTTCCAATGATGCTTAGACCTAAATCGCGCGGCTATATCAGGCTGAAATCTAAAAATCCTTTAGATTATCCATTGCTTTATCACAACTATCTCACTCATCCAGAAGATGTGGCAGTACTTCGCGAGGGTGTTAAAGCGGCCATTGCCTTCGGTGAAATGAGCAGTATGAAAAGATTCGGTTCTAGATTTTATAGCAAACAATTACCCAATTGCAAGCACATTCCACTTTATACGGATGAATATTGGGAATGTGTTTTACGCATGTATACTATGACAATATACCATATGAGCTGCACCGCTAAGATGGGCCCGTCTAATGACCCTATGGCAGTTGTGGATCCGCAATTAAGAGTCTATGGAATCGAAGGTCTGCGGGTTATTGATGCGTCAATTATGCCGACTATTACTAGCGGCAACATAAATGCGCCTGTCATTATGATTGGTGAAAAGGGCGCTGATATGATAAAGACAATGTGGATGCAATCATCTCACCCCAAGAAAGATAATGTCACTGTTGCTATTTCTTGATGTTAGTCAATTGGATAGTATTGAGTAACGTGACATAAATGATGATTAATTAAAAAAATTGGATCAAATAAGTTTAAAATGAATAATTTAAATACATAATTATATATTGTTTTGGGAAAAATTAACTTGGATTTTAAGATAAGAATGTAATTTAAAAAAAGATATTCGTAATTATTTATAATTAAATATTTGGATGTGTAACGTATTTATAAAGAGTAATCTAGTAAACCTGATACAATTACAAATTACAATTACAATTACAATTACAAATTAGTTAGACAGCAGATACAATTATAAATTAGTTACAGTAGTTTTATATCAAATACGTTTGAAAATTTAAGATAGAAAAAATAATATTTACTCCAGCAAAAAATTCTTTTATAGAATTTAATTAATAATAAAACTTATATTAGCTAATATTTTAATTTTATAAAATATATTCTCTATTTTTTTCTCTACTAATAGAATAAAAAAATATTAAAAATACATAAAATATTACATTTATTATTAAATATAACTCTTAAATTTGTGTGTTTAGAGAACACAAATGTGTTCAGGATTATTCTCTATGTGAGCATAATATTTCTAATTATATAATTGAACAAAGTTACAAAAAAAAATTTATTTTTTATCTTGAACTAGAATATTTTTTACAAAGCGTGCGCCATGCATGCGCCATTTAGTTCCTTTTATTGTGTCATATAATACAAAAAAATATATGAGTGAGTATGTTACTTGTATATATAATTATGTATATAAGAACTTATTAGATACATAAAACAAAGTACACATTAACATTAGGAAATTAAATGGCTCTATATGTGAAACATAAATTTGAATTTCACAGCAAATAAAAGCCAGACGCGGACAGTAGTGCATCAGATTCATCGAAAATTAATTTCTCGACGAAACCGATTAATTGTGCCTGAGGCACAAATTTTTCTTGGTCTATATACGGTCTATATACTTGGTCAGTATATATTTAAATGTCAATTCCAAATTTTTAATAAATTTCTCTTTACTCCCCTGAAGAAGTATTGCATTGTGGATTTCTTCAATGATTTCGTCAGTCATAGCGGTTTTTGGGCGATTTGAATGTTTATCATCATTTATATACGACTATTAATGTCTGATTCGGGTCGCCAAAATACGTCAAAGCATAATAATGCAGAGCGTAACCATCGACTTATAGAACGGACTGAGCATCGCGATAGACAGGTGAGCGCCCGCTGTAGAGAGAGAGAGAGATATTATACATATGAGGCTTATTTTGTCTCTCTTGCTAACATCTCTGGTAGCTTTTTCAATATATCGATGAAAATTACTAATGAGATGTTAGCAAAAGAGACAGACATAATAGGCCTTCAATATAATACCTCTCTCTCTACAGCGGACGCTCGCCTGTCTATCACGATGCTTAGTTCACTCTATTATAAGTCGATTAAATTTCGCAATTATTTATATATATATAACACTACACTTTGTTGCATTCAATGCCAGTTCTAATGACATATTTTATGATGTGATAAGGTTTGCTGTAGCGTACTATTATATTTATACTTTAAAAATAATCTTGTAGAACTATATTTTGCAATTTAAGAAATGTAATTCATCTACGATAAAATAAACAACTGAGTTTTTCATAATACAGTATTAATGTAAAAAGTGTCATTATATTATATATTATGTAAAATACAATCAAAAGTATTTGTATTATAATTAAAAAGTGACTAGTCTAACAGATTTGCTCAAATAGTCTACAAATATATACATCTTGAATGCTTAAAATTGTTTGGTAATCAAAATCATATCTTTATAAAAAAATAGATTTCTTGTTGCAGAATACATGTATCTATTAGCGATTCTTTTTTCTCAGTATATATATATGTTGTTCTCAACAATATATTTCTTATAGTCTTAAAATAATTTTATGTCATATGAATAAAGATTTGTAAATTAGAATAATAATTTTTTAAACATTATATATATTATTTAAACATAGAGATGTGAAAAATTTTTTTTTATACAATACTTATTTTAATTAATGATGATGAGTTGTGATCAAAGCAGGTAAAAATAATCCTATTACCAAGAATAATATTTCTTTAACTTTAAGTCCAGATGACGTTGTACCTTCGTTTGATAAATGTGAATAATTACTACTTCTTGTCATTAATTCTGGCAAAACATGTACAGTAGCTACATAAAGAAATGTTCCAGCACTAAACAGCATAGCCAAGCCAGTCGCATTGACACTACTCAATGTTTCTTTTCCTTCCTGCAACAATGCAAAATTTTTTATTGATTAAATAATAAAATTAAATTTTGTATCACATACCAAAACTAACAAGAATTTTAAAAAACAAAGTATATGAACTGATGTTACATTCAAGCTCATCGAAACAATAATGTAAGCATAAAATAAAAGGACTAAATTTTAAAAAAAATCCATAAAAATTTTATTTGTATATATCGATAGGAAATATATACAAATAACATTCATTCTTTAAAAAAATATATTAAATTAGTACCCGCATTTTACTATTGCTTCTCTATAATATATATTGATTAAGTATCTTGTGCACTGTACGTTATTTCATTACAATCGGTATTTATTAAGCAAAAATTATGTAATTTAATAACAAAAATATTGAGCAAATGAATAATATATAAGTGATTTTAATCGTTAAATGCTTAACACAATTGCTTTTAATGTATCTGTTCTAAATCGTAAAGCATTTCTTTCCAATTTGCACTAATATGTTAAACAATTGTCATTGCAGAGATTGCGTTTCGACAGTTTGGATATTCATAAGCATACTGTAGCAAGAAGAGTAATTCTATGTAATTTCATTATATAAATTTTACATCAAATTTGTTTCTATAATATAAAAAAAAATAGTAACACATTTTTTTAAGTATTTACTCTAAATTATGTCATTCTATAGAGCAAGTATTATAAATGTTTAGATATATCAGTATATGGTTACGCTTTTATGCATCAGCAGAAACATTTTTTTTTTCAAATAATAAATATTTTTAATAAACAATATACATATGTATAGAGTAAAGAAACAAGTATAGCGCGCATATGTGTGTAACTGTATGTGTGTATGTGTACACATTTTGCGATATATTCCATATACTCCTTAACAAAATTAAAATATTAATTTGAAATAGGAAGAAGAAATATGTAGGCAAAATAATGAAATCTTTAAGTAATTTCCTGAAAAATGAACTATAAAACGATTATTTTGAAGAGTTTTTAAAACAAGTAGGTTCTCCAATCAATTTCAACCTATTTTAATTAAGAATATCAGATCATTTATTTCAATGATTTTAGATATATTATAGGAAAGAAAATACTGAATAGCCTTTAATAAACATTAAATATTATTTACTTTTAATTCCGAAATTGTAAGTAGATATATAGAGAATTAAAGTCCTTTAATAAAAAGTCACTTTACATTGTTCGATGTTTTAGATACAAAATAAGGTCCAAGATTTTTAAAAATCATCAAAATTATATTGATATTACTTGATACAAGTTTTATTTGTATTATTTGTATTATTACTAAAATTGCAAATATTTAAATTAAATTTAGATGAGATTAATTTATGAGCAATATAATCTTACATATTAATTTACGTTAATATTAGTATTCTCTCATATTCCGTACTGATTTAAACAAATTTATTTTAATAAAAATTAATTTATTTGTTTAATTAATTATAATTATTATTTATTTGCAATAAATTGGAAATCCTTAATATTAAAGTTTTTTCTTTTAAAATGAAAAGAAAAAAAGTATAATTCGTAAAAGTGCTCTTATTCAAATATAAGATTTACCATATTAACGTAATATTTCGATACAATATTGTTACATAAAATTTGTGTACAAATATCTTTAAAATATATATAAAAAATGATTATGGCAAAAATAGATAACATTACTCACTTTTCCAATTCCAAAATATGTCACAAGTGCAAGACACGGTGCCGCAAGAGAGAAAATTAATAAGTGTCTGCTTATTTTCTTTCTATCTACACCTTCATGAAGAAGAAATGACACAAGTCCAAATGCAGCTGGTGCCTATAAAAATAATTTAATGTTTAACGATAAAAAAAATTGATAAGTTAATTATATTAAATTACATTTTTTATTAAGTGCTTGTTAATTAATTTCTGAAACATTGTATATAATTCTTACTTTGTGCAACATTATTGCGAAAAAAACTATCACTTCCACATCAGCTTGAGATGTAGTAGCAGCAGCTCCCAATGCAACTCCATCAACCGCCGCATGTACTATAAGACCTAAAGTTGCTGTAATACTTTTTTGTCTTCCTCCACTTTTTCTGGCTGAACATTGATCAATTAAAAGCATAAATACAAAACCAAGTACTAAACTAATTCCAATTAAAGAATGTAAATTGCCTGTAAAAAAAACAGGAATACTATTAATGTTAGATATTAATTTCATGAAATGTGGTAATCAGTAAACATGCAATTACATACTATATAAACCTTTTTCATTAGTAATACCACCAGTAAATAATGCTCTTATACCCTCAGGTATAATCACTGCTAATGCAGTACCAACAAGAAGTCCTGCTCCTAATATTGAAACTAATTGTAACTTGTCCTATGGAAAACATATTGTATATAAATTATAAGATACATTGAATTCTGATATACCTATTATATACATACATAATTTTATATACATAAAATATTCTTTACTTCTATATCTTACTTCTGATAAATTTATAACTAATGGCAGTGATCCAGCTACACAAGATCCAACAAACATAACAAGAGAAAGCATCCATAGCATTGCTCTCTCCTCCATTTTTATTTAATACTGATGGCAATTTTTAATTTTTAACATTATTATATCAATATATAAAATATACATCTTAGACATTATGTCAGGTATTTGACTAGCGATATTCAATTATAAATTTGCAATTATATATTGCTCTATAATGTCAATGTAATAATTTTTATGACAGATCAAAATATAAGTAAGATATTCGCTGATTTATATACAATATTCATTGAATCGATTAATTAAACCACAAAAGTCGACAAGATCGACAGACTATTCAGAATAATTCCTTCATCTCGAGCATAGACATATAACATATATAGATGGAGCCATATATTTATTACATAAAGGGTCGTTTACAATGGCCGTAGCATAAGGTTGAAAGGCCGTAGTCGTAAGAAATTGACCAATCACAGTTGATTATTCTCCTGAACTTCAACTGGGATTGGTCAATTTCTAACGACTACGGCCTTACAACCTTATGCTACGGCCATTGTAGACGACCCTTAAAAGACCGTCTACAATGGAGGATAATAAAGCCTCGTTCACAATGAGTCGCAAGTCTGAAGTCGTAAGTAAATTGACCAATTGCAGTTGATTATTCAGATAAATAATAGACTGTGATTGATCAATTTGCTGACTTGCGAACCATTGTAGATGAGTCTTAAGATATCAGAGTAGGCAATGCCGTGTATATCTAGATCAAGCATCCTCAGAAGGGAGCGAAGTAAGAAATTGACAGTTTAAGGCCGGTATTCATAGTCCGTTCTTATATTTAAGATGGTCTTAAGAACCCATTCAATTAATCAAATAGCTGCAATGCGGTCATTGATTGGTTGAATGGGTTCCTAGGACGATCTTAAATATAAGAACAGACTATGAATACCGGCCTAATGCGTCGTCTACAATGAGATTTTAAGGAGACTTAAGGCGTAAGATATAAGACCTGAGCAGAATGGCTGCCTTATAATTTTAAGACTATGTTTTATGCCTTAAGTCTTTGTCATAGGTAACGCACAATACTGTGTGTTATGTCTCGAGTCTTATGTATACGCGAACGTTTATTTCTTACAAACGTTTGCGTATACATAAGACTCGGGACATAACACACAGTATTGTGCGTTACCTAAGACAAAAACATAAGGCATAAAACATAGTCTTAAAATCTTAAGGCAGCCATTCTGCTCAGGCCCTTAAGAAATTGACCAATCACAGTCGAGTATTCTCTTAATACTTGACTGAATATAACTCTGCGTCTCGACATATCGCGAAATATCGTCAAAATATTGTTATCATAATCATAACGTATCGCATCGTATCTTAATCCTATCGTATCATATCGTATCGTATCGTATCGTATCGTAACGTATCGTATCATATCGCATCGTATAATAATCGTATCGTATAATATCGTATTGTATCGTATCATAATCGTATCGTATCATAATCGTGTTATATCGTATCGTATCGTATCATATTCTAATCATATCGTATCATATCGTACCGTACCATAACCATATCTTATCGTACGAACGGGAGTCCTTTCGCTGATGCGCAAGCTTCTGCGCACGCGTCGGAGTCATTTCGCCCATGCGCGACATTTTGCGCACGCGCGGTAATCTGCGCGCATGCGCGGACAAGATCCGAACTCGAATCGCCGTATCTCCGAAACCGTAGGTCCCACCGGGACGAGGTATAGAACCTATCCGAATGCCGTTCCTCAATGCCGTCTATGAGGTCCTATACCCTTTCCCTCTAGTACCCACCGTTCGCCAGGGAAACGAGATTTAAACTTTCGAATCGCCGTATCTCCGAAACTATAAGTCCAATCGCGACGAGGTATAGGCCCTTTCTTGTTGCCGTTCCTCAATGCCGTCTGTGAGGTCCTATACTCCTTCCCTCTAGCACCCACCGTTCGCCAGGGAATCGAGATTTAAACATTCGAATCGCCGTATCTCCGAAACTGTAAGTCCTATCACGACGAGGTATAGGACCTTTCTTGTTGCCATTCCTCAATGAAGTCTATGAGGTCCTATACACTTTCCCTCTAGCACCCACCGTTCGCCAGGGAAACGAGATTTAAACATTCGAATCGCCGTATCTCCGAAACTATAAGTCCTATCGCGACTGTGTATAGGACCTTTCTTGTTGCCGTTTCTCAATGCCGTCATTGAGGTCCTATACCCTTTCCCTCTAGCACCTACCGTTCGCCAGGTAAACGAGATTTAAACTTTCGAATCGTCGTATCTCCGAAACTATAAGTCCTATCGCGACGACGTATAGGACCTTTCCTGTTGCCGTTTCTCAATGCCGTCTATGAGGTCCTATACACTTTCCCTCTAGCACCCACCGTTCGCCAGGGAAACGAGATTTCAACTTTCGAATCGCCGTATCTCCGAAACTATAAGTCCAATCGCGACGAGGTATAGGATCTTTTTTGTTGCCGTTCCTCAGTGCCGTCTATGAGTTCCTATACACTTTCCCTCTAGCACCCACCGTTCGCCAGGGAAACGAGATTTCAGCTTTCGAATCGCCGTATCTCCGAAACTATAAGTCCTATCGCGACTATGTATAGGACCTTTCTTGTTGCCGTTCATCAGTGCCGTCTATGAGATCCTATACCCTTTCCCTCTAGCACCCACCGTTCGCCAGGGAAACGAGATTTAAACTTTGGAATCGCCGTATCTCCGAAACTAAAAGTCCAATCGCGACGAGGTATAGGACCTTTTTTGTTGCCGTTCCTCAGTGCCGTCTATGAGGTCCTATACACTTTCCCTCTAGCACCCACCGTTTACCCGAAAAACGAATATGACGGGTCACGCCAAGACGCTATCTCCGAAACGAAGTGACTTACAGCCTCGGTTCATAGGACCTATTTTGTAGGGCTCCCAGAATACTATAAACCCGCTTCGGACCCCGAAGTGGTATCTCCAACCGTTCGCGAGATAATCGAAAATTCCTATTTTCTCGGGAATCTAGTTCTACTTCGACCTCGGACCTTCAATAGAATCCGTATCGCGGCATTTCCTACACGATAGAATGATTAATTCAACGCGACTTTTTGCGAAAGCGAAGGAGTCTCTTGGCGCATGCGCGACCATCTGCGCAAGCGCGCGAGACATTTCGTGCCAACGCCAACATCTGCGAACACGCGAAAGTCTTTTCGAACATACGCGAGCTACTGCGCACGCGCGGGAGACTTGCCGCGCATGTGCGACCTTCTGCGCAAACGCGCTAGACATTTCGTGCCAACGCGAACTTCTGCGCACGCGCGAAAGTCTTTTCGAACATGCGAGAGCTACTGCGCACGCGCGGGAGAATTGCCGCGCATTCGCGACCTTCGGCGCACGCGCGGGAGTCCTTTAGCGCATGCACGAGCTTCTGCGCACGCGCGAAAGTCTTTTCGAACATGCGCGAGCTACTGCGCACGTGCGGGAGACTTGCCGCGCATGCCCGACCTTCGACGCAAGCGCAGGAATCTTTTGGCGCATGCGCGACCTTCTGCGCAAGCGCGCGAGTCATTTCGTGCCAACGCGAACTTCTGCGGAGGCGCGAAAGTCTTTTCGAACATGCGCGACCTTCTGCGCACGCGCGGGAGTCTTTTCGTGCCAACCCGAACTTCTGCGCAGGCGCGAAAGTCTTTTCGAACATGCGCGAGCTACTGCGCACGCGCGGGAGACTTGCCGCGCATGCGCGACCTTCGACGCACGCGCAGGAATCTTTTGGCGCATGCGCGACCTTCGGCGCACGCGCGGGAGTCTTCTCGAACATGCGCGAGCTACTGCGCACGCGCGGGAGACTTACCGCGCATGCGCAACCTTCTGCGCAAGCGCGCGAGTCATTTCGTGACAACGCGAACTTCTGCGCACGCGCGAAAGTCTTTTCGAACATGCGCGAGCTACTGCGCACGCGCGGTAGAATTGCCGCTCATGCACTAACTTCGACGCACGCGCATGAATCTTCTGGCGCATGCGCGACCTTCGGCGCACGCGCGGGAGTCTTTTCGAACATACGCGAGCTACTGCGCACGCGCGGGAGACTTGCCGCGCATGCGCGACCTTCGATGCACGCGCATGAATCTTTTGACGCATGCGCGACCTTCGGCGCACACGCGGGAGTCTTTTCGAACATACGCGAGCTACTGCGCACGCGCGGGAGTCACATCGTGCCAACGCGACTTCTGCGCACGCGCGAAAATCATTTTGATCATGCGCGAGCTACTGCGCACTCGCGGGAGACTTGCCGCGCATGCGCGACCTTCTGCGCAAGCGCACGAGTCATTTCGTGCCAACGCGAACTTTTGCGCACGCGCGAAAGTCTTTTCGAACATGCGCGAGCTACTGTGCACGCGCGGGAGACTTGCCGCGCATGCCCGACATTCGACGCACGCGCATGAATCTTCTGGCGCATGCGCGAACTTCGGCGCACGCGCGGGAGGCTTTTCGAACATACGCGAGCTACTGCGCACGCGCGGGAGACTTGCCGCGCATGCGCGACATTCGACGCACGCGCATGAATCTTCTGGCGCATGCGCGAACTTCTGCGCACGCGCGGGAGGCTTTTCGAACATACGCGAGCTACTGCGCACGCGCGGGAGACTTGCCGCGCATGCGCGACATTCGACGCACGCGCTTGAATCTTCTGGCGCATGCGCGATCTTCGGCGCACGCGCGGGAGGCTTTTCGAACATACGCGAGCTACTGCGCAAGCGCGGGAGTCTTGCCGCGCATGCGCGACATTCTTTGCAAGCGCGCGAGTCATTTCGTGCCAACGCGAACTTCTGCGCACGCGCGAAAGTCTTTTCGAACATGCGCGAGCTACTGCGCACGCGCGGGAGTCATTTCGTGCCAACGCGAACTTCTGCGCACGCGCGAAAGTCTTTTCGAACATGCGCGAGCTACTGCGCACGCGCGGGAGACTTGCCGCGCATGCGCGACCTTCGGCGCACGCGCATGAATCTTTTGGCGCATGCGCGACCTTCGGCGCACGCGCGGGAGTCTTTTCGAACATACGCAAGCTACTGCGCACGCGCGGGAATCATTTCGTGCCAACGCGAACTTCTACGCAGGCGCGAAAGTCTTTTCGAACATGCGCGAGCTACTGCGCACTCGCGGGAGACTTGCCGCGCATGCGCGACCTTCTGCGCAAGCGCACGAGTCATTTCGTGCCAACGCGAACTTCTGCGCACGCGCGAAAGTCTTTTCGAACATGCGCGAGCTACTGCGCACGCGCGGGAGACTTGCCGCGCATGCGCGACCTTCTGCGCAAGCGCACGAGTCATTTCGTGCCAACGCGAACTTCTGCGCACGCGCGAAAGTCTTTTCGAACATGCGCGAGCTACTGCGCACGCGCGGGAGACTTGCCGCGCATGCGCGACATTCGACGCACGCGCATGAATTTTCTGGCGCATGCGCGATCTTCGGCGCACGCGCGGGAGGCTTTTCGAACATACGCGAGCTACTGCGCACGCGCGGGAGACTTGCCGCGCATGCGCGACCTTCGACGCACGCGCATGAATCTTTTGGCGCATGCGCGACTTTCGGCGCACGCGCGGGAGTCTTTTCGAACATACGCGAGCTACTGCGCAAGCGCGGGAGTCTTGCCGCGCATGCGCGACATTCTTTGCAAGCGCGCGAGTCATTTCGTGCCAACGCGAACTTCTGCGCACGCGCGAAAGTCTTTTCGAACATGCGCGAGCTACTGCGCACGCGCGGGAGACATGCCGCGCATGCGCGACCTTCGGCGCACGCGCATGAATCTTTTGGCTCATGCGCGACCTTCGGCGCACGCGCGGGAGTCTTTTCGAACATACGCGAGCTACTGCGCACGCGCGGGAGTCATTTCGTGCCAACGCGAACTTCTGCGCAGGCGCGAAAGTCTTTTCGAACATGCGCGAGCTACTGCGCACTCGCGGGAGACTTGCCGCGCATGCGCGACCTTCGACGCACGCGCATGAATCTTTTGGCGCATGCGAGACCTTCGGCGCACGCGCGGGAGTCTTTTCGAACATACGCGATCTACAGCGCACGCGCGGGAGACTTGCCGCGCATGCGCGACCTTCTGCGCAAGCGCACGAGTCATTTCGTGCCAACGCGAACTTCTGCGCACGCGCGAAAGTCTTTTCGAACATGCGCGAGCTACTGCGCACGCGCGGGAGACTTGCCGCGCATGCGCGACATTCGACGCACGCGCATGAATCTTCTGGCGCATGCGCGATCTTCGGCGCACGCGCGGGAGGCTTTTCGAACATACGCGAGCTACTGCGCACGCGCGGGAGACTTGCCGCGCATGCGCGACCTTCGACGCACGCGCATGAATCTTTTGGCGCATGCGCGACATTCGGCGCACGCGCGGGAGTCTTTTCGAACATACGCGAGCTACTGCGCAAGCGCGGGAGTCTTGCCGCGCATGCGCGACATTCTTTGCAAGCGCGCGAGTCATTTCGTGCCAACGCGAACTTCTGCGCACGCGCGAAAGTCTTTTCGAACATGCGCGAGCTACTGCGCACGCGCGGGAGACATGCCGCGCATGCGCGAACTTCGGCGCACGCGCGGGAGTCTTTTCGAACATACGCGAGCTACTGCGCACGCGCGGGAGTCTTTTGGCGAATGCGCGACCTTCTGCGCAAGCGCGCGAGTCATTTCGTGCCAACGCGAACTTCTGCGCACGCGCGAAAGTCTTTTCAAACATGCGCGAGCTACTGCGCACGCGCGGGAGACATGCCGCGCATGCGCGACCTTCGGCGCACGCGCATAAATCTTTTGGCGCATGCGCGACCTTCGGCGCACGCGCGGGAGTCTTTTCGAACATACGCGAGCTACTGCGCACGCGCGGGAGTCATTTCGTGCCAACGCGAACTTCTGCGCAGGCGCGAAAGCCTTTTCGAAGATGCGCGAGCTACTGCGCACTCGCGGGAGACTTGTCGCGCATGCGCGACCTTCGACGCACGCGCATGAATCTTTTGGGGCATGCGAGACCTTCGGCGCACGCGCGGAAGTCTTTTCGAACATACGCGATCTACAGCGCACGCGAGGGAGACTTGCCGCGCATGTGCGACCTTCTGCGCAAGCGCACGAGTCATTTCGTGCCAACGCGAACTTCTGCGCACGCGCGAAAGTCTTTTCGAACATGCGCGAGCTACTGCGCACGCGCGGGAGACTTGCCGCGCATGCGCGACATTCGACGCACGCGCATGAATCTTCTGGCGCATGCGCGAACTTCGGCGCACGCGCGGGAGGCTTTTCGAACATACGCGAGCTACTGCGCACGCGCGGGAGACTTGCCGCGCATGCGCGACATTCGACGCACGCGCATGAATCTTCTGGCGCATGCGCGATCTTCGGCGCACGCGCGGGAGGCTTTTCGAACATACGCGAGCTACTGCGCACGCGCGGGAGACATGCCGCGCATGCGCGACATTCTTTGCAAGCGCGCGAGTCATTTCGTGCCAACGCGAACTTCTGCGCACGCGCGAAAGTCTTTTCGAACATGCGCGAGCTACTGCGCACGCGCGGGAATCATTTCGAGCCAACGCGAACTTCTGCGCACGCGCGAAAGTCTTTTCGAACATGCGCGAGCTACTGCGCACGCGCGGGAGACTTGCCGCGCATGCGCGACCTTCGGCGCACGCGCATGAATCTTTTGGCGCATGCGCGACCTTCGGCGCACGCGCGGGAGTCTTTTCGAACATACGCAAGCTACTGCGCACGCGCGGGAATCATTTCGTGCCAACGCGAACTTCTACGCAGGCGCGAAAGTCTTTTCGAACATGCGCGAGCTACTGCGCACTCGCGGGAGACTTGCCGCGCATGCGCGACCTTCTGCGCAAGCGCACGAGTCATTTCGTGCCAACGCGAACTTCTGCGCACGCGCGAAAGTCTTTTCGAACATGCGCGAGCTACTGCGCACGCGCGGGAGACTTGCCGCGCATGCGCGACATTCGACGCACGCGCATGAATCTTCTGGCGCATGCGCGATCTTCGGCGTACGCGCGGGAGGCTTTTCGAACATACGCGAGCTACTGCGCACGCGCGGGAGACTTGCCGCGCATGCGCGACCTTCGACGCACGCGCATGAATCTTTTGGCGCATGCGAGACCTTCGGCGCACGCGCGGGAGTCTTTTCGAACATACGCGATCTACAGCGCACGCGCGGGAGACTTGCCGCGCATGCGCGACCTTCTGCGCAAGCGCACGAGTCATTTCGTGCCAACGCGAACTTCTGCGCACGCGCGAAAGTCTTTTCGAACATGCGCGAGCTACTGCGCACGCGCGGGAGACTTGCCGCGCATGCGCGACATTCGACGCACGCGCATGAATCTACTGGCGCATGCGCGATCTTCGGCGCACGCGCGGGAGGCTTTTCGAACATACGCGAGCTACTGCGCACGCGCGGGAGACTTGCCGCGCATGCGCGACCTTCGACGCACGCGCATGAATCTTTTGGCGCATGCGCGACTTTCGGCGCACGCGCGGGAGTCTTTTCGAACATACGCGAGCTACTGCGCAAGCGCGGGAGTCTTGCCGCGCATGCGCGACATTCTTTGCAAGCGCGCGAGTCATTTCGTGCCAACGCGAACTTCTGCGCACGCGCGAAAGTCTTTTCGAACATGCGCGAGCTACTGCGCACGCGCGGGAGACATGCCGCGCATGCGCGACCTTCGGCGCACGCGCATGAATCTTTTGGCTCATGCGCGACCTTCGGCGCACGCGCGGGAGTCTTTTCGAACATACGCGAGCTACTGCGCACGCGCGGGAGTCATTTCGTGCCAACGCGAACTTCTGCGCAGGCGCGAAAGTCTTTTCGAACATGCGCGAGCTACTGCGCACTCGCGGGAGACTTGCCGCGCATGCGCGACCTTCGACGCACGCGCATGAATCTTTTGTCGCATGCGAGACCTTCGGCGCACGCGCGGGAGTCTTTTCGAACATACGCGATCTACAGCGCACGCGCGGGAGACTTGCCGCGCATGCGCGACCTTCTGCGCAAGCGCACGAGTCATTTCGTGCCAACGCGAACTTCTGCGCAGGCGCGAAAGCTTTTTCGAAGATGCGCGAGCTACTGCGCATTCGCGGGAGACTTGCCGCGCATGCGCGACCTTCGGTGCACGCGCGGAAGTCTTTTCGAACATACGCGATCTACAGCGCACGCGCGGGAGACTTGCCGCGCATGTGCGACCTTCTGCGCAAGCGCACGAGTCATTTCGTGCCAACGCGAACTTCTGCGCACGCGCGAAAGTCTTTTCGAACATGCGCGAGCTACTGTGCACGCGCGGGAGACTTGCCGCGCATGCGCGACATTCGACGCACGCGCATGAATCTTCTGGCGCATGCGCGAACTTCGGCGCACGCGCGGGAGGCTTTTCGAACATACGCGAGCTACTGCGCACGCGCGGGAGACTTGCCGCGCATGCGCGACATTCGACGCACGCGCATGAATCTTCTGGCGCATGCGCGAACTTCGGCGCACGCGCGGGAGGCTTTTCGAACATACGCGAGCTACTGCGCACGCGCGGGAGACTTGCCGCGCATGCGCGACATTCGACGCACGCGCATGAATCTTCTGGCGCATGCGCGATCTTCGGCGCACGCGCGGGAGGCTTTTCGAACATACGCGAGCTACTGCGCAAGCGCGGGAGTCTTGCCGCGCATGCGCGACATTCTTTGCAAGCGCGCGAGTCATTTCGTGCCAACGCGAACTTCTGCGCACGCGCGAAAGTCTTTTCGAACATGCGCGAGCTACTGCGCACGCGCGGGAGTCATTTCGTGCCAACGCGAACTTCTGCGCACGCGCGAAAGTCTTTTCGAACATGCGCGAGCTACTGCGCACGCGCGGGAGACTTGCCGCGCATGCGCGACCTTCGGCGCACGCGCATGAATCTTTTGGCGCATGCGCGACTTTCGGCGCACGCGCGGGAGTCTTTTCGAACATACGCGAGCTACTGCGCAAGCGCGGGAGTCTTGCCGCGCATGCGCGACATTCTTTGCAAGCGCGCGAGTCATTTCGTGCCAACGCGAACTTCTGCGCACGCGCGAAAGTCTTTTCGAACATGCGCGTGCTACTGCGCACGCGCGGGAGACATGCCGCGCATGCGCGACCTTCGGCGCACGCGCATGAATCTTTTGGCTCATGCGCGACCTTCGGCGCACGCGCGGGAGTCTTTTCGAACATACGCGAGCTACTGCGCACGCGCGGGAGTCATTTCGTGCCAACGCGAACTTCTGCGCAGGCGCGAAAGTCATTTCGAACATGCGCAAGCTACTGCGCACGCGCGGAAGACTTGCCGCGCATGCGCAAACTTCGGCGCACCCGCGGGAGTCTTTTCGAACATACGCGAGCTACTGCGCACGCGCGGAAGTCTTGCTGCGCATGCGCAACCTTCGGCGCACGCGCGGGAGTCTTTTCGAACATACGCGAGCTACTGCGCACGCGCGGGAGTCTTGCCGCGCAAGCGCGACCATCAAAGCACGCGCAGGAGTCTTTTGGCGAATGCGCGACCTTCTGCGCAAGCGTGCGAGTCATTTCGTGCCAACGCGAACTTCTGCGCACGCGCGAAAGTCTTTTCGAACATGCGCGAGCTACTGCGCACGCGCGGGAGTCATTTCGTGCCAACGCGAACTTCTGCGCAGGCGCGAAAGCTTTTTCGAAGATGCGCGAGCTACTGCGCATTCGCGGGAGACTTGCCGCGCATGCGCGACCTTCGGTGCACGCGCGGAAGTCTTTTCGAACATACGCGATCTACAGCGCACGCGCGGGAGACTTGCCGCGCATGTGCGACCTTCTGCGTAAGCGCACGAGTCATTTCGTGCCAACGCGAACTTCTGCGCACGCGCGAAAGTCTTTTCGAACATGCGCGAGCTACTGTGCACGCGCGGGAGACTTGCCGCGCATGCGCGACATTCGACGCACGCGCATGAATCTTCTGGCGCATGCGCGAACTTCGGCGCACGCGCGGGAGGCTTTTCGAACATACGCGAGCTACTGCGCACGCGCGGGAGACTTGCCGCGCATGCGCGACATTCGACGCACGCGCATGAATCTTCTGGCGCATGCGCGAACTTCGGCGCACGCGCGGGAGGCTTTTCGAACATACGCGAGCTACTGCGCACGCGCGGGAGACTTGCCGCGCATGCGCGACATTCGACGCACGCGCATGAATCTTCTGGCGCATGCGCGATCTTCGGCGCACGCGCGGGAGGCTTTTCGAACATACGCGAGCTACTGCGCAAGCGCGGGAGTCTTGCCGCGCATGCGCGACATTCTTTGCAAGCGCGCGAGTCATTTCGTGCCAACGCGAACTTCTGCGCACGCGCGAAAGTCTTTTCGAACATGCGCGAGCTACTGCGCACGCGCGGGAGTCATTTCGTGCCAACGCGAACTTCTGCGCACGCGCGAAAGTCTTTTCGAACATGCGCGAGCTACTGCGCACGCGCGGGAGACTTGCCGCGCATGCGCGACCTTCGGCGCACGCGCATGAATCTTTTGGCGCATGCGCGACCTTCGGCGCACGCGCGGGAGTCTTTTCGAACATACGCAAGCTACTGCGCACGCGCGGGAATCATTTCGTGCCAACGCGAACTTCTACGCAGGCGCGAAAGTCTTTTCGAACATGCGCGAGCTACTGCGCACTCGCGGGAGACTTGCCGCGCATGCGCGACCTTCTGCGCAAGCGCACGAGTCATTTCGTGCCAACGCGAACTTCTGCGCACGCGCGAAAGTCTTTTCGAACATGCGCGAGCTACTGCGCACGCGCGGGAGACTTGCCGCGCATGCGCGACATTCGACGCACGCGCATGAATCTTCTGGCGCATGCGCGATCTTCGGCGTACGCGCGGGAGGCTTTTCGAACATACGCGAGCTACTGCGCACGCGCGGGAGACTTGCCGCGCATGCGCGACCTTCGACGCACGCGCATGAATCTTTTGGCGCATGCGAGACCTTCGGCGCACGCGCGGGAGTCTTTTCGAACATACGCGATCTACAGCGCACGCGTGGGAGACTTGCCGCGCATGCGCGACCTTCTGCGCAAGCGCACGAGTCATTTCGTGCCAACGCGAACTTCTGCGCACGCGCGAAAGTCTTTTCGAACATGCGCGAGCTACTGCGCACGCGCGGGAGACTTGCCGCGCATGCGCGACATTCGACGCACGCGCATGAATCTTCTGGCGCATGCGCGATCTTCGGCGCACGCGCGGGAGGCTTTTCGAACATACGCGAGCTACTGCGCACGCGCGGGAGACTTGCCGCGCATGCGCGACCTTCCACGCACGCGCATGAATCTTTTGGCGCATGCGCGACTTTCGGCGCACGCGCGGGAGTCTTTTCGAACATACGCGAGCTACTGCGCAAGCGCGGGAGTCTTGCCGCGCATGCGCGACATTCTTTGCAAGCGCGCGAGTCATTTCGTGCCAACGCGAACTTCTGCGCACGCGCGAAAGTCTTTTCGAACATGCGCGAGCTACTGCGCACGCGCGGGAGTCTTGCCGCTCATGCGCGACATTCTTTGCAAGCGCACGAGTCATTTCGTGCCAACGCGAACTTCTGCGCACGCGCGAAAGTCTTTTCGAACATACGCGAGCTACTGCGCACGCGCGGGAGACTTGCCGCGCATGCGCGACCTTCGACGCACGCGAATGAATCTTTTGGCGCATGCGCGACTTTCGGCGCACGCGCGGGAGTCTTTTCGAACATACGCGAGCTACTGCGCAATGCGCGGGAGTCTTGCCGCGCATGCGCGACATTCTTTGCAAGCGCGCGAGTCATTTCGTGCCAACGCGAACTTCTGCGCACGCGCGAAAGTCTTTTCGAACATGCGCGAGCTACTGCGCACGCGCGGGAGACTTGTCGCGGATGCGCGACCTTCGACGCACGCGCATGAATCTTCTGGCGCATGCGCGACCTTCGGCGCACGCGCGGGAGTCTTTTCGAACATACGCGAGCTACTGCGCACGCGCGGGAGTCATTTCGTGCCAACGCGAACTTCTGCGCAGACGCCAAAGTCCTGACCGCGAAATTCTCAAAATTTCCCACTCCTAACCTCGGTAGAAGAATGAAAATAAAAATTTCCAGTCCTGACCGGGAGACTCGAGTAGACTACAACAAGTACCCGCTAGTTTACCAGTCCTGACCGCGAAATTCACACAATTTCCCACTCCTGACCGCGGTAGAAGAATGAAAATAAAAATATCCAGTCCTGACCGGGAGATTCTACTAGTATACAACAAGTACCCGCTAGTTTATCAGTTCTGACCGCGAAATTCTCAAAATTTTCCACTCCTGACCTTGGTAGAAGAATGAAAATTAAAAGTTCCAATCCTGACCGGGAGATTCGAGTAGAATACAACAAGTACCCGCTAGTTTACCAGTCCTGACCGCGAAGTTCTCAAAATTTCCCACTTCTGACCTCGGTAGAAGAATGAAAATAAAAATTTCCAGTCCTGACCGGGAGATTCGAGTAGTATACAACATGTACCCGCTAGTTTACCAGTCCTGACCGCGAAATTCACAAAATTTTCCACTCCTGACCTCGGTAGAAGAATGAATATAAAAATTTCCAGTCCTGACCGGGAGAATCGAGTAGACTACAACAAGTACCCGCTAGTTTGCCAGTCCTGACCGCGAAATTCACAAAATTTCCCACTCCTGACCGCGGTAGAAGGATGAAAATAAAAATATCCAGTCCTGACCAGGAGATTCTATTAGTATACAACAAGTACCCGCTAGTTTATCAGTCCTGACCGCGAAATTCTCAAAATTTCCCACTCCTGACCTTGGTAGAAGAATGAAAATTAAAATTTCCAGTCCTGACCGGGAGATTCGAGTAGAATACAACAAGTACCCGCTAGTTTACCAGTCCTGACCGCGAAGTTCTCAAAATTTCCCACTCCTGACCTCGGTAGAAGAATGAAAATAAAAATTTCCAGTCCTGACCGGGAGATTCGAGTAGTATACAACATGTTCCCGCTAGTTTACCAGTCCTGACCGCGAAATTCACAAAATTTTCCACTCCTGACCTCGGTAGAAGAATGAAAATAAAAATTTCCATTCCTGACCGGGAGAATCGAGTAGACTACAACAAGTAACCGGTAGTTTGCCAGTCCTGACCGCGAAATTCAAAAAATTTCTCACTCCTGACCGCGGTAGAATATTGAAAATAAAAATATCCAGTCCTGACCGGGAGATTCTATTGGTATACAACAAGTACCCGCTAGTTTATCAGTCCTGACCGCGAAATTCTCAAAATTTCCCACTCCTGACCTCGGTAGAAGAATGAAAATATAAAGTTCCAGTCCTGACCGGTAGATTCGAGTAGAATACAACAAGTACCCGCGAGTTTACCAGTCCTGACCGCGAAATTCACAAAATTTCTCACTCCTGACCGCGGTAGAATAATGAAAATTAAAATTTCCAGTCCTGACCGGGAGATTCGAGTAGAATACAACAAGTACCCGATAGTTTACCAGTCCTGACCGCGATATTCTCAAAATTTCCAACTCCTGACCGCGGTAGAATAATGAAAATTACAATTTCCAGTCCTGACCGAGAGATACGAATAGATTGCCCCGAGTTCCCGTCAGTTTACCAGTCGTGACCGCGAAATTCTTAAAATTTCCAACTCCTGAACTCGGTAGAAGAATGAAAATAAAAATTTTCAATCCTACCCGGAAGATTCGAATAGCTTACAGCGGGTGCCCGCCAGATTACCAGTCCTGACCGCGATATGCCCAAAATTTCCCAGTCCTTACCGCGAGAGAATAATGAAAAAAGAAATTCGAACCAAAACTTATAATCCAGAAATACTTTTCGGACGATTCTCTATCGATTGGTGTATACCAATTTTTGTCGATTCTTTTACTTTCTTAATGAGGGACAGAAAATTTTCGCGTAAAATCCCTATCTCTGAAACCATCGGTACTAGAGCTAAAGTCCATAGGACCGATTTTATAGGACATCTAATGGTCATTAAAAAACGTGGTATACCCTTTCGCTCTAGCACCCGCCGTTCGCCAAGGAAACGAGATTTAAACATTTGTATCGCCATATCTCCGAAACTATAAGTCCAATCGCGAAGAGGTATAGGAACTTTCTTGTTGCCGTTCCTCAATGCCGTCTATAAGGTCCTATACCCTTTCCCTCTAGCACATACCGTTCGCCAGGGAAACGAGATTTAAACATTCGAATCGTCGTATCTCCGAAACTATAAGTCCTATCGCGACGAGGTGTAGGAACTTTCTTGTTGCCGTTCCTCAATGCCGTCTATAAGGTCCTATACCCTTTCCCTCTAGCACATACCGTTCGCCAGGGAAACGAGATTTAAACATTCGAATCGCCGTATCTCCGAAACTATAAGTCCTATCGCGACGAGGTGTAGGAACTTTCTTGTTGCCATTCCTCAGTGCCGTCTATGAGGTTCAATATCCTTTCCCCCTAGCACCCACCGTTCGCCAGGGAAACGACATTTAATCATTCGAATCGCCGTATCTCGGAAACTATAAGTCCTATTGCGCCGAGTTATAGGATCTTTCTTGTTGCCGTTCCTCAATGCCGTCTATAAGGTCCTATACTCTTTCCCTCTAGCACTTACCGTTCTCCAGGGAAACGAGATTTAAACATTCGAATCGCCGTATCTCCGAAACTATAAGTCCTATCGCGACGAGATATAGGACCTTTCTTGTTGCCGTTCCTCAATGCTGTCTATGAGGTCCTACACTCTTTCCCTCTAGCACCCACCGTTCGCCAGGGAAACGAGATTTAAACTTTCGAATCGCTGTATCTCCGAAACTATAAGTCCTATCGCGACGAGGTATGGGACCTGTCTTGTTGTTCCTAAATGACGTCTATGAGGTGCTATACCCTTTCCCTCTAGCAACCACCGTTCTCCAGGAAAACAAGATTTAAACGTTCGAATCGCCGTATCTCCGAAACAATATGTCCGATCGGGACGAGGTATAGGACCTTTCTTGTTGCCGTTCCTCAATGCCGTCTACGAGGTCCTACTCTCTTTCCCTCTAGCACCCACCGTTCGCCAGGGAAATGAGATTTAATCTTTCGAATTGCCGTATCTCCGAAACTATAAGTCCTATCGCGACGAGGTATAGGCCCTTTCTTGTTGCCGTTCCTCAATGCCGTCTATGAGTTCCTACACTCTTTCCCTCTAGCACCTACCGTTCGCCAGGGAAACGAGATTTAAACTTTCGAATCGCTGTATCTCCGATACTATAAGACCTATCGCGTCGAGGTATGGGACCTGTTTTGTTGTTCCTAAATGCCGTCTATGAGGTCCTACACCCCTTTCTCTAGCACCCACCGTTTGCCCGAAAAACCATGATGACGTGTCACGCCTAGAGGCTATCTCCGAAATGAAATGACATACGTCCTCGGGTCATAGGAGCTATTTTGTAGGACCTCCTGTAGGACTCCTAGAGTACTATAATCCCGCTTTGGACCCCGAAGTTGTATCTTCAACGGTTCGAGAGATAACCGAAAATATCGATTATCTCAGAAATCTAGTCCTACTTCGACCTCGGACCTCCAATAGAATCCGATTCGCGACCTTTCCTACACGATAGAATGATTAATTCAACGCGACCTTCTGCGCACGCGCGAAAATCTTTTCGAACATACGCGAGCTACTGCGCACGCGCGGGAGACTTGCCGCGCATGCGCGACCATCGACGCACGCGCAGGAGTCTTTTGGCGCATGCGCGACCTTCGGCGCACGCGCGGGTGACTTTTCGAACATACGCGAGCTACTGCGCACGCGCGGGAGTCATTTCGTGCCAACGCGAACTTCTGCGCAGGCGCGAAAGTCTTTTCGATCATGCGCGAGCTACTGCGCACTCGCGGGAGTCATTTCGTGCCAACGCGAACTTCTGCGCACGCGCGATAGTCTTTTCGAACATGCGCGAGCTACTGCGCACGCGCGGGAGTCATTTCGTGCCAACGCGAACTTCTGCGCACGCGCGAAAGTCTTTTCGAACATGCGCGAGATACTGCGCACGCGCGGGAGACATGCCGCGCATGCGCGACATTCGACGCACGCGCATGAATCTTCTGGCGCATGCGCGAACTTCGGCGCACGCGCGGGAGTCTTTTCGAACATACGCGAGCTACTGCGCATGCGCGACCTTCGACGCACGCGCATGAATCTTTTGGCGCATGCGCGACCTTCGGCGCACTCGCGGGAGTCTTTTCGAACATACGCGAGCTACTGCGCACGCGCGGGAGACTTGCCGCGCATGCGCGACCTTCTGCGCAAGCGCGCGAGTCATTTCGTGCCAACGCGAACTTCTGCGCACGCGCGAAAGTCTTTTCGAAAATGCGCGAGCTACTGCGCAAGCGCGCGAGTCATTTCGTGCCAACGCGAACTTTTGCGTAAGCGCGAAAGTCTCTTCGAACATGCACGAGCTACTGCGCACGGGCGGGAGTCATTTAGTGCCAACGCGAACTTCTGCGCAGGCGCGAAAATCTTTTCGAACATGCGCGAGCTACTGCGCACGCGCGGGAGACTTGCCGCGCATGCGCGACCTTCGACGCACGCGCATGAATCTTTTGGCGCATGCGCAACCTTCGGCGCACGCGCGGGAGTCTTCTCGAACATACGCGAGCTACTGCGCACGCGCGGGAGACTTGCCGCGCATGCGCGACCTTCTGCGCAAGCGCTCGTGTCATTTCGTGCCAACGCGATTTTCTGCGCACGCGCGAAAGTCTTTTCGAACATACGCGAGCTACTGCGCACGCGCGGGAGACTTGCCGCGCATGCGCGACCTTCTGCGCAAGCGCCCGTGTCATTTCGTGCCAACGCGATCTTCTGCGCACGCGCGAAAGTCTTTTCGATCATGCGCGACCTTCGGCGCACGCGCATGAATCTTTTGGCGCATGCGCGACCTTCGGCGCACGCGCGGGAGTCTTTTCGAACATACGCGAGCTACTGCGCACGCGCGGGAGTCATTTCGTGCCAACGCGAACTTCTGCGCAGGCGCGAAAGTCTTTTCGAACATGCGCGAGCTACTGCGCACTCGCGGGAGACTTGCCGCGCATGCGCGACTTTCGACGCACGCGCATTAATCTTCTGGCGCATGCGCGACCTTCGACGCACGCGCGGGAGTCTTTTCGAACATACGCGAGCTACTGCGCATGCGCGGGAGACTTGCCGCGCATGCACGACCTTCGACGCACGCGCATGAATCTTTTGGCGCATGCGCGACCTTCGGCGCACTCGCGGGAGTCTTTTCGAACATATGCGAGCTACTGCGCACGCGCGGGAGACTTGCCGCGCATGCGCGACCTTCGACGCACGCGCTTGAATCTTTTGGCGCATGCGCGACCTTCGTCGCACGCGCATGAATCTTTTGGCGCATGCGCGATCTTCGGCGCACGCGCGGGAGTCTTTTCGAACATACGCGAGCTACTGCGCACGCGCGGGAGTCTTTTCGAACATGCGCGAGCTTCTGCGCACGCGCGGGAGACTTGCCGCGTATGCGCGACCTTCGGCGCACGCGCATGAATCTTTTGGCGCATGCGCGACCTTCGGCGCACGCGCATGAATCTTGGCGCATGCGCGATCTTCAGCGCACGCGCGGGAGCATTTCGAACATACGCGAGCTACTGCGCACGCGCGGGAGACTTGCCGCGCATGCGCGACATTCGACGCACGCGCATGAATCTTTTGACGCATGCGCGAACTTCGGCGCACGCGCGGGAGTATTTCGAACATACGCGAGCTACTGCGCACGCGCGGGAGTCATTTCGTGCCAACGCGAACTTCTGCGCATGCGCGTAAGTCTTTTCGAACATGCGCGAACTACTGCGCACTCGCGGGCGACTTGCGGCACATGCGCGACCTTCGACGCACGCGCATGAATCTTTTGGCGCATGCGCGACCTTCGGCGCACGCGCGGGAGTCTTTTCGATCATGCGCGAGCTACTGCGCACGCGCGGGAGACTTGCCGCGCATGCGCGACCTTCGACGCACACGCATGAATCTTTTGGCGCATGCGCGACCTTCGGCGATCGCGCGGGAGTCTTTTCGAACATACGCGAGCTACTGCGCACGCGCGGGAGACTTGCCGCGCATGCGCGACCTTCGACGCACGCGCATGAATCTTTTGGCGCATGCGAGACCTTCGGCGCACGCGCGGGAGTCTTTTCGAACATACGCGAGTTACTGCGCACGCGCGGGAGACTTGCCGCGCATGCGCGACCTTCGACGCACACGCATGAATCTTTTGGCGCATGCGCGACCTTCGGCGCACGCGCGGGAGTATTTCGAACATACGCGAGCTACTGCGCACGCGCGGGAGTCATTTCGTGCCAACGCGAACTTCTGCGCATGCGCGAAAGTCTTTTCGAACATACGCGAGCTACTCCGCACGCGCGGGAGACTTGCCGCGCATGCGCGACATTCGACGCACGCGCATGAATCTTTTGGCGCATGCGCGTCCTTCGGCGCACGCGCGGGAGTCTTTTCGAACATACGCGAGCTACTGCGCACGCGCGGGAGACTTGCCGCGTATGCGCGACCTTCGGCGCACGCGCATGAATCTTTTGGCGCATGCGCGACCTTCGGCGCACGCGCGGGAGTCTTTTCGAACATACGCGAGCTAATGCGCACGCGCGGGAGTCATTTCGTGCCAACGCGAACTTCTGCGCACGAGCGAAAGTCTTTTCGAACATGCGCGGGCTACTGCGCACGCGCGGGAGACTTGCCGCGCATGCGCGACATTCGGCGCACGCGCATGAATCTTTCGGCGCATGCGCGACCTTCGGCGCACGCGCGGGAGCATTTCGAACATACGCGAGCTACTCCGCACGCGCGGGAGACTTGCCGCGCATGCGCGACATTCGACGCACGCGCATGAATCTTTTGGCGCATGCGCGATATTCGGCGCACGCGCGGGAGTCTTTTCGAACATACGCGAGCTACTGCGCACGCGCGGGAGACTTGCCGCGTATGCGCGACCTTCGGCGCACGCGTATGAATCTTTTGGCGCATGCGCGACCTTCGGCGCACGCGCGGGAGTCTTTTCGAACATACGCGAGCTACAGCGCACGCGCGGGAGACTTGCCGCGCATGCGCGACCTTCGACGAACGCGCATGAATCTTTTGGCGCATGCGCTACCTTCGGCGCACGCGCGGGAGTCTCTTCGAAAATACGCGAGCTACTGCGCACGCGCGGGAAACTTGCTGCGCATGCGCGACCTTCTGCGCAAGCGCGCGTGTCATTTCGTGCCAACGCGAACTTCTGCGCACGCGCGAAAGCCTTTTCGAACATACGCGAGCAACTGCGCACGCGCGGGAGACTTGACGTGCATGCGCGACCTTCGACGCACACGCATGAATCTTTTGGCGCATGCGCGACCTTCGGCGCACGCGCGGGAGTATTTCGAACATACGCGAGCTACTGCGCACGCGCGGGAGTCATTTCGTGCCAACGCGAACTTCTGCGCATGCGCGAAAGTCTTCGAACATACGCGAGCTACTCCGCACGCGCGGGAGACTTGCCGCGCATGCGCGACATTCGACGCACGCGCATGAATCTTTTGGCGCATGCGCGACCTTCGGCGCACGCGCGGGAGTCTTTTCGAACATACGCGAGCTACTGCGCACGCGCGGGAGACTTGCCGCGCATGCGCGACCTTCGACGCACGCGCATGAATCTTTTGGCGCATGCGCGACCTTCGGCGCACGCGCATGAATCTTTTGGCGCATGCGCGATCTTCGGCGCACGCGCGGGAGTCTTTTCGAACATACGCGAGCTACTGCGCACGCGCGGGAGTCTTTTCGAACATGCGCGAGCTACTGCGCACGCGCGGGAGACTTGCCGCTCATGCGCGACCTTCGACGCACACGCATGATCTTTTGGCACATGCGCAAAATTCAGCGCACGCGCGGAAGTCTTTTCGAACATACGCGAGCTACTGCGCACGCGCGGGAGACTTGCCGCGCATGCGCGACCTTCGACGCACGCGCATGAATCTTTTGGCGCATGCGCGAAAATCGGCGCACGCGCTGGAGTCTTTTCGAACATACGCGAGCTACTGCGCACGCGCGGGAGACTTGCCGCACATGCGCGACCTTCGACGCACGCGCATGAATCTTTTGGCGCTTGCGCGACCTTCGGCGCACGCGCATGAATCTTTTGGCGCATGCGCGATCTTCGGCGCACGCGCGGGAGACTTTTCGAACATACGCGAGCTACTGCGCACGCGCGGGAGTCTTTTCGAACATGCGCGAGCTACTGCGCACGCGCGGGAGACTTGCCGCGCATGCGCAACCTTTGACGCACACACATGAATCTTTTGGCGCATGCGCGAACTTCGGCGCACGCGCGGGAGCTTTTTGAACATACGCGAGCTACTGCGCACGCGCGGGAGTCATTTCGTGCCAACGCGAACTTCTGCGCATGCGCGAAAGTCTTTTCGAACATACGCGAGCTACTCCGCACGCGCGGGAGACTTGCCGCGCATGCGCGACATTCGACGCACGCGCATGAATCTTTTGGCGCATGCGCGTCCTTCGGCGCACGCGCGGGAGTCTTTTCGAACATACGCGAGCTACTGCGCACGCGCGGGAGACTTGCCGCGTATGCGCGACCTTCGGCGCACGCGCATGAATCTTTTGGCGCATGCGCGACCTTCGGCGCACGCGCGGGAGTCTTTTCGAACATACGCGAGCTAATGCGCACGCGCGGGAGTCATTTCGTGCCAACGCGAACTTCTGCGCACGAGCGAAAGTCTTTTCGAACATGCGCGGGCTACTGCGCACGCGCGGGAGACTTGCCGCGCATGCGCGACATTCGGCGCACGCGCATGAATCTTTCGGCGCATGCGCGACCTTCGGCGCACGCGCGGGAGCATTTCGAACATACGCGAGCTACTCCGCACGCGCGGGAGACTTGCCGCGCATGCGCGACATTCGACGCACGCGCATGAATCTTTTGGCGCATGCGCGATATTCGGCGCACGCGCGGGAGTCTTTTCGAACATACGCGAGCTACTGCGCACGCGCGGGAGACTTGCCGCGTATGCGCGACCTTCGGCGCACGCGTATGAATCTTTTGGCGCATGCGCGACCTTCGGCGCACGCGCGGGAGTCTTTTCGAACATACGCGAGCTACAGCGCACGCGCGGGAGACTTGCCGCGCATGCGCGACCTTCGACGAACGCGCATGAATCTTTTGGCGCATGCGCTACCTTCGGCGCACGCGCGGGAGTCTCTTCGAACATACGCGAGCTACTGCGCACGCGCGGGAAACTTGCTGCGCATGCGCGACCTTCTGCGCAAGCGCGCGTGTCATTTCGTGCCAACGCGAACTTCTGCGCACGCGCGAAAGCCTTTTCGAACATACGCGAGCAACTGCGCACGCGCGGGAGACTTGACGTGCATGCGCGACCTTCGACGCACACGCATGAATCTTTTGGCGCATGCGCGACCTTCGGCGCACGCGCGGGAGTATTTCGAACATACGCGAGCTACTGCGCACGCGCGGGAGTCATTTCGTGCCAACGCGAACTTCTGCGCATGCGCGAAAGTCTTTTCGAACATACGCGAGCTACTCCGCACGCGCGGGAGACTTGCCGCGCATGCGCGACATTCGACGCACGCGCATGAATCTTTTGGCGCATGCGCGACCTTCGGCGCACGCGCGGGAGTCTTTTCGAACATACGCGAGCTACTGCGCACGCGCGGGAGACTTGCCGCGAATGCGCGACCTTCGACGCACGCGCATGAATCTTTTGGCGCATGCGCGACCTTCGGCGCACGCGCATGAATCTTTTGGCGCATGCGCGATCTTCGGCGCACGCGCGGGAGTCTTTTCGAACATACGCGAGCTACTGCGCACGCGCGGGAGTCTTTTCGAACATGCGCGAGCTACTGCGCACGCGCGGGAGACTTGCCGCTCATGCGCGACCTTCGACTCACACGCATGATCTTTTGGCACATGCGCAAAATTCAGCGCACGCGCGGAAGTCTTTTCGAACATACGCGAGCTACTGCGCACGCGCGGGAGACTTGCCGCGCATGCGCGACCTTCGACGCACGCGCATGAATCTTTTGGCGCATGCGCGAAAATCGGCGCACGCGCTGGAGTCTTTTCGAACATACGCGAGCTACTGCGCACGCGCGGGAGACTTGCCGCACATGCGCGACCTTCGACGCACGCGCATGAATCTTTTGGCGCTTGCGCGACCTTCGGCGCACGCGCATGAATCTTTTGGCGCATGCGCGATCTTCGGCGCACGCGCGGGAGACTTTTCGAACATACGCGAGCTACTGCGCACGCGCGGGAGTCTTTTCGAACATGCGCGAGCTACTGCGCACGCGCGGGAGACTTGCCGCGCATGCGCAACCTTTGACGCACACACATGAATCTATTGGCGCATGCGCGAACTTCGGCGCACGCGCGGGAGCTTTTTGAACATACGCGAGCTACTGCGCACGCGCGGGAGTCATTTCGTGCCAACGCGAACTTCTGCGCATGCGCGAAAGTCTTTTCGAACATACGCGAGCTACTCCGCACGCGCGGGAGACTTGCCGCGCATGCGCGACATTCGACGCACGCGCATGAATCTTTTGGCGCATGCGCGTCCTTCGGCGCACGCGCGGGAGTCTTTTCGAACATACGCGAGCTACTGCGCACGCGCGGGAGACTTGCCGCGTATGCGCGACCTTCGGCGCACGCGCATGAATCTTTTGGCGCATGCGCGACCTTCGGCGCACGCGCGGGAGTCTTTTCGAACATACGCGAGCTAATGCGCACGCGCGGGAGTCATTTCGTGCCAACGCGAACTTCTGCGCACGAGCGAAAGTCTTTTCGAACATGCGCGGGCTACTGCGCACGCGCGGGAGACTTGCCGCGCATGCGCGACATTCGGCGCACGCGCATGAATCTTTCGGCGCATGCGCGACCTTCGGCGCACGCGCGGGAGCATTTCGAACATACGCGAGCTACTCCGCACGCGCGGGAGACTTGCCGCGCATGCGCGACATTCGACGCACGCGCATGAATCTTTTGGCGCATGCGCGATATTCGGCGCACGCGCGGGAGTCTTTTCGAACATACGCGAGCTACTGCGCACGCGCGGGAGACTTGCCGCGTATGCGCGACCTTCGGCGCACGCGTATGAACCTTTTGGCGCATGCGCGACCTTCGGCGCACGCGCGGGAGTCTTTTCGAACATACGCGAGCTACAGCGCACGCGCGGGAGACTTGCCGCGCATGCGCGACCTTCGACGAACGCGCATGAATCTTTTGGCGCATGCGCTACCTTCGGCGCACGCGCGGGAGTCTCTTCGAACATACGCGAGCTACTGCGCACGCGCGGGAAACTTGCTGCGCATGCGCGACCTTCTGCGCAAGCGCGCGTGTCATTTCGTGCCAACGCGAACTTCTGCGCACGCGCGAAAGCCTTTTCGAACATACGCGAGCAACTGCGCACGCGCGGGAGACTTGACGTGCATGCGCGACCTTCGACGCACACGCATGAATCTTTTGGCGCATGCGCGACCTTCGGCGCACGCGCGGGAGTATTTCGAACATACGCGAGCTACTGCGCACGCGCGGGAGTCATTTCGTGCCAACGCGAACTTCTGCGCATGCGCGAAAGTCTTTTCGAACATACGCGAGCTACTCCGCACGCGCGGGAGACTTGCCGCGCATGCGCGACATTCGACGCACGCGCATGAATCTTTTGGCGCATGCGCGACATTCGGCGCACGCGCGGGAGTCTTTTCGAACATACGCGAGCTACTGCGCACGCGCGGGAGACTTGCCGCGCATGCGCGACCTTCGACGCACGCGCATGAATCTTTTGGCGCATGCGCGACCTTCGGCGCACGCGCATGAATCTTTTGGCGCATGCGCGATCTTCGGCGCACGCGCGGGAGTCTTTTCGAACATACGCGAGCTACTGCGCACGCGCGGGAGTCTTTTCGAACATGCGCGAGCTACTGCGCACGCGCGGGAGACTTGCCGCTCATGCGCGACCTTCGACGCACACGCATGATCTTTTGGCACATGCGCAAAATTCAGCGCACGCGCGGAAGTCTTTTCGAACATACGCGAGCTACTGCGCACGCGCGGGAGACTTGCCGCGCATGCGCGACCTTCGACGCACGCGCATGAATCTTTTGGCGCATGCGCGAAAATCGGCGCACGCGCTGGAGTCTTTTCGAACATACGCGAGCTACTGCGCACGCGCGGGAGACTTGCCGCACATGCGCGACCTTCGACGCACGCGCATGAATCTTTTGGCGCTTGCGCGACCTTCGGCGCACGCGCATGAATCTTTTGGCGCATGCGCGATCTTCGGCGCACGCGCGGGAGACTTTTCGAACATACGCGAGCTACTGCGCACGCGCGGGAGTCTTTTCGAACATGCGCGAGCTACTGCGCACGCGCGGGAGACTTGCCGCGCATGCGCAACCTTTGACGCACACACATGAATCTTTTGGCGCATGCGCGAACTTCGGCGCACGCGCGGGAGCTTTTTGAACATACGCGAGCTACTGCGCACGCGCGGGAGTCATTTCGTGCCAACGCGAACTTCTGCGCAAACGCTAAAGTCCTGACCGCGAAATTCTCAAAATTTCCCACTCCTGACCTCGGTAGAAGAATGAAAATAAAAATTTCCAGTCCTGACCGGGAGACTCGAGTAGACTGCAACAAGTACCCGCTAGTTTACCAGTCCTGACCGCGAAATTCACAAAATTTCCCACTCCTGACCGCGGTAGAAGAATGAAAATAAAAATATCCAGTCCTGACCGGGAGATTCTAGTAATATACAACATGTACCCGCTATTTTATCAGTCCTGACCGCGAAATTCTAAAAATTTCCCACTCCTGACCTCGGTAGAAGAATGAAAATAAAAAGTTCCAGTCCTGACCGGCAGATTCGAGTAGAATACAACAAGTACCCGCTAGTTTACCAGTCCTGGCCGCGAAATTCTAATAATTTTCCAACTCCTGACCTCGGTAGAAGAATGAAAATAAAAATTTCCAGTCCTGACCGGGAGATTCGAGTAGTATACAACAAGTTCCCGCTAGTTTACCAGTCCTGACCGCGAAATTCACAAAATTTCCCACTCCTGACCTCGGTAGAAGAATGAAAATAAAAAGTTCCAGTCCTGACCTGGAGATTCGAGTAGAATACAACAAGTACCCGCTAGTTTACCAGTCCTGACCACGAAATTCTAATAATTTTCCAACTCCTGACCTCGGTAGAAGAATGAATATAAAAATTTCCAGTCCTGACCGGGAGATTCGAGTAGTATACAACAAGTACCCGCTAGTTTACCAGTCCTGACCGCAAAATTCACAAAATTTCCCACTCCTGACCTCGGTAGAAGAATGAAAATAAAAATTTCCAGTCCTGACCGGGAGATTAGAATAGTATATCGCGAGAGCCCGCTAGTTTACCAGTCCTGACGGCGAAATTCCCAAAATTTCCAACTCCTGACCTCGGTAGAAGAATGAAAATAAAAATTTCCAGTCCTGACCGGGAGATTCGGGAAGTATACAACAAGTACCCGCTAGTTTACCAGTCCTGACCGCGAAATTCTCAAAATTTCCTTCTCCTGACCTCGGTAGAAGAATGAAAAAAAAAAAAAAAAAAAATTTCCAGTCCTGACCGGGAGATTCGTGTAGAATACAACAAGTACCCGCTAGTTTACCAGTCCTGACCACGAAATTCTAATAATTTTCCAACTCCTGACCTCGGTAGAAGAATGAAAATAAAAATTTCCAGTCCTGACCGGGAGATTAGAATAGTATGTCGCGAGAGCGCGCTAGTTTACCAGTCCTGACGGCGAAATTCCCACAATTTCCAACTCCTGACCTCGGTAGAAGAATGAAAATAAAAATTTCCAGTCCTGACCGGGAGAATCGGGAAGTATACAACAAGTACCCGCTAGTTTACCAGTCCTGACCGCGAAATTCACAAAATTTCCTTTTCCTCAGGTTAGGTTAGGTTAGGTTATGTTAGGTTAGGTTAGGTTAGGTTAGGTTAGGTTAGGTTAGGTTAGGTTAGGTTAGGTTAGGTTAGGTTAGGTTAGGTTAGGTTAGGTTAGGTTAGGTTAGGTTAGGTTAGGTTAGGTTAGGTTAGGTTAGGTTAGGTTAGGTTAGGTTAGGTTAGGTTAGGTTAGGTTAGGTTAGGTTAGGTTAGGTTAGGTTAGGTTAGGTTAGGTTAGGTTAGGTTAGGTTAGGTTAGGTTAGGTTAGGTTAGGTTAGGTTAGGTTAGGTTAGGTTAGGTTAGGTTAGGTTAGGTTAGGTTAGGTTAGGTTAGGTTAGGTTAGGTTAGGTTAGGTTAGGTTAGGTTAGGTTAGGTTAGGTTAGGTTAGGTTAGGTTAGGTTAGGTTAGGTTAGGTTAGGTTAGGTTAGGTTAGGTTAGGTTAGGTTAGGTTAGGTTAGGTTAGGTTAGGTTAGGTTAGGTTAGGTTAGGTTAGGTTAGGTTAGGTTAGGTTAGGTTAGGTTAGGTTAGGTTAGGTTAGGTTAGGTTAGGTTAGGTTAGGTTAGGTTAGGTTAGGTTAGGTTAGGTTAGGTTAGGTTAGGTTAGGTTAGGTTAGGTTAGGTTAGGTTAGGTTAGGTTAGGTTAGGTTAGGTTAGGTTAGGTTAGGTTAGGTTAGGTTAGGTTAGGTTAGGTTAGGTTAGGTTAGGTTAGGTTAGGTTAGGTTAGGTTAGGTTAGGTTAGGTTAGGTTAGGTTAGGTTAGGTTAGGTTAGGTTAGGTTAGGTTAGGTTAGGTTAGGTTAGGTTAGGTTAGGTTAGGTTAGGTTAGGTTAGGTTAGGTTAGGTTAGGTTAGGTTAGGTTAGGTTAGGTTAGGTTAGGTTAGGTTAGGTTAGGTTAGGTTAGGTTAGGTTAGGTTAGGTTAGGTTAGGTTAGGTTAGGTTAGGTTAGGTTAGGTTAGGTTAGGTTAGGTTAGGTTAGGTTAGGTTAGGTTAGGTTAGGTTAGGTTAGGTTAGGTTAGGTTAGGTTAGGTTAGGTTAGGTTAGGTTAGGTTAGGTTAGGTTAGGTTAGGTTAGGTTAGGTTAGGTTAGGTTAGGTTAGGTTAGGTTAGGTTAGGTTAGGTTAGGTTAGGTTAGGTTAGGTTAGGTTAGGTTAGGTTAGGTTAGGTTAGGTTAGGTTAGGTTAGGTTAGGTTAGGTTAGGTTAGGTTAGGTTAGGTTAGGTTAGGTTAGGTTAGGTTAGGTTAGGTTAGGTTAGGTTAGGTTAGGTTAGGTTAGGTTAGGTTAGGTTAGGTTAGGTTAGGTTAGGTTAGGTTAGGTTAGGTTAGGTTAGGTTAGGTTAGGTTAGGTTAGGTTAGGTTAGGTTAGGTTAGGTTAGGTTAGGTTAGGTTAGGTTAGGTTAGGTTAGGTTAGGTTAGGTTAGGTTAGGTTAGGTTAGGTTAGGTTAGGTTAGGTTAGGTTAGGTTAGGTTAGGTTAGGTTAGGTTAGGTTAGGTTAGGTTAGGTTAGGTTAGGTTAGGTTAGGTTAGGTTAGGTTAGGTTAGGTTAGGTTAGGTTAGGTTAGGTTAGGTTAGGTTAGGTTAGGTTAGGTTAGGTTAGGTTAGGTTAGGTTAGGTTAGGTTAGGTTAGGTTAGGTTAGGTTAGGTTAGGTTAGGTTAGGTTAGGTTAGGTTAGGTTAGGTTAGGTTAGGTTAGGTTAGGTTAGGTTAGGTTAGGTTAGGTTAGGTTAGGTTAGGTTAGGTTAGGTTAGGTTAGGTTAGGTTAGGTTAGGTTAGGTTAGGTTAGGTTAGGTTAGGTTAGGTTAGGTTAGGTTAGGTTAGGTTAGGTTAGGTTAGGTTAGGTTAGGTTAGGTTAGGTTAGGTTAGGTTAGGTTAGGTTAGGTTAGGTTAGGTTAGGTTAGGTTAGGTTAGGTTAGGTTAGGTTAGGTTAGGTTAGGTTAGGTTAGGTTAGGTTAGGTTAGGTTAGGTTAGGTTAGGTTAGGTTAGGTTAGGTTAGGTTAGGTTAGGTTAGGTTAGGTTAGGTTAGGTTAGGTTAGGTTAGGTTAGGTTAGGTTAGGTTAGGTTAGGTTAGGTTAGGTTAGGTTAGGTTAGGTTAGGTTAGGTTAGGTTAGGTTAGGTTAGGTTAGGTTAGGTTAGGTTAGGTTAGGTTAGGTTAGGTTAGGTTAGGTTAGGTTAGGTTAGGTTAGGTTAGGTTAGGTTAGGTTAGGTTAGGTTAGGTTAGGTTAGGTTAGGTTAGGTTAGGTTAGGTTAGGTTAGGTTAGGTTAGGTTAGGTTAGGTTAGGTTAGGTTAGGTTAGGTTAGGTTAGGTTAGGTTAGGTTAGGTTAGGTTAGGTTAGGTTAGGTTAGGTTAGGTTAGGTTAGGTTAGGTTAGGTTAGGTTAGGTTAGGTTAGGTTAGGTTAGGTTAGGTTAGGTTAGGTTAGGTTAGGTTAGGTTAGGTTAGGTTAGGTTAGGTTAGGTTAGGTTAGGTTAGGTTAGGTTAGGTTAGGTTAGGTTAGGTTAGGTTAGGTTAGGTTAGGTTAGGTTAGGTTAGGTTAGGTTAGGTTAGGTTAGGTTAGGTTAGGTTAGGTTAGGTTAGGTTAGGTTAGGTTAGGTTAGGTTAGGTTAGGTTAGGTTAGGTTAGGTTAGGTTAGGTTAGGTTAGGTTAGGTTAGGTTAGGTTAGGTTAGGTTAGGTTAGGTTAGGTTAGGTTAGGTTAGGTTAGGTTAGGTTAGGTTAGGTTAGGTTAGGTTAGGTTAGGTTAGGTTAGGTTAGGTTAGGTTAGGTTAGGTTAGGTTAGGTTAGGTTAGGTTAGGTTAGGTTAGGTTAGGTTAGGTTAGGTTAGGTTAGGTTAGGTTAGGTTAGGTTAGGTTAGGTTAGGTTAGGTTAGGTTAGGTTAGGTTAGGTTAGGTTAGGTTAGGTTAGGTTAGGTTAGGTTAGGTTAGGTTAGGTTAGGTTAGGTTAGGTTAGGTTAGGTTAGGTTAGGTTAGGTTAGGTTAGGTTAGGTTAGGTTAGGTTAGGTTAGGTTAGGTTAGGTTAGGTTAGGTTAGGTTAGGTTAGGTTAGGTTAGGTTAGGTTAGGTTAGGTTAGGTTAGGTTAGGTTAGGTTAGGTTAGGTTAGGTTAGGTTAGGTTAGGTTAGGTTAGGTTAGGTTAGGTTAGGTTAGGTTAGGTTAGGTTAGGTTAGGTTAGGTTAGGTTAGGTTAGGTTAGGTTAGGTTAGGTTAGGTTAGGTTAGGTTAGGTTAGGTTAGGTTAGGTTAGGTTAGGTTAGGTTAGGTTAGGTTAGGTTAGGTTAGGTTAGGTTAGGTTAGGTTAGGTTAGGTTAGGTTAGGTTAGGTTAGGTTAGGTTAGGTTAGGTTAGGTTAGGTTAGGTTAGGTTAGGTTAGGTTAGGTTAGGTTAGGTTAGGTTAGGTTAGGTTAGGTTAGGTTAGGTTAGGTTAGGTTAGGTTAGGTTAGGTTAGGTTAGGTTAGGTTAGGTTAGGTTAGGTTAGGTTAGGTTAGGTTAGGTTAGGTTAGGTTAGGTTAGGTTAGGTTAGGTTAGGTTAGGTTAGGTTAGGTTAGGTTAGGTTAGGTTAGGTTAGGTTAGGTTAGGTTAGGTTAGGTTAGGTTAGGTTAGGTTAGGTTAGGTTAGGTTAGGTTAGGTTAGGTTAGGTTAGGTTAGGTTAGGTTAGGTTAGGTTAGGTTAGGTTAGGTTAGGTTAGGTTAGGTTAGGTTAGGTTAGGTTAGGTTAGGTTAGGTTAGGTTAGGTTAGGTTAGGTTAGGTTAGGTTAGGTTAGGTTAGGTTAGGTTAGGTTAGGTTAGGTTAGGTTAGGTTAGGTTAGGTTAGGTTAGGTTAGGTTAGGTTAGGTTAGGTTAGGTTAGGTTAGGTTAGGTTAGGTTAGGTTAGGTTAGGTTAGGTTAGGTTAGGTTAGGTTAGGTTAGGTTAGGTTAGGTTAGGTTAGGTTAGGTTAGGTTAGGTTAGGTTAGGTTAGGTTAGGTTAGGTTAGGTTAGGTTAGGTTAGGTTAGGTTAGGTTAGGTTAGGTTAGGTTAGGTTAGGTTAGGTTAGGTTAGGTTAGGTTAGGTTAGGTTAGGTTAGGTTAGGTTAGGTTAGGTTAGGTTAGGTTAGGTTAGGTTAGGTTAGGTTAGGTTAGGTTAGGTTAGGTTAGGTTAGGTTAGGTTAGGTTAGGTTAGGTTAGGTTAGGTTAGGTTAGGTTAGGTTAGGTTAGGTTAGGTTAGGTTAGGTTAGGTTAGGTTAGGTTAGGTTAGGTTAGGTTAGGTTAGGTTAGGTTAGGTTAGGTTAGGTTAGGTTAGGTTAGGTTAGGTTAGGTTAGGTTAGGTTAGGTTAGGTTAGGTTAGGTTAGGTTAGGTTAGGTTAGGTTAGGTTAGGTTAGGTTAGGTTAGGTTAGGTTAGGTTAGGTTAGGTTAGGTTAGGTTAGGTTAGGTTAGGTTAGGTTAGGTTAGGTTAGGTTAGGTTAGGTTAGGTTAGGTTAGGTTAGGTTAGGTTAGGTTAGGTTAGGTTAGGTTAGGTTAGGTTAGGTTAGGTTAGGTTAGGTTAGGTTAGGTTAGGTTAGGTTAGGTTAGGTTAGGTTAGGTTAGGTTAGGTTAGGTTAGGTTAGGTTAGGTTAGGTTAGGTTAGGTTAGGTTAGGTTAGGTTAGGTTAGGTTAGGTTAGGTTAGGTTAGGTTAGGTTAGGTTAGGTTAGGTTAGGTTAGGTTAGGTTAGGTTAGGTTAGGTTAGGTTAGGTTAGGTTAGGTTAGGTTAGGTTAGGTTAGGTTAGGTTAGGTTAGGTTAGGTTAGGTTAGGTTAGGTTAGGTTAGGTTAGGTTAGGTTAGGTTAGGTTAGGTTAGGTTAGGTTAGGTTAGGTTAGGTTAGGTTAGGTTAGGTTAGGTTAGGTTAGGTTAGGTTAGGTTAGGTTAGGTTAGGTTAGGTTAGGTTAGGTTAGGTTAGGTTAGGTTAGGTTAGGTTAGGTTAGGTTAGGTTAGGTTAGGTTAGGTTAGGTTAGGTTAGGTTAGGTTAGGTTAGGTTAGGTTAGGTTAGGTTAGGTTAGGTTAGGTTAGGTTAGGTTAGGTTAGGTTAGGTTAGGTTAGGTTAGGTTAGGTTAGGTTAGGTTAGGTTAGGTTAGGTTAGGTTAGGTTAGGTTAGGTTAGGTTAGGTTAGGTTAGGTTAGGTTAGGTTAGGTTAGGTTAGGTTAGGTTAGGTTAGGTTAGGTTAGGTTAGGTTAGGTTAGGTTAGGTTAGGTTAGGTTAGGTTAGGTTAGGTTAGGTTAGGTTAGGTTAGGTTAGGTTAGGTTAGGTTAGGTTAGGTTAGGTTAGGTTAGGTTAGGTTAGGTTAGGTTAGGTTAGGTTAGGTTAGGTTAGGTTAGGTTAGGTTAGGTTAGGTTAGGTTAGGTTAGGTTAGGTTAGGTTAGGTTAGGTTAGGTTAGGTTAGGTTAGGTTAGGTTAGGTTAGGTTAGGTTAGGTTAGGTTAGGTTAGGTTAGGTTAGGTTAGGTTAGGTTAGGTTAGGTTAGGTTAGGTTAGGTTAGGTTAGGTTAGGTTAGGTTAGGTTAGGTTAGGTTAGGTTAGGTTAGGTTAGGTTAGGTTAGGTTAGGTTAGGTTAGGTTAGGTTAGGTTAGGTTAGGTTAGGTTAGGTTAGGTTAGGTTAGGTTAGGTTAGGTTAGGTTAGGTTAGGTTAGGTTAGGTTAGGTTAGGTTAGGTTAGGTTAGGTTAGGTTAGGTTAGGTTAGGTTAGGTTAGGTTAGGTTAGGTTAGGTTAGGTTAGGTTAGGTTAGGTTAGGTTAGGTTAGGTTAGGTTAGGTTAGGTTAGGTTAGGTTAGGTTAGGTTAGGTTAGGTTAGGTTAGGTTAGGTTAGGTTAGGTTAGGTTAGGTTAGGTTAGGTTAGGTTAGGTTAGGTTAGGTTAGGTTAGGTTAGGTTAGGTTAGGTTAGGTTAGGTTAGGTTAGGTTAGGTTAGGTTAGGTTAGGTTAGGTTAGGTTAGGTTAGGTTAGGTTAGGTTAGGTTAGGTTAGGTTAGGTTAGGTTAGGTTAGGTTAGGTTAGGTTAGGTTAGGTTAGGTTAGGTTAGGTTAGGTTAGGTTAGGTTAGGTTAGGTTAGGTTAGGTTAGGTTAGGTTAGGTTAGGTTAGGTTAGGTTAGGTTAGGTTAGGTTAGGTTAGGTTAGGTTAGGTTAGGTTAGGTTAGGTTAGGTTAGGTTAGGTTAGGTTAGGTTAGGTTAGGTTAGGTTAGGTTAGGTTAGGTTAGGTTAGGTTAGGTTAGGTTAGGTTAGGTTAGGTTAGGTTAGGTTAGGTTAGGTTAGGTTAGGTTAGGTTAGGTTAGGTTAGGTTAGGTTAGGTTAGGTTAGGTTAGGTTAGGTTAGGTTAGGTTAGGTTAGGTTAGGTTAGGTTAGGTTAGGTTAGGTTAGGTTAGGTTAGGTTAGGTTAGGTTAGGTTAGGTTAGGTTAGGTTAGGTTAGGTTAGGTTAGGTTAGGTTAGGTTAGGTTAGGTTAGGTTAGGTTAGGTTAGGTTAGGTTAGGTTAGGTTAGGTTAGGTTAGGTTAGGTTAGGTTAGGTTAGGTTAGGTTAGGTTAGGTTAGGTTAGGTTAGGTTAGGTTAGGTTAGGTTAGGTTAGGTTAGGTTAGGTT